>NW_028274807.1:161059636-161362666 GCF_037043125.1 Eumetopias jubatus
AGCAATCTCGTGTGACTGGATGTTCCAAACTCATCTTGTGCATCTCCTATTCTAGACCTGGAATCAGCCATTTCTCCATGGACCTCTAGTATCATTCAGTGGAGAAGGGTATTTAGAGACCACAGTTTGAGTGTAGAGGTATTCACTGCCATGGGTTGGCCTTGATTTGAGGCCTTTCATTGAATAAAACACATTTAACATTTTAACATAAAATACATGAGCTCATACTTCCAACCAAATTCAATACCATGGGATTTTTAACTTAAGCTTTTTAGTTTGGATAAGTATCTCCTTTCTCCCAAGCAACAAATCCAACTTCACAGTGACATCAGGTATGATAGAATTAGGATGCCCCATATTTGCTCATTTACCTTGCCCCCATGGCATGATAAGACCTGAAAGGAGCTCTAGTCAGGGTGGCACCTCAAGCGATCCAGGAAGAAGCTCTGCGGACTGGTTGGGGAGGGAGCCCTACAGGAAGACAGAATTCGCTGGGTTGGGACAAAATGACATGAGGCCTTGAGGGTCACAAATGGGACAACAGAAGGGGAGGCCCATCTCAGGACTGCACAGAATAGGAGGCTTAGGTAGGAGACCACAGGAGGGAGAAGAAAGGCCCAAGGGGTGAGACGTCAGCAGCCTATGAAAGGACTGAGGGTGGGACCCTTCATACCTGAGTCCCACAAGCACGTAAAAAATTAAAGAAATGTCAAAACATGGTTACATAAATTAGAAGGTATTTTAATTGTTTCCATTGAACAAATTAAAGCCCTTATAAGAAAAGCTAGCCGCAATGTAATTATACTCACAAAAGATAATTAGGAGATTTATACAAATATGTTTGTATTACTCTGGAGTCTCTATAAGGAGTGAGAACAATTTATGAAACACAAATTTAAAGCCAAACGAGGAACACCATCTTCTTTCAACCCTGTCAGTGGATTTTTGTGATTTTATGTTCGATCTTAAAAAAAAGAATTAACTATCTTTTTTAGAGCAGTTGGTTTCAGAGCCAAATTGAGTGGAAAGCTTGGAAATTTCCCCTCTACCCCCTGCCCTGACACATGCATAATCTCCATGTCTTTTCGTGGCTTGGTAGCTCGTTTCTTTTCAGCACTGAATAAAGACCATTGTCTGGATGTGCCTCGATTTATCCATTCACCTACCAGAGGTCATCTTGGTTGCTTTCAAGTTTTGGCAGCTTTGAATAAAGCTGCTATAAACACCCGTGTGTAGGTTTTTTGTGGGCACGTTTTCAACTCCTTTGGGTAAATACCTAAAAGCATGATTGCTGGATCATATGGTAAGAGCATGTTTAGTTTGTAAAAAACCACCAAACCAGGGCACTGGGTGGCTCAGTTGGTTGAATATCTCACTCTAGATTTCAGCTCAGGTCATGATTTCAGGGTTGCAAGATCAAGCCCTGTGTTGGGCTCTGTGCTGGGTGTGGAGCCTGCTTAGGATTCTCTCTCTCTCTCTCTCTCTCTCTGCCCTTTGCCCCTCCTCCTCTCTCTATCTCTTTCCCTCCCAATAAAATAAAATAAATCTCAAGGCAACCTGCACTTAAAAAAAAAAACAAAACACCAAACTGTCTTCAAAAGTGGCTGTACATTTTGTCTTCCCACCAGTAATGAATGAAAGTTCACATCTTTCTACATCCTTGCCAACATTTGGTGGTGTCAGTATTCCAGATTTTGGCCATTCTAATAGGTGTGTAGTAGTATCTCATTTTAATTTGCATTTCCCTGATGACAGATGATGTGGAGCATCATTCCGTATGCTTATTTGCCATCTGCATACCTTCTCTGGTGAGGTGTCTTTTCAGGTCTTTTGCCCATTTTCTAGTTGGGTGGTTTGTTTTCTTAGTGTTGAGTCTTAAGAGTTCTTTGTATATTCTAGATAACAATCCTTTATCAGATGTGTCTTTTGCAAAGATTTTATCTCAGTCCATAGCTTGTGTATTCATCCTCTTGCTATTGACTTGTTTTAGGGAGAATGTTGAAGTTCTGAGTGTGAGACCTCCCATATGCAACATCAGGGTAACCCCCACCCTCTCATGCCCCGTGGTCTCTAAGGTGTGAGGAAGGGCCCATAAAGGAAAGAACCAGACCTCACAGGGAGCAGGGAGAAGGAGGCCCACAGTTGGCAGAGTCTGTGGCAGGCTCCTCTCTTGAAGGAGACGTGGATATGGGGGAAGCCTGGAGGGGAGCTGCATGTGAGGACAGTCGGAGCCCCCCTGAGAAAAATCGAAGTCTGAGGAGGAACATGTTCAGAGGGTGGGGGAGGTGAGGAGACACTTGGAGGCAGCCCGCGCACAGGCAGGGAGACCTGGTAGGAAACAGAGTTCAAGGGAAGCTGTTGTCCCCGAGGCTGGGGTGACGCTGCTGGGACATCCTGGAGGCAGATCTACGTGGACTTTCCTGTGCCAGGGCAGGTGGACCCTGGAGCCAGCCAGCCAGCAGGACCAGGGGCAGAGACGCCACAGCCCCAATGCCATCACCAGGGGTCCTTCTTGAGCCACTCAGAAAGCTTGTCAGAGTGCCCTCCTCAGCCCATTCCTCACACAAGACCACCCCAGCACTTTCAACAAACAGTCAGATCCTAAAAGGGCTGGTAACCAAATGCCAATGTCAGATTTTGCTACGTTCACCGACGCCACACGTCCTGGAAAAACCCACATTCCAAATCCAAACCATTCCTAGGGCCCCACGTTGGGGAGTCGCATTCCAGGGAGAACCTTCGATTAAATATTCCCTGACTCAACAAAACAGGCTGCATTAAGGGCAAGTCCATGAAACTGTTGGCATTGGATTTCCTTTTTCAAAACCCACACCACCAAAAATAATCAAAGAGGTAAACATGACACTAGGCTGGAGCCCAGCTGGTCTCTTCAGGCCTGAGTTGTTGCCAAGTTCACACAAATTCATCAACTGTCAAAGCAGAACTAGAGCTCTATCTCCACGGCCCCAGGAAGAACCGAGGCTGTCACCATGCCCCTGATCATAAGATCTCAAATCAAAAACCTTAGCCACATTTTCTCAGCTCCCATCTATCTGGAAATGACCCCAACAAGGAAACTAAATTCTAACAGTCCTGGTTCGCGATGACCTTTTTGAGTCATTAATGCCGGGAGAACTCCACAAGATCTCAGACTTGGTGCCCCTCTTCAGGGAGGAGGGCAGAAGGCAGGGAGGCTGGAAAAAGTGAAAGACAGAAAGGAAGTAAGATTAACAGTGAACAGCATTCTGAGTCACCAACCTGCAAATGTCACTAGTAGGAAATGCGCTGACACATGCATCCCTGTGACAACTGGGCACAGAGACTCCCTGGGCCTCAAGGACACTCGACCTCTGGGGGTCACATCTGCTCCAAGGAGCACCCGGGAGCCCCTGCCCCCAAAAGCTTGAATCTGTGCCTGTCACTGTGCCTGGCATTCCACCGTGGGAGTTTCTCATCTCCTGCAATACACACGGAGGACACGTGGAATCAGCCTCAGGGTCCAGAAATAAGAGACTCTTCTTAAGTCACGGCACACACATTGCAATGGAATACTATGCAGCTGTAGAAAGAGGAAAGAGACTCTATCCCTGAAAGACAGTGTTCAGGGAGACAAATCAAGGTGCTGAATCCATTATCATTCAGCCATAAAGAAAAAAAAAAGAAGGAAATCCTGCCATTTGTGACATGGTCGGACCTTGAGGGCATGATGCTAAATAAGTCAGAGAGAAAGACAAATGCTGTACGATCTACTTATACATGGGATCTAAAAACAAACAAAAACGGAAAACAAAAACTGAGCTCATAGATATAGAGAACAGATTGATGGTTGCCAGAGGCGGGGGGCAGGGGGTGGGCAAAATAGGTGAAGGGGGTCAAAAGGTACAGACTTCCCGTGATAAAATAAACAAGTCCTAGGTAGTAACGTACAGCATGGTCACTATAGTTAATCACACAGTATTGTAGATTTGAAAGTTGTTAAGAGAGTAGATCTTAAAAGTTCTCATCACGGAAAACAAATTCTATAACTATGTGTGAGTGTGGTGGTGGATCATTTTGCAATCTACACAAATATCAAACCATTATGTTGTACACCTGAAATTAATATAATGTTATATGTCACTTAGACCTCAATACAAAAGAAGGAGGGGGAGAATAATAAATAAACATTAAAAAGAAGGAGGGAGAGAATTGATATGCCTCTATACTTATACAGGAAAGCCGTCTCTAGAACTCCCGGGGAACCAGAAGTACTGGCTGAGTCTACAGAGAGTAACTGGGGTAGGGGCCGTGGAAGCAAGGGGCTTTCGCCCTGCGCTCTTTTGTAACTTTTGGATCTTAAATGACCTGAATATACTATCTTTTGAGATACATTTAGATTTAAAGGAAGGGGATGAAAACGATCTATATGTTGAGACAGGAGAGATACACAAGGTCATGATTAAGTGATAAACAGTTGCTAACAGGGGGGTCTAGTGTGAGTCGATCTGTGCTTTTTTTTTTTTTTAATAAAAGGGAACATTCACATATAGACTTGTAAATATGTAGAAAGAGACTAGAGGGTTACACCAGAAAACAGATGCCCTTGGGGCATCTGGAAAAAACAGGTGTTATGCTTTTCATCGTGTCCCCTTCTGTCCTGTTTGAACTTTTTAACCAAACATGGATGACTGTTCAGTCACAGGTGCATCGTGCAGCTTCATAAACTTAGCCTTGATTAGAAGAGAGTTTTCAGTGTCAAGGACGCATGGGGTTAAGGAGATGGGCACCTGCAAGACCAAAGAGGACAATCGAGGCTTCGCCACCGCTGCAATGTGCGCAGTGCCCTCCGAGGGGACCCCAAAGGAGCCATGGAGGTGCCCTCCCTGCACAGGGAGCCGGGACTGCGAAGCAGGCCTCTGTGTGGGGAGGCCTGGTCCCGTAGAACGGAGGGCAGAGGGAAGGGAGTTTCCTGCCAAGGAGTTCTCTGTCCACCCCCTTGGATTGGGGTGGAAATGTTGGGGTGTCCCACCCGGGAGGCAGGCCCAGCTTGAGCCACAGCCAGTGCCTTCAGTTCCGTGGCTCCTGCTTTCAGAGCCTCGGCCTCCTTGCCTGTTCAACGGGGTCTGCGCCGGGACCTTGGCCACGTGCTGGGGGTTAACGACATGCGGGGCTGGATATCCTAAATGTCTGGCGTGTGGTGGGTGCCCAGGAAAGCGGTTGCCTTCCCTTCGGAAAACCAAAGTGATGGAGCAGAGTTCTGTAGTCCTCGGAAGGTATCCCTCACCTTTTCCTGGAACCCCTTCCCTTCTAGCTGGAATCACACCCAGAAAGACAAAACCGTATTCACTGAAAAACACCACCATCTCTTCACAAGAGATGCTTCATTGGCAGCCCTTCCTCCCTGAGAGTACTGGTGGGGCCCGCTGGGCCCGAGCACGGGGCTGGGAACGGCAATGTGCCCAGCCTCTGCCTCCTTCTGGCTGCGTGACCCTGGGCAAGGCGCCTAACCCGCCTGTGCCTCAGTTTCCTCATCTGTAATCTGGGGCCAAGGACCCCCAGGATGATTAAATGGAGAGGGTATGGATGAAAGGGGTTTGCATTTGCTATTATTAGTCCCTTTGGTTAAAGAACCTTATCTCTGGTCCACTCACTGCCACCTGCAGATGTGGACCAACATCCCCATGGATTAGAGATGAAGGGGTGGTCTCGAGTGGGCAGGGGGGACCCTGTGAGTGCCAGCCACGTGTCACATGGAGGGGAGACAGGTGCTGTTTCAGCCGCCAGGGAGCCAGGAAGGCTTCACCGGGCCTCACCCAACCCACCAAGTGCTCTGTCCGGCCTCAGCAACATTTCAAACACACCTGAGTCAGCGGGTAAATACTGAAGGATTGCACATTTGTGAAAAATCCAAATTTTAGATTTCTCTAGGGAAAACAGTGGACGATCTGCCAGCACTGGCCACACCCCCACATAGCACCCCTCAGCTGGAGGTGAGTAGCAGTCGCCCCCTCCGATGGTACACGTGCTCCCTTGTTCACCACGGCCATTCCCCCCACCCCAACCCACTCCCTATTGCCACCAGGATGCAGGAGCTGAGGCCCTGTTCCCATTTCTGAAGGCCTTTAGACCATTGCTCTTCCTATGGTGGAGACGTGGCTCTTCGTACTCATGTCTCTATCAAAAGTTGGAAAATGGAAAGTAAATCAAAGGGCCGTGAGTTTTACTTGATGGAGGTAAAGAATATTCATATGGAGTCAGTCGGCAGACACGTGTCCTGTTCACTCATGCGCACCACCAGCTCGTCCGTAGCTGCCCTGTAAGGTTGTCAAGGGTGTGCACTGCTCATCTGGGCGGGGGGGCATCGGGTCATAATCTGCGACCTGCCACAGCCGGACGCTTGGCATTGGTCAACTCAGGTGGCAGGGCCCTCACTCCCTCGTCCCCAGCCCTGCATTCACGTCGTCCTCCTGTGCATTCTATAGTTCCCCTCTGTGGTAGGCATCTGTCTCTCATGAGAAAGCCCCAGGGCAGGGCTGAGGCTGGGGCTGGGTCATTCTCTCCCAGACCCTTGCACTTCCTGAAAGTGCTTTAGATAATACCGTGAAGATGACCATCAGCGGTAATGACACCCAGGACCTCGGCGCTTCCCATAAGCCTCCGAAAAGTGATCTAAGATACATCTTCTGATCTGTGAAACCCCCATATTCAGCCTCCAGAAATGGGAACTCCCTTGTTTAAGACCCAGTCTCACACCATAGCTGCCGCAAACCATGAAAAAAAAAAAAAACACCTTATCCCCCTTGCCCCATTCATCTATTTCTGGAAATCTAGCCTCAGAAAGTCATAAAATAAAAGAAAGAGAGAGAAGGAGGGGAGAGAGAGGAAAGGAGGGAGTAAGGGAAAGACAAAGAGAGGAAAAGTTTTATCCGTGAACATGTCCGCTGGGCAAAAACATGCCCAGGGGATCACAGTGAGTATGCAGTTTAGTGCGGAAAGATTTTGTTTGTTCATTTGTTTTTGTTATTTTGAAAACTTTTTTTTGCAATGTTATATTAGTTTGATAGTTCAAGCTAAGTCAATGGAACCCTAAAACTGGAGGCATCTCCAGGACTCCAGGCTACCCCGCAGACCCGCATCGCCACGCAGCTGGTGGTCCAAAGCAGACCCTGGAGCAAGAATGCCCAGGTTCCTAGCCTGGTCCCCCCACTCCCTTACTGAGGGGCGCCGGCAGGCTCCCTGACCTCTCTTTGGCCCCATTTCCTTATTTTTTAAATGGGCACAATACTAGTATCTATCTCGTAAGGTTGTTGCAAAGACCAAACGAGTTAATAAATGTGCAAGTGTGTAGAACAATACCTAGCTCTTAATAAGTCCTTCTAAGTTGCTATTAGTAGTGATAACAGTGGGTTGTGCTATCATTTCTGACTCACCAGCTCACCCCAAACCCTCACTGTTCTCCAGTATCACCTTGCCCATCTTCCACCCTCAAATACATCCCAAACCCAGCTCTGCCGTGAACTGCCCGCAGCATTCGCCTCCAGCTCCAGGGGACGGGTCGAGGAGGAAAGATTGGGGGCCGAGGGCCACCCCCACAGCCACCCTGGACCCCAGCTGCCTCCGGCCAGACACTCTGGTCCTCTCCCCCTTCTCCAACCCCACCTCCTCAGCTTCCCCGTGCCCTACCTTTGACGAGCCCTCTGTCCTCAGAGCCACCTCTTCTTCAGCCTTTATGACCATCATCACTCAGTGAAACTCTGATCTGAAGTTAAACAGCAGAAGGAAACTCTAATAAATTTTATTTTGTATGCTGACATATTTCAAAGTAAATCAAAGATCTCACATCACCCCAGCCCTGCAGGCTCCAGGACACGTCTTGAAAAATAATACCATCTTTTCGTCCATAGCTGAAATATATTACCGTTAACAAAATCGTATTCCATTGATGCCATCTAATGGTTCAGAGGCTAATTCAGAGGCATCATTTTAAATTTGTAATGTTTCTGTTCATCTTTTTTTTTTTTTAAACTTTGTCGGACATCATTGATGGGGACCGGCAGAGGTAGTAAAATGTGTGAAGGGGCACCTGGGTGACTCAGTTGGTTAAGCGTCTGCCTTTGGCTCAGGTCATGATCCCAGGTCCTGGGACTGAGCCCCACATAGGGATCCTGGCTCAAGAGGGAGTCTGCTTCTCCCTCTCCCTTTGCCGCTCGCCGCCCCCGCCCCCCCCACCCCGCTCATTCTCTCTCTCTCTCTTTCAAATAAATAAATAAAATCTTAAAATAAAATAAATAAATAAAAATAAAATAATATGTGCGAAGACCCTGTGTGGTGAGCCTGTGGGGCAGCGGCACACCCTACCCTACCGGGATGGGGGGAAATTAGAGGGTGATATGGCCATGGCCAATGACCATTATGGGCACAGGTCTTCTGACCCAGCAAGCCTACTGCTAGGAATTTATTTCCTGGGTGTTCTTCCCGTCGGCCAAAGCTATATCCCGGAGGCCGTCGACCCCAGTGTGGTCAGTGGAGCCAAAGCTGGGAACACTGAACTGTCCGTCACCCGGGACTGTTAGTGCCCTCAGTCAGCCGGCTGCCTGGGAGTCCCCAGGTGGAGCTCGTAAACTGGGTAGCCATAGTTTGGGCCTGTGGCCAGATGGCCCCCGCCAGCCCTATCCTCTCCTCAGCCCTGGACGGGAAGGCAGGGCTGGTCCCCCAGGCACTCAGGACCTGGAGCCCTGTTCTTCATGGGCTGGGCTGCCACTGAGCTTGGCTACAAGGGCTTTGCAGCAACCCCTCTACTTCCTGCCGACCCCCCTCACCTGGGGAGCTCGGGCCTCGCCTGGACAGTGCTGCCTGGGAGCATCTTGCTGAGCAGATGGCCCAAATCCTGGATCCTTGTGGGAAGGATATCCTGTGCCACCAAGCCCAGACCCTACTATCACATCCCCCACCCCGGGCTTGGGGCCTCCTCACTCGTGGTCGGCGGGAAGCCTGCAGACGAGGAGATATGATTGGCTCTTCCAATCCCTGTCTCGCTCAGGCCCTCCAGCAAGGTGGCTTCCTAGAGGAAGGGTCAAGACATTTCAGAGGATTTTCAGGAGCAGGAAGCAGAGGGGGCACACCTTGCCCTGCCAGTCTACACCACTCCCATCAGTTGGGGTCAGGATAAGAAAGAAGCTCTCTCGCATGTGCCTACTCCGGTAGGGCCCTGGGATTTGGGGGCCCGGGCCCTGTGATGAGGATTCTGAGGCACAAGCGTGAAGGAAAGCGTGTATCGGTGACATGTTGGCCATGTCGGCACGATGGGGAAGGGGGGACTGGCAGTGGGCAGACCACATATTTGCCATCCCTGAGGCAAGGTCTTGCCTCCCCCCGACTTGCAAGCATAACCTCCAGGAGAGAGAGATGGGAGAGGTTATAAGCAGACTCCCACCTCTACTATTACTACCCTCCCAGCTAACGGTGCTCAAGCACCCACCCTCAGCCAGGCACTTTGCAGATGCTGTCCCCATAACAGTCCTACCAGTGCGGAGAAAATTAGGAAGGGGCGCCTGGGTGGCTCAGTCGTTGAGCGTCTGCCTTCGGCTCAGGTCATGGTCCCAGGGTCCTGGGATCGAGCCCCGCATCGGGCTCCCTGCTCAGTGGGGAGTCTGCTTCTCCCTCTCCCTCTCCCTCTGTGCTCGCTCTCTCTCTCTCAAATAAGTAAGTAAAATCTTTAAGAAAAAAAAAAAGAAAATTAGGAAAGGCTGGAGTCTTACTGATCTCCGACTCTCTGTTGAACTGAGGGGTAGGCATCAGAACCCCATTTTACAGGCTTACTGTAAAGGGAGGCTTACTAAGTACTTGCCAAGGTCCCACTGCTAGGAGGTGGTAGAGTAGGAGTGGACCCCAAACCCAGCCGCTCTTGACCCCCCCCTTTGTTTCTCCCCTAATCCCACCCTTCCCATCCCGGGGCCTGGCCTCCCGCCACCTTTCCTGAACCTCCCCCTCATGTCCCCTGCAGACACGGGGGAGGGGGCATCTGTCTGCAAAGCTGTGCGTGCTCCTTGGAGGGGCAGCAAGGTGGGCAGGGACTCACCACCCCCACAGGCAGTGGACAGAGGCCTCCCTGCATCCGTTACTTGCCCCCAGCCCAGGCTCTGCCCACCACACAGCAGTGATAGATAGTTTGTGAAATACCCCGAGCTTGCGGTTGACCAGAATTCTGAAATAATTCCATTGAGACCGGAATTCATGCAATGTTCTGTATCCTGATGTGGTAAAGAAGACAGCCCGCGGGAGGGGCGAGGGGATGTGAAGGCCCAAGGATGGTGAGGCAGCCTTCAGGCCCTGCAGCAGGGGCTCCTGCCGCCCCCCCTCACCCACGGGCTCCGGAAGGCCCATCTGACAGGAGCGGAACCCTGATAAGCACCACCTGACCAGGAGGCCCCAGGCAGAGAGATTAATGCACAAATTGTCAACAACCTCCCCACGGTGCACCCCCACAGGGGGAGCAGGGGCAGATGGGGGTGCACACTGGGAAAGGAAGGACAGAGAGACCTCAAGCAGAGATAGGCAACAGGACAGCTCTGCCTGCCCCAATCCTTCAGCTTCAGCCTCACTCCGCAACCTGCAGCACCCCAGCCCCAGGCACCCTGAGCGGGAAGGGGCCAAGGCATAGGGCCGAGCGAGCATCTTGGGGGCCCAGTTATCCCTAATCTGGCCCCGGGGCCTGAGCAGACCCTTGCTGTGCAGGGGTATGGGGGAGTTGCCTGTGGAGTTCCCCCTTGGCCTGGAAGCTTCCCACAGGTGCCATGGCTCTTGAGCCTCTGTGCCCACAAGTGGAGCCTCGGGGGCCCGGGGGTTCAACCCAGCCCTGCTGGCCTTGTTGGCCCATGGGCTAGATGGAGGTGGGCTTCTCCTTGACTGATGCCTCCTCACTGTGCTGCAAAGCAACCCTCCACTCCTGCAGCTGGGCAGGGACTCCAGGCCCAGGCTCAGCAGGAGGAAGGCAGGCCCGGGGGTGGCTGTGGGGTCACCACAATTCAGGTCTCCTTCACATAGGTCATTGACAGGAAGTTTCCTCTCCTTGCCTGGAAAGCAAAATCCCGAGGGCAACTTCAGGGGTTTTCCATAAAGCAAAATGCATCCACTGGAAGGGCTGCCCTGGACAGGGAGATGATGAGAGCCCCACTTTTTAGGGGAACAAAACAAAGCGAAACCATTCCCCTGAAGGAAAGGATGGTACTCGCCAATCAGACACAGTGAAGGCCCACCGGCATGTCGCGTTTGCGTTTGCTGTTTGCTGCGTGGGCAACTAGGCTTCCATCTTTACATCTTTGATTAAGGCCATTCTTCTAAGTTGTATTTCCAGCTTTGTTTCAGAAGCTCTGAGCCACGAGCCTCCCCATGTGCCCCAGGCTCGCTCCCTCCCCTGCCCTTCCCTGCAGCGCAGCGCAGGCGAGTTAGGCTGCTTCCTTATGATTCTCCCTTGGGGCTCTGTAGAGTTAGCCATGCCGCATGGCTGCCCCACACATGTCAACCCACCCCCGTGCCTCGCCCCAGAATGCCTCCCTCCTGTGTCTGAATCCCTCCACGGGCGAGATGCCCTGGGGGCCACGTGTCCAGGGCCACTGGCATCCACTGCAGACAGGCTGAAGGTGCCATGCTGGGCTGCACCCTCCACATGCAGGGGAGATTTCCACCTACAGAACAGCGAGGATCCAGAGGGTAAACCCCAGGGCTGGCCTGGGTGATACCGATCTGGAAGAGTGGCTCCTGGGGGGTCCTGGGGTGCCACAGACTCTGGGGCCTTGGGCCAGGTGAGGGGTGCTCCCAGGGTGTGGATGGCAGTGGGGGCAGGGAGCACTGTGGGCTATGCAAAGGCCAGGCACTCAGGAGCCACTGCTGCTCTGGCCCGGGGCCACGAGATGGCCTGATCATTTTTTCAAAAGACGAAAAAAAATGCCAGTTTTTAGGGAATATCGCCTGGCTTTTAAGTGTTGAAAATTAACTCAGTATTTCATAATGATCATAGCATTCCGCAGGAGAAGAAAATACATCTGCCGGTCAGCTGGTACAAACAAAACGCCCGTCAGCGGCAGGGAGATGCACCAGGTTCCACACGACATATGGCCAATGTCGTGAAAACACAAAAGCAGCCCAGGCAACCTCTTCTGGGTATGTGTTCTGGGCCCAGCCCAGGGCTGGCGCTGGGCAGCCACCGAAATCAGACCCTATCCCAGGCCTCAGGAAGGTAGAGAGAGTGGTGGAGCGGTGGACAGAGACAGGTCATGAGGTGCAGAGAAACAGGAAGGGCATTCTCCCACAGGCAGGGGGAATTTTCTGGGAGCTCACAACAAGTTGCCAACAAAGTTTTCCTCTGGGAGAGTAGTTGGCAACTGTGGGCAGGTAGGAAGGTAGACGCCTCTACTTTTCTCTTCTGATCTGCTTGAATGTTTGCCTCGAGCATGTATTACTTTCACAACTTTATAAAACACAGGACACATGTTTAATGGATCTGTCTGCAAACCAATGCAGGGATACAGCTAGGGCATTGCAACTCCAGTCACAGAGTGCACAGCAGGGCAGTGACCGTCCTCATCTAGGAGAGAGGAGGACGGTGCCATTAGGCCTTCCCACGGGTAATGCTGGTGGCTGGGTTTTCGAGAATGAATAGGAGTTTGTCCAAGGCAGACAAGGAGGGAAACTTCCTTGCAGACTAAGGAAATTGGTGGCTGTCGGGGTCGCTGGGGAAGGTTTTCTGGACCAGGGCTTGAAGGACAGACAGGCTCGGAGTGGCAGAAAGGATTAAGGTGGTGGGCATGGCACACGCATGGACAGGGACGGAGGAATGAACCTGGCACGTGTCAGGGGTCTGGAGTTGAGCAGGAACCACAGGGTGTTTCCAGAGCAGGGACTGTAGCATGAGAAGGTCCCTGCATCCCCACAGGAGCTGGCCCGGAGCTACCTCTCAGAGGTTCAGGAGGACCTCAGTCCATCACTAGAAGACGAACGGCTGCCTCGGGCATCCTGCCATATGGTGTCTGTGTGAGTTCCCACAGGGAACCTGGGGACCCGGGGCCCACCCATGGGTAGTCTCAAAAGCCCGAGCAGCGTAGCATGACTAGCCCCCAACCAGGAGCGGGTCCCCAGGTCTGAATCTCGCTGGGAACTTTCCTCACCACAGTGGGACCTTTAGCTGTCTTTCCCTTGGCTCCAACTCCTTAACTAAACCTCCAGCTGCAGGGTAACTGAGGAACCAAGGGGTAGGAGGATGCCAAGTTCCCAAGGCAGGTCCTGATAGTCGCTGACACCCACTTTTCGAAGAGCTCTACCGCCATCAATCTGTTTAGTCTGCACAAGAGCCGCGTGTGGCAGTTCCAGTGCTAGTCCACGGGACAGATGAGGAAACTGAGGCGGGCAGGGTTATACACAGCCATTGAGTGTGGGAGCTGGGATCTGAACCCTGACCAGCTGGCTCCAGCATCCAGGCTGTCACCCACCACGCCTTTCATGCTGGTGCCATGGGTCTTCATCATTCCAAAGTCGAGTTTGGCTACCCTCAATAGAGGCACTCTGCGCCAGAGCACAGGCCACCAACTGGCAAAAGCAAGCCACAGCCGGCAGAAATGCCGGGGCCTCCTCTGGGAGGGGAGAGGTGTGAATTTCCTGGGCAGGGGCGCCCTCTGCTGGCGGAGGCCTCAGAGTCCCCACTGGCCTCGGAGGGTCGTCGGAGCAAGGTGAAGCGTGTCCAGCTCTGATCTGAACCTGGCTCACACTCAGCTGCCCCACTTGGCCAAGGGGAAACCAAGGCCCTGAAAATGGAGCAGTAACTTTGTCCAGGGCCACAGAACAGTCCATGGAAGAACTGCAGGAAGAAGCCAGACTTATGTCTAGCAGCTGGCCTGTGGGGTGAAGAGGGACACCAGCATTTACTGAGCACCTGCTGTGTTCTCTGTGCACCTGGTCTCCCATGACCCCTATTATAGAAAAAATTATTCAGGGCGCCTGGGTGGCTCAGTTGGTTAAGCAACTGCCTTCAGCTCAGGTCATGATCCTGGAGTCCCGGGATCGAGTCCCGCATCGGGCTCCCTGCTCAGTGGGGAGTCTGCTTCTCCCTCTGACCCTCTTCCCTCTCATGCTCTCTATCTCTCATTCTCTCTCTCTCAAATAAATAATAAAATAAAATCTTTAAAAAAAAAGAAAGAAAAAATTATTCATGGCACTCACTAAAGACAGTAGGAAAGACTTTAGGCAGGGGGCCACTGCAGTGAGGCCTTGTAGTGGGGAAGTGATGGGGCTCGACCCTGAATACAACAAAGAAAGGGGAATTTATGGGGCAGGGGTGTCAGTGGTTGGAAATGAGGAAGGGGAAATATCGGGCCAAGGCGGGGTTCTTGCTCAGGGACATTGCCTGGGACATGCTGGGGGTGAGGAGCCTGGTCAGATATGCAGGGTGGAGGATTCCAGCTAAAACTGGATGTTGCAGGGGTACCTGGCCGGCTCAGTTGGTGGAGCATGCGACTCTTGATCTCAGAGCTGTGAGGTTGAGCCCCACGTTGGGTGTAGAGATTACTTTAAAAAAAAATCTTTTTAAAAAATAACAAAATAGGATGCTGCAGAGGAACACAGAAACCACAAAGTCAAGGCCTAGTTGAGAAGAGACTTCAGAGGAGCCCATTGGTCAAGGAGAGTCTTCGTCACCCCTATGGCAACCCTAGGATGATCCCATTCTATGGATAAGACCCAAGGCTCAATGCCAGGCTGATTTCAAAGCCACCCTGCGGGCCAGCCTCTCAGGGAACTGCACCTTAATGGCCCCTGTGTTCCACAGGGGCCATTGGAGGGTGGCATAAGGCAAAAGGGACTCAGTTTCTCCTCTGAAATAGGAGCTGAATTAGATGGGTGTTTGCCAGCATTCAAGCCCCACTTTCACACCCTATGCCATATGCTCTGGTCTCATAATCTGTTTTCTCACAGTAACAACAGACGCCACCTCATGCTCACTGTAGGTCCATGCCTGGCCCCTGCCAGTTCATTTGGGCCTAACAACAACAGCTCTCAGAGTTAGAAAGTAATATTGCCCCATCTTATGGATGGGGAAATCAAGGCCAGAGCACTTGAGTACCTTGCTCAGTCACACTGCTCAGGAGTGGTGAAGCTAGCAGTTCCACCCCAGGGGCCTGCCAGGAGGCCACCTCCTGCCCTCAGGTTGGTCTCAGTCTCACGTAGTTGTTTCTTTGTTTGCTTGTTTGTTTAAGATTTTATTTATTTAATTGACAGAGAGAGAAAGAACGTACAAGCAGAGGGAGCGGCAGGAGAGGAAGAAGCAGGCTCCCCGCTGAATGTGGGACTCGATCCCAAAGGCAGATGCTTAACCAACTGAGCCACCCAGGTGTCCCCTAGTCTCACTTAGTTGTTTGTTTGGTTTTTTTAAAGATTTTATTTATTTATTTGACAGAGAGAGACACAGCGAGAGAGAGAACACAAGCAGGGGGAGTGGGAGAGGGAGAAGCAGGCTTCCTGCCGAGCAGGGAGTCTGATGTGGGGCTCGATCCCAGGACCCTGGGATCATGATCTGAGCCAAAGGCAGACACTTAACGACTGAGCCACCCAGGCGCCCCTAGTCTCACTTAGTTTTAATGGAACTGTGTAATCTACCATTTCACTGGCCTAAATAAAAGGTACTGTGAAAAACAAATAGAATGTAAATCAAATAACGAGATTCCAGAGTGGTGAGCGGGAAACCTGGCATTTGGAAGCAGCTCTGTCTTCCTGAGGAGATTACATGTTCAGGGCTGTGAGACCCAGAGCGGCCCCACCTGGGTGTTTCTCCCCCACCTGCCTCCTCAGTCAGTTTGTCCCAACTTGCCCAGGGAACTGCACTCCCTAGTTGCTCCAACAGTGGGTGTGCTGCTGTCTGGGGACACTGACACCTCGGAGCAGACTGGAGCTCTACACCAGAGCCCCCGTCTTGACCAGTCCAGGTGCAGCCCCAGCACTGTGTGGGTTGCACCACCTAACCCCTGTTCTGCAACCAGACTTGCCCAGTGGTTGTGCAGCCCCAGGAGAGTCATTTGTCTCTGCCTTCCAGTCCTTGCGGTAAATGGAAATGAATTACACCCACCTGCCAGGTTTGCTGTAGGGACTAAACAGAACCCTGGACAAAGTATCAAAACAGGGAGACACCACATGCACCCCAATGTTTATAGCAGCAATGTCCACAATAGACAAACTATGGAAAGAGCCCAGATGTCCATCAACAGATGAATGGATAAAGAATATGTGGGATAGATAGATAGATAGATAGACAGATAGATGATAGATAGACAGATAGATGATAGATAGATAGATGATAGATAGATAGATAGACAGATAGATGATAGATAGACAGATAGATGATAGATAGACAGATAGATGATAGATAGACAGATAGATGATAGATAGATGATAGATAGATAGATGATAGATAGACAGATAGATGATAGATAGAGATATATATCTACAATGGAATATCACTCAGCCATCAGAAAGGATGAATACTTACCATTTACATGAACATGGATGGAACTGGAGGGTATTATGCCAAGTGAAATAAGTCAGTCAGAGAAAGACAAGTATATGATTTTACTCATCTGTGGAATTTAAGAAACAAAACAGATGAACATAAGGGAAGGGAAGGAAAAATAAAATCAGACAGAAACAGAGAAGGAGACAAACCATAAGAAACTCTTAACTCTAGGAAACCAACCGAGGGTTGCTGGAGGGGAGGTCGGTGGGAGGATGGCGTAACTCGGTGATGGGCTTTAAGGAGGGCACTTGATATAATGAGCACCGGGTGTTATATGCGACTGATGAATCACTAAACTCTACCTCTGAAACTGATAAAAAAAAAAAAACCCAGGGTGACACCACTGGTGGCGGGGGGCACACTGGTGGCCATCCCTGCAGAGCCTGTGACCTGCCAGTCCTCCTACCCCAGCTCCTTTGGGATCTATCTTTGGGAAGATGGGACATGTGGGTGTCCATCACTGGGAATGGGGGGTAGGACATGAGGGAAGATGAGGGGTGTGGGCATCCATCACAGGGGTGGGGAGTGAGACATGAGCGAAGATGGGGCTGTGAGCGTCTACCACTGGAGGTTGGGGGATGAGACATGAGGGAACACGGGGGCTGTGGGCATCCATCACTGAGGGTGGAGGGTTGAGAAGTGGAGGACACACAGTGAAATAATCTGGGATAGAACACCATGCATATACAAACAGCAACATGGGTAGACCCCAAAAATTGAGCCTAGTGAGATCAACAAGAATCAGAGTCTGAGCTAGAGCCAGTGGACACACCTGCATGAAAACACACCACAGGCTTTACCAAGACACATACATATCTGAGGATGTGCACTCTACACAGTGGGGTTGTCCACAGGGACAGCGGATCGGAAGAGGGGTCAGGCTAAAGATACTGTGAGGAGAGAGGCCGTGTGTCCCAATCTGAGAAAAAGATACAAGTAGAAAAGATTAATAATAGAATGCCCAGCACAGAAGCCAGCCTATCAGGCCCTGGTTAAGGCCCAAGTATCTGTGTCCATGTCCATCAGATGGGAGCCTCGGGCAGGAGGGCTATCTGTACTGAGCCCACCGTAGGTGACCGTGAGTCCTGAGTAACAGGTGGGCAGCGCCCCTAGAATCACAGCACAGCCATGCTAAGATGGGCTTTCGAGACCAGCTCTGCCAACATCTGCAATCCACAAGCCCCAAAAGGGCCCTCAAATCCTCCCCCTGACACACACACAGTGAATTACAACAGCTATGCATTAAGCACACACATTCTTTGTGCTGGGATATTTACTTACGTATGTTTCATCCTCATAACAGGTATCATTCAGACCTCTGTTTGGGTGGAAATGTAACTGACTTGCAGAACCAAGAACCAATTCTGGGTAGGTCTGATTCCACCCTCTTCCAGCTGCCCCAGGGCTGCCTCCCACCACCACACACACATACACAGGAATTCACACACACGCACGCACACACACACACGGGTCACAGCCTGACAGAACACCTTCGTGGAGCTGCCTCTTCCCCTCCCACGCCTCAGGTGTGCACAGATACCCCATCCCAGACCTCACACCCCAAATCGCCCCTCTCTAGCTCTGCCAAGTTCAAACAGGTCTCCTCCTCAGGACCTGGTCTCCATCCCTGACAACACTCCCCCCCCACCCCCATGCTCCTGGAGTCCCTCACCTGGGCCTCCAGGGGCGCACCTGGTCTCCTGCCCAGCTCCCTCCTGGCTCTGAGCACCCTGCTCCAGCGATGGGGCCTCAGAAGCAGGGAAACCTGGCTTTCTGGAAGAGCTCCGGGAGCCAGTGGGTGAGAGGCAGTGCCCTCATGTTCCTGCAACACTCCCTCACTGCGTGCACAGACCTACCTTTACTGCAGGCCTTGTGCTGGCCACAAGACCCAGGGCCCGCCCTGGCCTCAGCCTGGTGGCCGGGGTGGCCGGGCCCGAAGGGGCATGGGTCAGAGTCACAGGTGCAGGGCCGAGACTGAGTACACAGGCAGATCGGTGCCCCCCAGAGAGAAGCCCATGTGAGCCAGGACTGAGGAGGGGGTGGCACACCCGTGTGATGCGATGGTGCGCGTGACAGCCCCACGCAGAGGGCCCGAGGGTGCAAACGAGTGTTTCTGCTCATGCGGGAGCCCATGGACCAGCCTGTGTGCCCAGAAGGAGAGAGTCAGAGGGTGAGAAGACAAGGTCCAGAGGGCCAGGCCTGCCTGCTGTGCCCCCTGGGCTGCAAAGTGAGGTAAGAGCACCCACCCACAGTGGCCGAGGGCTAACAGAGGCAGACGCACGTGCCCCAAGCGCCGGCCACCGTCATGACCCTGGCCGTGGCCTTCTAAGGTCGTGCGGGCGGAGACTTTGCCCACTCCCCACCTAGCATCTGGCACCTGTGATTCGGCCCAGCAGCAAGTAAGCACATCCACACATCCCCCTGTGCATGCTTGTCTGTGAGTCTTGGTGAGAACCCGAGGTGGGGGTGGGGTAGTGTGCCCAACCTTGATGATTGCATGCCTGGGGGGTGTGCCCTCTCTGCCCACCATGAGGGTACACAGGAGGCAGAGACAGAGAAAAAGCCTCCAGCCTGCTCGTGCAGGTCATGCAGGCACAGGAAGGATCTGCTCTGCTCACAGCGCCTCCAGAGCTCAACAAGGCACCAAGGAACCAAGCCCAGCCCCGGGAAGAAGCCAGAAGGGGGGTGGGGGGGGTGCCCTGAGCCTCCCTCCTCAACTGAGGCTCCTCCCTGCCTGAAAGGCACCAGCATCCTTAAGTGTCCATGCTAGAAGGGCCCTCAGACATCTGCCATTGTACAAGAAGACTTGAGTCCCAGAGCGGAAAGGGATTTGCCCGAGGTGGCCCAGGGGCTGGCTGCAGATCTGGGACCCAGCCTCCAGGCCCAGGGACTCAACCCAGTGCACTGGGGGACCCCCGTCTTACCCGAACCAATGAGTAATGGACGCTTATAAAGGCACTTTGTAAACAGCTGAGCTCTTCTGACAAAAGGGTTACACTGATCCTTCTAGTACCTGTGGAAGAAAGAGACTCCATTCCTTAAGCCACTGCTGTGAAAGGGTGTCACTGTGCCATGTCACTTGGTCCTTCCAGACCTCCCATCATATGGTCCCCAGTCTCCAAGTGAGCAAGGTGAGGCTGGAGAACAAGCCGGGTCTCAAGTGGGTCACACGCCCCAGTCAGGAGCCTGGCCTGGGTAATGACCACACCCTGATGCAAAGGGCTGGGGAAGACAAGGAGGGCTTACAGCCTCCAGGAGAGGGAGCCAGCAGCTGAGGATGTGGGCTGCCCTGGGAGGGAAGGGGTGTCGTGTTAGGAGCTTCTGCAGCCGCCAGGGCCGGGTTGGGCCGGGTCGGGGTGGGGCAGGACAGGGAGGGAAGAGGCAGCCGGACTTCCAGCATTCTCTCAGCCTTGCAGCCCACGCTCTGCCATGCCACCCCCAGAGCTCCTGGCTCCCTCAGTTCCCAGCCCAGCTGTCTCCCTCCCGGGATCCCTCCCAGCCCTTCAGACTAAATCCGTTTATCACAGCACCCTGTTTTGTCCTTCCTAGCATCCATCGCTACCTGCAAAGTGCAAACATTTATTTTCTAGTTCCTTTCTAAAAGTCACACGAGACGGTGCCCTCCTTACCGTGTCCCCAGTGCCTTCCAGGCACAGTGTCTGACACATAGTAAAGATGTTTGTTAAGTGAATCCTGGGCATTGACGTGATGCCTCCTCGACTCTGCTCACGGTGAGCGCTCCGTCTAGGGAGGCAAGCAGTCCACGGCACCTCAGAGAGCATCACCAAACTCCCACGGGGGATAAGGAGGCGAAGCTTGAACAGGCCTCTGCCTGTTCCCCTGAGGTGCTGGTGGGAGGCACAGCCAACGGCTCCGAGACCTCCCTAGTCTGTCCCTTCAGCCCTCAGTCCTGTCTGGCCCTGTTCTTGGGGCTCCCTCTCTCCTGGATCTGCAACCTTTCCCTCCCCGTGACCTCTGTCCTCCCTTCAGCATTTAAATGGGCTCCTGTCTTTCTCATCTTCAAACGAATCTTTCTGGATTTCATCTCCTGCATGGAAGGCAAAACTGGGCACTAGAATCTGGGCTCCTCCTCTCCATCGCCTCCCACATGCAAACCCTCCAGGCCCCGTTATTACTCCCCGTAACTATGCCCCCATTCTGTCTGCTTCTTCCGGTGCCCAGTACTACGACTGTTGTGCTCACTTCTGTGTCCCCTGCATTTCCTTCTGGGCCTGCCACAGAAAACACGGAACCAGTGACCTGAGGGAGGCTGGGAATTTAGAAGGCTGGGTCGGATGGCATGATGGAAGGATTGGCCATAGTAGGGGAGAGGCTCTGGGTCGGGTCTAGCCCAGTCTGAAGGTTCCCCCTTCCCTCCCTGTCATCTCCCAAGCCTGTCCAAGCAGGGGACAGACAAGTCCCCAGATCCCAGGCCAGAGTCCTAGAGTCCAGCCCAGCTTCAAAATGGCGCCAGGGCCTGGTTCAAGGCAGCAGGCCTGTGCGGAGGCCATGGGCCCTGGGGTGCGCTTGGGGGCGTTTCCTGTCTGGGCCTGCGGCCCCCAACCGCTGGCAGCGCGGTTTCCGGCGGGGCTGCGGCCGGGGCCTGCACTATCAGCTCGGCACCAGACGCCCGGTCAGGATACTTGTGGTGAAACTGTGAGGGTGCACTCAGTCCTTTGGGGTTTTCTCCCGTGTCAGCCTCCAAGACAAATGAAGGAGACAAAGTGACATCCAGCCCTTCTTCAGCCATGTTTTCCCCCTTCTGAGCCAGGGGCCGGGCTGTAGGCAGCAGCTGCCCAGGGCTGGGGGACTGCCACCCAACCACCTATGGCTGCAGGGGCAGCTCGAAGCTGTGGCCGTGGAGGCCAGGGCCAGGCCACTGGGATCAGGAGTCTTGGGCAGGGCTGGACAAATGGGATTGGCCTGGGGGTCTGAACCGTGGTGGGGAAGCCCCCAGTGAGCACTCCTCTCCGCCTACCAAGAGGGCCTTGGAATGGGCAGACTGGGGCTGAGACCAAATGAGAGGTATCAGATGTCTGAGGCATCTCATCCTATACTGGCGGGGGGGCGGGGGTTACTATGCCTGGGCCAAGGCTCCACCCTCGGGACCCCACTTCACTGCACCCCAGGACTTACAAGGAGGAAACTGAAGCCCCGTCTGCCACAGAGATCAAGGACCAGAGAGACAGAGGGCTGTCCATGGACTATGATGCTATGCCCCAGAGCTGGGAATATGAGGAGCCGGGGGAAGGAGAGTGTGGGATGCCTCACCTGTGGTCCCCAGCCCTGATGCTGGGTGAGCCATGGGCTCTGGCCAGGCCAGCTGGCCCCCAAACCCTACAGGACATCTGGGAGCCCAAGTCCCCTGAGACACACAGCCCTCTTGCAGCAGCACGGCCCCCCTTGCGCACCGACCCCAGACCCAGTTCTAGCCCAGGCCAGGGCTGTGGTTACCAACCCACACCCCTAGATGGCGCCATAGCCAGAGCATTCGCTTTGGGGAATGTCGGAGCCGCCCTGCCCTTCCAGTGGCTGCAGCCCCGCACATGCGCTGCTCTTTTAGCCCAGCGGGCCCTCTGCGCCTGTGCATTCGGCCCTACTTCCTGGCGCCCCCAGTGACGTGTCCACAGGTTTCACAAGGACACGAGGGCGCAAGCGCAGCAACCTCCCCAGGCCTGCGAGCGGCCCCCCAGCCCAGCAGAGGGCGCCCGTCGACACAAACCTTTGGTTCCTGCCAAGTTGTCTTTTCCTGCTCCAAAAGTGAGAAAAGATTTAACCAAATGCAAAAGTGCGGGGAGGGCTGAGGAAGAAACTGGCCAAATGGCCTGAGACGGTATCTCTCCAGGGTAACCAGGTCCCCGCCGTGAGACGGGGAAGGCCCAGCTGCCGCTGGGCCTTCCTTCGAGAAGCAGAGGCAGCGCGGGGAGGCAAAGGAGAGGGGCAGCCACTGCCGAGCAAGAGGCAATTCCAAGGGAGCGAGGGGAGGCCCAGCTCCGTCCCGCCTAGGGGCGCCAGAGGCTGGGTGCGTGTGGGGTCAGGCCATGAGAACACCACTGTCAACTCCCATCAAGTGCTGCCTCCACGCTTTCCAACCCATGAGGCCAGAACACCCCAAGGACACACCCAGGCTCAGGCCAGAAGCACTGACTTGGCGAAACGTAAAGAGATGAAGGGATGAAAGGAAACAGTTAATGCTTAAGGAGCAGTTGCCCTATGACCCTTCATGTCTGTTACTCATGTGATCCAGCCTATGAAGCAGATAAGGGCGCACTGCTCCATTTTACAAATGAGGAAACGGCTGCCCCAGCCGTTTCAGAGGAGTCTCCCTCTGAAAGCTTGCAGCTGCACGGGCACCCCCCCGGCCCCCCAGCCTTCCCTCTCACGGCCTGTCTCTGCCTCACACCATGCACACTGGAAGGAAGCCTGGCCCGGCCCCCGCCCACTGCTCTACCCACACAGTGCTCCAGTCCCCGAAGGACCCCTTCTGTGACCTGCTCCCAGCATAGGCTGACCTCTCCCCGCCTGCTGCTCCCCAAACCCCCTTCCCTGGTGCCCCGTGACCCCATGCGCTCCCACTCCCTTACTTCACGGGCCACTTCACAAGCCGTGTGCAGGGAGCGGGGTGCTCCAAGCAGCCACTGCACTTTGCAGCCATACATTCAGTTCTGCATCCCTTCTTCTCGATACCCTTCCTAGGCACCCTCACCCACCACAGCCTCGACCTCACCATTTCCACAGCCATTCCACAGCGTGTTGACCACCACCCACCTTCATCATTTCCACACCAGGCCCCTTCCTTGAACCCCAAGCCTGAATATCCAACTGCCCCGACATTCCCAGCCACCTGTGTCTGAAACAGAACACATCATCATCATCCTCAAAACTGGTCTTTACAGACCTCTCCGTATTAAATGAATGGTAAAGCATCCTTCCACCTACCCCGCCAATATGTAACACACTATGTGTCACACGCCAACCCGAACATCTAGCTGGTACCATAAGGGGACCTTATTGGACGAAACCCCTGCCCCATCGGAGCTAGTTCCAGTGATTACACACATCCCAATTGCAGTACGATGTGGAGACAGAGTGCAACAACAGGGCCAGACTGGGTCTGGGAGACCAAAGAAGGCTCCCTAAGCCAATAACTTAAGCTGTTACCTGAAGGGTGGAATTACCTAAGTGAAGACAAGGCACAGACCTCAGGCAGAGAGGAGGGGGAGAAAGCATGGCACTCATTTCACACTGTCCATTCCCCCACCTAAATCTCTCAGCTGCAACCATGTGGACACATGGCCATCGTTGCCCAAGGTTTTCTCCCACCCCTATTTATGGCCTTCAGCAGTTGTTTGCTCTCAGCCCAAATACAAATCTAAGCATGTCTCACACAGTGGTCGGTCTCCCCTTGATTTTAGGATAAAGCCAAAAGTTTTGTCAGACCTACAAAGCCTGGTATCGCTGGGACTCTCCCACCTCTGCAGCCTATGCTGTACAACACCCTCTACCTCACTCTCTGGATTCCCTCCCGGTCCTCAAGCCCCAGCCTGTCCCAGGACCTTTGCACGTGCTATGCCCCTGTCATCTATGTAACTCCTACAGAGCCCAACTCCAAAGTCACTTCCTTAGGGAAACTGCCCGATTCCCCTCTCCACCTAGATCATACTTGCTACTCTCCAATAAATACTGTCAGGAGAACCCTGTCCCTTTTCTCCGTGGGGTTGTCACAATTTGTGATTATGAATTTGTGTCTGATCATCTATCTGTCCTCCGTAAGAACCACTGTTCTCTTTTTCATCCATCATTGTGTCCTTAAAGCCTAGTAGAGCATGTGATGCAGAACAGGTAAAAGTGTGGGTGCCTGGGTGGCTCAGTTGGTTAAGCGACTGCCTTCGGCTCAGGTCATGATCCTGGGGTCCCGGGATCGAGTCCCGCATCAGGCTCCCTGCTCAGCAGGGAGTCTGCTTCTCCCTCTGACCTTCCTCCATCTCATGCTCTCTCTCTACCATTCGCTCTCTCTCTCAATAAATAAATAAAAATCTTTAAAAAAAAAAAAAAAAGAACAGGTAAAAGTGTAAGAACAAAGCCCTCGCTCCACTACTCTGTTCGGCAACCTTACGTAGCCCACTTTTACCTCTGTGGCCTCAGTGTTCTAACATGTAAAACAGAGGCAATGCCTGCCATGCAAACTTGCTCTAAGAAGCAAATCCACTATTTAATGAATAAAAAGCACTTGATACAAGTACTATCCTCAAAGTTAGTATGTTATGAGACGTGATTGTCACCAGAACAAATGTTCACAGTCCTTGCTTTATTTTCATTTGGCCACACACGTTTAAAAAAAAAAACATACACTCGCAAAATACCCAAACATCGGGAATTAGAAAGGCAAAAAACAAGGGGCTTATGGGCTGAAAGGATATCCTAGGCTTCGGAACAAAACAAAACCAATCATCTACTGAAAATGTCTTTGTTCAAAACACAAAGATATTTTGTTTTTAATGGGATTTAATTTTTTTTTTTTTTTTTTAAGGAACCTTTTAAAGACAAAAACTAAGCTTCTTGTGTTGCCTATGGTAGGGCCTGGCTTCACTTCCTTGAAGGCCTTTTGCGAAAATACAGATGCCAACATTCAGTGGCCTTGATGGTTGCCTTCCCCCCTTTGCCCCCAACCTGCCATCTGAAAGTGCAGCACCTTGGGCCCACCACGATGGTAATGGTCAGGGGCTACAGAGCATCTAGGATGTGGTCGATCTTGGTGACCAACTCCTGCCGCTTTCCAGAGATGAGCTTCTCATTCTCAATGTACGTGTCTTTCTTGAGCTTGCCGGCCACCAGCCGCTCGGCTTCCACCGCGGACTTCAGCACCAGCTCCTTGACCTGCGCATCCAGCTTCTGCATCTCGCTCACCTGGCCGAGGCAAGAGCAGGGCAGAGCTTGAGAGTGGTCCTCCCACCCACACTCAGCAGGGCCCACCACCTCCCATGCCTACAGACCCTGGGGCTCCCAGGGCAGAGGGCCTGGCTTCCAATGCCAGCTCCACTTTCTGTACCTTTAAGCTCTGACCTCAGGCCTCAGCTGTACGGGAGGATTGTGAGGATCAAGTGGGAACATAGGGGCAATCCCCCAGCACAGTGCCAGGCACACAGCAGGTCCTCGAGGTACGTTTATCATCTTCCCTTTGGCTGGCCAAATTAGGTCCAGGGACTCAGTTGGGCAAGACTAATGGCGGGGGTATGGCAGAGAGACTGAATGACTCCCCTGTTATCACCAGCTGGGTGTGAGGCTGAGGACTTCACAATCATAATCATTCAACATTCAACAATTACTGAGTGAGCCACAGTGCTAAGCACAAGTCCAGGCTCTGGAAAACCGCAGTCAAGACAGATGAGGCATCTGGCCTTCAAAAAACTACCAGGTAATACTCGAGCACATAAAGAGAAGAGCTGCAGAAAGAGGTAGGTGCTATGAAGAACACAGGGTTAGGAGAGGGAGTGCTGCAAGTGGTGTGTGGAGAGGGGGATCATCAGGGCCTCTGAAGGGCACCTCTGGGGAGAAAGGGGTCTCCTCTTCCTTTATAGGTGACAAGGACTCACTCACAAAGCAGGTCCCAGGCAGGGCTCTCAGGACTTTACATGCACTAACTCATTTCACACTCACAACATGGTGAGGTAAGTACTGAGACATGAAGAAACGGAGGCACAGAAGTTAGGTAATTTGCCCAGGTTGACAAAGTCTGAATCAAATGCCTGATTCTAAGTCTAGGTTCTTCTCAGCACACACAAGCATCCTGGAGCCTTGCCCAAGCTGGCCTCCGGGAGAGGCAGCTGTCGTTCTCAACAGCGCCCATGTGGACAGTGACGTGGAGGCTAGCAGAGCTTTCCGAACCCAGCCCGTAACCAAGACCCCCAAACTTCTCGTTCCACTCTAGGGGCTGGCTCCACAGGACAAACCAACAGTGAGCAAGAGTTGCCTGGCATGTGCCCCACCCAGAGCAGCCCCGTGGTGCTCTAGTTGGGGGACAATCCCTGAAGGCATAACAAGGGAGGGCAAAGAGCTGAGGGACTCCGGGACGGCAGATACTTACTTTGTCGCACAGGTCAGAGCCCTCTGTCTTCAGCCTGGACTGTAGCAATGCAATCTCACTGGTCAAGGCCTTGTGCTCTGTCTCCAGGCTCTTCCTGCCACTGTTGAGAGTGGACACATCCCGCGACTGCTTGTACCTATTGACGGTCTCGTCAAAGTGACGGTAGAGACCTATTCTCTTGTTGACCAGGGTCAAGACCTGCTCCGTGATGCAAGCCACCTTCATCCTGGCCTCCGCAGCTGGATCCTGTGGGAGAACATCATGAGTGACAACATCCAGGCCTGAGCCTCCCAAAGAGTACCCACCACTGGCTGTGCAAACAAGAAAAGCCATCTTCCTGGAAAGTCAGAGAATCAAACCTTTGCTGACACCAAATCTGGACCAGTTCAGCAAAGGGCAGGACTGGGGACATGAAGATGAAGAAGACATTCACTTCAAAGCCCGGCAGGGCAGAGAGAGGATGGGAGAAACGATATTAAATGCTAGAATACACCATGAAAGGGATAGGTGAGGTGCTAAAGGAAGAGAAACCTCCGTGTAGGTCAGGGGAGGCTTCCAGGACATTTATTATGTCTCTCTCCTTAAAACCTTCAAGAGTTTCCCAGGGCCTAAAGGATAAAGCCCAAGCTCCTTATCCTGCCATTCATGACCCTTTAGATGAGGCTCTACATACTTTCCAGAATTCTCTCTCATCACATGTCTACTTCAGACAAGTTCTAACTTGGCAGCTCAAAGGCCAAATCTGGTCTGCAAATGGTTGATTTGGCCCATAATTTTTTTTTTTTCTCAGTAAATTATCAAAGTTTTAAGATCGGGAAATGTATATACAAGAAATGACCCGTTCATTCAGTGAAGTACTCTGCAGCTATACAAAAAAAAAATAATAATGAGGGAAAGCTCTATGAACTGTTTTGGGTAAGTCTCACAACCTGTTTAGTTTAAAAAAAGGACAAAACATATATACTTGTGCTACCTTTTGTGCAAGAAAGAAGAGGAAATAAGAATTAAAGTATCTGCTTATTTCTGCAAAATAAATCAGGAAGGATATCCAGAGACTGATGAAATTGGTTATCTACAAGGCAGGGTTTTACAAATTCATAATCAAAGTTAAATACTTACAGTGCCAGACGGAGAAACTACAACAAAATTCAAAAAAAAAAAAATGACCCTAACTGTATTTCAAATGAGTTAACACCGGAAAACTCAGCCAATTACCTTGGAACTCAGTACTCTGACAAGATATTCTCAGTCTAGAGACAAAAAGAACTGCTAACAAATTTTGGGAGTCTACCTGATATGTCTGGTGTTTCCGGGGGCACGAGTGCAGCAATTCTGAAACTATTTTGTGTGTTTACAGAATTCAACAAATGAATAAACACACTGACGCTGGGGTCCAGGAGAGAAGGAAAACTGGTGGATGAGAGAGGACAGCAAGAACCCTGTGCCGTCAGACTGGAGTGAGACATCCGTGTTAACTGCTACCGTAAATCCCATACATCTCTCCCCAGCTCTGTCTGCTGAAAGGCCCAGACACAGCGACACCCAAAAAGCAATGATCACACCTAGTTCCCAGATCATGCTCTCTAGGTACCATTTCCACATTGAAAGGAACCAGGGCTGCCTGGAGAAAGTAGAGAATATGCCTGAAACATGCTGCTGGGCCTGACAATAAGGAAGTGCTCGAAAAAATGAGGAGACATGACAAAAATGGACCAATGTGGGATAATCTGAGCATCAAAATAAGTAATACCAGTGAACAGTAGCCCACAGAGTAAGGAAGGAAGCCAGGAGTCCCAACAATAACACCCAGCCAACCAGTCAACCAGGAAGAGAAGCTTCTCCTTCCAGCACAATTCCTTCCAGTAAGGAATCACAATTTTCCAACCACCACACTAACAGCAGATTCAGACAAGAATCAATACTAAATGCTAGGACTAATTGGTGAATGTATATGAGAGTATTTATATAGCCTCAAACAGATCATACATTAATTGCAAAGAGAAAAACGGTAACTTTAACATGAAGAAATTAGGCAGACATCAACTTAGCCAAGTAAGGACAGTTAATAACATTCCCAGCACTGGGACCAGCTAACATCAGGTACCCCTGAGGGGATGTGCTACAAATATGGCACCACTTTATAGCACTCTTGCCAAAAATGCATAATCTCAATTTAATCAGACAGAAACATATGATACATCTAAGTTAAGGGATATTCTACAAAACCGGTCTCTACACGTCAGATATGTCAAGGTCATTAAAGACAAAGAAAGGCTGACGAGCTGTTCCAGATTAAAGGAGACAAAGGAAGCGTGACAACTAAATGGGATGCATGATCCTCAGCTGGATTCTGGAGGAAGAAAAACAATTGCTAAAAAGGTTACAGTCACCGGGACAGTCTGCCAAATCTGAACACAGCTTGCATGCTGGTTAACAGCATTACAGCTACATAACATTTCCTGAATTTGATCATTCTACTGTGGTTATGTTAAGAGAATACTCTTGTCCCTAGGCTACATGCACGCTTTAATACTCAAGGGGGTAAAGAATATAAATGTCTACAACTTACTCTCAAATGGCCCAGGAAAAATAATTATGTGTCAAGAGAGAAGCCAAATGTCAAGTGCTATGTCTAGGTGAAGAGTATACAATCGTTATTTTTACTATTCTTGCAAAGTTTCCGTAAATGTGGAATTATTTTAAAGGAAAGTTTTAAAAAGACAAAAGCAGGGGCACCTGGCTGGCTCAGTCAGTGGAGTGACTGAGTGACTCCTAATCTCAGAGGTTTGAGTTCACGGCCCACACTGGGTGTGGAGCCTACTTAAAAGAAAATTTAAAAAATAAATTAAAAAAGGAAAGCAGCATTTATAGCTGAAAAAGTGGAACTATTTCATAATAAAACCTACACTCAGCCCTTCTGTATGACAAGGCTTGCGAGCAGCTGCCTCACTGGGCAGCCTGTCTATGGAACCAGCCGGATCAACGTCTTTGCTGCATGTACCCTACTGCTCCCTATGGGTTCCACCGAAGCCCTCCCTGCCGCTGCACAAACTGTTCCTTCCAGCTTAATGCCCTTCCCTACTCTGTCTGTGGTCACCCTCCTCAGGACAGCCCCACCATGAAGCATACACTGCCGGCTGCCCTGTTTCCACAGCACTCGCCCACCAGCGGCAACCTGCCTCACATAACACCACACACTCTGTGACCACAGCAACAAGAACAGGATCTCTCTCTTTACAGTAAGGATTAGCAGAGGCCACAAGCAGGGGAGAGGCTTCTGGGCAACAGGGTTCTGCCTCGGGCTTGTTGAGAGGACCCCCGTGCTCAGTAAAGCTAACAAAACACATTATCAAGGACACAAAACGACTAACAAATGTAGGAAAAAAGCCAAGGGGTACCTTTGTGATGGAAAAGTCCAGCCTGACGTAGATGATGACAGTGAAGAACAAGATGTAGAAAGCAGCCACCACCAGCAGTGGCTCCTGCAGCATGAGCACCTTATTGAACGTGTAGTGGACCTAGGGGAGAGAACACGGAGCATGGGCTTCCACAGGCCTGCATGGACTCAGACACCCGGGGGCAACAGAGGGGCCTCAGCAGGCCCACGATCATCCAGGCTGCCCCACCCACCCCCAGAGGTGACTGTGCTCAAACCCCTGCAGCCCAAGGAGGGAAAGATAAAGACAGGCAAGTCCATGGCTGCCAGGACCCCATACTCTGGGAGGAAGACACAGAAGGCAGACCAGTGGAGCACTCACCACGATGTCCTGAATGTGCTGTTCCACCAGATTTTTCTTATAGGCAACAATCACAGGGCGGCCAAATGTGTCTAGGTAAGTGTAGTGCAGCTCATCTGGGGCCCGACTGATTTCATAGGGACTGTCAACTTGGATGTTCCTGGGCACAGGTAGGAATGAAATACAGCCTAAGACAAACTGCACTGACCAACAAGGTTTATTTAGGGCTGGAGAATTCTAAGGCTCAGGGGGCCTTTCAGGGTCACTAAGTTCCTGCTCCACTCTGTTCCCCTCCTGCCACCAGGGACCACCAGACCTCCCGAGACAGCTGACCCGCTGCCAGAATACCCCGAGTATTAGACCACTCTCCCACTGAAGTAATGACCGTCTCCCTGCTAGTGCTCCCTTGTTCTTGCTAGTGCTCACCAGTACTGGCCAACCCCTGGAGTCACACAGCCCACACAGCCCTCCTGTGCACTTCACCCAACAAGAGCCTCTCGGGGACTTGAAGAGGCCCCTGAGAAGTTACTCCAGAAGTTCTTTCTCCTCACATGACACAGAACTTTTATAAGGTACAGTGGGACATGTCCCATTTTTGTCTGCCTGGATCCACTCTCCCTCCTCCAGGTTCTCACGCTCTAGTTTTGCTAGAACTCCCTATCCCCCATAGGAGGAACAATCAAGGTGCCGATCCTTCTGGTGACCAGAGTGGGCACGTGACCCAAGAGAGGGCAAACAGACGCTCCCCTTTGAGATGAACCTAGAGCGAAGTGACAGAGACACACGTAGGTGTTTACCCCTCCTGCCAAGGGCAGGTCCCCTGTGAACAACTGTCAGTTTCCACCAAATGGACTCCCAGAGATGCTCTGGCTCTGCAACTTATGCTGCCAATGTATAAGTGACTTACCCTTCCAAATGCACTCCTTTCTGCTTAAATTGGCCAAAGACAGCACTACTGTTTGTAAGCATGGAACCCTAATACACCATCAGGATGCCCCTTTCTGAACCCTGGTCTAACCAGCCCAGGATAAAAGAAAGCCACTGTTCCATTGCTTTTCTTTTTTGTATTAACACAGCACAAGGGCTACCTGGCTGTCTTGACTCCGCATTCTGTCCTGTTGGAGATCATTCCATCCCATTTGGATGCTGCACCTGTCATGCAGAGGCATTCTGTCTGGGGAATGTATTTATCATAAATAAACCTTGTGCCCTCATTTGAGTCTAACTTTTCTGTTTAAACTCCAGTCAGAAAGTCCCTACAGACCTCTCACTCAAAGCTATGTGCTGAGTACCTACTCAGCACCCCCAGAACATAGCTTCCCCTTGAGGTACAAGGCAACTACCAGAGAAATGGGAAGCAGAGGAAAGGAATAGTCACACTCACTTGGCCCCTTCGGGCAAGATGATCTTCACTGTTAGGGAATCTATCACTTGCTCATCAAACACATGGTCCACGAACCTCATCTTCAGTGCATACTGGTCACCTGAAGAAAGACAAACACGTGCAGGGATGTGAAAAACCGAGAAAATGACACAGGAGCTAGGGGGAAGCACAGGGTACAAACACTCTCATCTTACACAGAGGAGGAAAGAGATGCTACCTAAAGTTAAAGGACTAGGAGATTCTGGGAGACAGAGGTGATACCGGCAGCATACTATGGGTCTTCCCCAATTTTTACATAAAGACAGAGCAACTAGATAGCAAAACCAAAAACGCATGGAGCATTTTTTACAACAAAACTAGGTAAAACAAGGATCTCCACGAACCCCAAAATACAAACGGGGAAGTCACAAAACACCAACAACACACAACGCACACATTACTAGTGTCTGTAAAGGAGAAAGTAGAGGGAGGCAACAGGGCAAGTGACAGACCTGAGAAGAGCCCCAAACAGGCGACCATGCTGACTAGAGAAGGAGGCAAGCCAACTGTAGAAAGCAGCTGGAGCTCCGAGGAGTCCTCCCCTGACCCCACATGGTGGGCGAGCAAAACATGCCCACGGACCTGTGAGTCTAGAGCAGTCTAGTCCCTGAGAACTTGGAAAAGCCATCAGAGCTCTCCTCCCAGGACAGCACCCTAAGTGGAGGAAAAACTGCCAGAAGAAAATCAAAATATGATACTAAATCAACAGAGAACTGGCAGTTACGATACCTCCTCCTAAAAACTCACATTAAAAATGAACGGGGGGGGGTGCGCGCCTGGGTGGCTCAGTTGGTTAAGCGACTGCCTTCGGCTCAGGTCATGATCCTGGAATCCCGGGATCGAGTCCCACATCGGGCTCCCTGCTCGGCAGGGAGTCTGCTTTTCCCTCTGACCTTCTTCCCTTTCATGCTCTCTTTCTCTCATTCTCTCTCAAATAAGTAAATAAAATCTTTAAAAAAAAAAAAATGAACAGGGGGCCTGGCTGGCTCGGTTGGCTGAGGGACTGCCTTAGGCTCAGGTCATGATCCCAGAGCTCCAGGATCGAGTCCTGCATCAGGCTCCCTGCTTCTCCCTCTGACCCTCCCCTCTCGTGTTCACTCTCTCTAACAAATAAATAAAATCTTAAAAAAAAAAAATGAACAACAGAGGGGTGCCTGGCTGGCTCAGTTGGTAGAGCATGCAACTGTTGACCTCACGGTTGTGAATTTGAGCCCCACATTGAGTGCGGAGCCTACTTAAAGTTTTTTTTTAATTAAAGAAAACTGAGCAACAGAAAAAGGGTGCCCCTCACTCTCAGGGTAAGTTATATTTTTAAAAGCTACCAAAAAAGCGAACATCCCAAGAGAAAATGAAAACATGCCAGAAATTCATGCCACAAAACTGATTAAAACTCCTCCTGCAGGGCACCTGGGTGGCTCAGTTGGTTAAGCATACTACTCTTGGTTTCAGCTCAAGTCATGATCTCAGGATCGTGAGATCGAGCCCTACATCAGGTTCCATGCTCAGCATGGAGCCTCCTTAAGATTCTCTCTCTCCCAGGGCGCCTGGGTGGCTCAGTCGTTAAGCATCTGCCTTTGGCTCAGGTCATGATCCTGGGGCCCTGGGAATGAGCCCCGCAACAGGCTCCCTGCTCCACAGGAAGCCTGCTTCTCCCTTTCCCACTCCCCCTGCTGTGTTCCCTCTCTCACTGTGTCTCTTATAGTACTAAAGGTACTATAAAAATGACACAAGTCATGAAAGAATATAAACCAGAATTATAAAAATTCAAAAAAGTGACAAAATGCAGGGGAAAATTCAGGAAATAAATTTTAGAAAGAAAATAATTGTTTTAGAAACGAAGGATAAGCTAAAAGGAATAGAAATGAATAAACACAACAGGTAATGTCTTATAATAAAAAGTAAAAAGTAAAGTTTTCAATGAAGGAAAGATTTGAGAAACTGCCAAATATTGAAAACAGGCAAAGACTCAACATAGAAATAAAAGGAGAAAACTTACAAAAAGGTTTCAAAACTGTAAGTTGAAAAAACATAATGCAGACCCAAGAATAGGAACACGGCAAACAGTGCCAAACGTGTTCCAGAAAAGTATTAGATTTTAAAGAAAGAATCCCTTTCAATATTTATATAAAAAGACTTATAAAGGGGAAAAATTAGATCATCATCAGACCTTGACAGTGACATTTTATACCAAAAAAAGTAACGTATTTAAGATATTCAAGGAAAGACATATGAGCCAGTGATGTTATATTCCTCAAAATGGCTTATATGCACAAAAGGCACAACCTGTTATCAACTATCAATATGTGAGAACTCATTCCCATAAGCCCACCCTAAGGAATCTACTAGAGAATGAGCTTCAGATCATCAAAATGACTAGAGCTGCCAATGTAAACACTGACAGGGTAAGCATTAACTACAGCTACTATAGAGGTAAATCTAGAGTGAAAAGGGGCACCTGGGTGGCTCAGTCGGTTAAGCGTCTGCCTTTGGCTCAGGTCATGATCCCAGGGTCCTAGGATGGAGTTCCACATCGGGCTCCCTGCTCCTCAGGCAGTCTGCTTCTCCCTTTCCCTCTGTCCCCCGTTCATGCTCGCTCTCTCTCTCAAAATAAATAAATAAGATCTTTAAAAAAGGGGGGGAGCACGCTGTGTAATGGCTATTTGTTCTGACAATAGATATACAGTATACACACAGCACACCAAAATGGGGTAGAATGGGGAGGGGATATGCCAAAAATAAACTCTTTTCAGTAATCATATTGGAAGTGGTAGTATGACCATTTTTTATTCTGAGACTGCTGTGTATTAGGTGTGGGATAAAACAATTAATTGTGGAATGCTCTAATTCTGTCACCTTCTCTGTCCTTCAGAAAGAGGACTCTCAATATGGAATTAGATACAGATATAACATAGGAGCAAAATCATTACAGTTCACACTATTAAGTAACTATATAAAAATTCATAATTTTTTTACACATAGACATAATACACACCTAGCTCTGTTAACTGAAAAGGCCTAGACTCTGACCAAACTAAGAACAATATGCATTCCTAGTTCTCAGACTGTGGTCTTAAAACACGTTTTTCTACAAGAAGAAACTAGGGCTTTGAGGAGAAATGGCTGATTCCAGGTCTGAGGCAGAAAATATAGAAGCTGGGGGCGCCTGAGTGGCTCAGTTGGTTAAGCATCTGCCTTCAGCTCAGGTCATGATCCCAGAGTCCTGGGATCAAGCCCCATGTCAGGCTCCCTACTGAGCGGGGAGCCTGCTTCTCCTTCTGCCTGCCGCTCCCCCTGCTTGTGCTCTGTCAAATAAATAAAATCTTAAAAAAAGAAAAGAAAATATACAAGCTAGGCCAAGAATGTCTTTCATAAGACATCAAGGAAGGTAACAGCTTTCAATATGCAAGAAACACAGAAAACACAGGAATACTGAATTGCACTTTAAGTAAGGAGTCCGCAAAATCCAGACTGTAGGTTACACTGCAAGTGGCTCACGTTCTTCAGCAGATAAACTATAAAAAAAAAAACACAGATGGAGAAAGGAACTATGGATTAATAGACTCATTAAGACATCAAATTTTTTGAAAAGGGTAAAACTAAAGTAGAGATTCTAGAGACACACACTTGGGTGATAAAACTGAACAAAGTCAAGAAAGTGGTTACTAAAAGGATGGTAACCACTATTGTGGGGAAGGAAGAGGTACATGGAGAGCTTTCTGGCTGGCTGGCTCAGTTCAATTTCTGGGCCTGAGTGGTGGTTCTGAGGTGTTCTTATAGTCATTTACTGAGCTGTACATTTGTGTGGTTTTCTCTATTTAATTTTCTATCTAAAAGGTTTTAAAAAAAAAAGACAAAGAAAATATGGCAAAATGATTATAATAATTAGTTCTGGGTGCTTGTGTAAATGTGTTTATTATTCTTTGAGTTTTTCTCTTTTTTTTTTTAAAAGATTTTATTTATTTATTCATGAGAGACAGAGGGGGAGAGAGAGAGAGAGAGAGAGATCAGAGGGAGAAGCAGGCTCCCAAGGAGCAGGGAGCCCGATGCGGGACTCGATCCCAGAACCCTGGGATTATGACCTGAGCCGAAGGCAGACGCTCAATCATCTGAGCCACCCAGGCGCCCCTCTCTTTATTTTTTAAAAACCTCAAATTAAAAGAATTGAAGCAGTTCCATCTTATGATGGAACTGGGGGTAAGAGGATTTTTACCAGACTGTTGGAACTGACTACCAAATGCATGTTATTACAATAGTAACTTGTCCCCACCCATTAAAAAATTGTTCCTAATATCCCAGACTTCCAAAAAATGACAATACTCTTCCTATCAAAAATGACTGGCAACTGCTAAAAAAACAAAAAAAACACACACACAAAAAAACCACCACTAGAACAAAAATGCAGGAAACGTAAGAAAATGATAGTCTCTCCCCTTTCTACTCCCTAATTACTAAAGACTGACCCAAATTATAGAGGTACTCATAGCTTGGGAGGTTGTAGCCAACGATGTAATGGGTCTTCCACCCGCCAAACAGAGGGAAGCGAGGCCGAATTTCCATCTCTACAGAGTCATCCAAAATAAGGAGGTGGCTGGTGGAAACATTGCCAATCTCGTCCCGGTAGTAAACGTCCTGGGCAGCGGCAGGGAGGATGGTCTGCAAGAGAGGGGACACACCTTCTAAAGCCCTCAGGCACTTACTCACAGGAGATGATCCTAAAGACAGAAAAGAATGTCTGAGCCAAGAGCCTCCCCATAGCACTAAGTAAAACAGTCCCCAAACTGGGAACAACCCAAAAAGAAGTCTAACTAGCCCCCCCACACCCGAGGCTTCAAAATTTTTGGATATTGCATCTATTTCTCAATCATGGTAGGTAAAAAGCCAATTCTCCTAAACAATAAATAACGAAGACAATCATAAATACCTTTATGAATACTGAAGGATTAATACAAAGATAAACATAATCTCTAAATTACTCTACAGGGAGAGAAACTAAAATTGGGAGAAATTACATCAAATCGCTAGGTGGTAGGGTTATGGAGGGGTTTTTCCACCTCTTATTCTTTACTATAGCTTCCAAATCTGTAAGAGTATTTTCATAATCAGGAAGAAACAATTCTAACACTTCATTCACATAACGAGCCCTTCTATAATATGAAGTACAGATGACCCTTGGACAACACGGGTTTCAATGTGCAGGCCCACTTATATGTGGATCTTTTTCAGTAAATACAGTAAATACTGTAAATTTATTTTCTCATGATTTTCTTAACATTTTTTCTCTAACTTATTTTGTTATAAGAATACAGTACATGATACATACAACATACCAAATATGTGATAATGGACTGTTTATGTTAATAGTATGGCTTCCAGAAAACAGGAGGATATTAGTAGTTAAATTGTCAGGGAGTCACAAGTTATATGCAGATTTTCAACTGTGCAGGGGGCCGGTGTCCCAAACTCTGTTTTCCAAGGGGGTTTTCAACTGAACATGTTTTCAGTTTCCGACTGTACATGAAAATATAAGATTTCATTTATAAGACTAAAAATATATAAAACTTCATGTACAAGATGATCAAGTATCTTTTAAAAAGAGCATTATAAAAGAAAGGAAATATTAAAATATGAGCAATATTAATTCTGGGGGGTGGTCTGGTTTTTCCTATTATTCAAATTTTCTTTAAAAAACATGGCCTACTGGGGTGCCTGGGTGGCTCAGTCGTTAAGTGTCTGCCTTCGGCTCAGGTCATGATCCCAGGGTCCTGGGATGGAGCCCCGCATCGGGCTCCCTGTTCCGCGGGAAGCCTGCTTCTCCCTCTGCCACTCCCCCTGCTTGTGTTCCCTCTTTTGCTGTGTGTCTCTCTCTCTAATAAATAAATAAAATTAAAAAAAAAAAAAAAAAACATGGCCACTTTGGGGCACCTGGCTGACTCATTCGGTGTAGCACGTGACTCTTGACCTCAGCACTGGGAGTTCGAGCCCCATGGTGGGTGTAGAGATTACTTAAAAATAAAATCTCTTTTCAAAAGAAAAAAATGGCCTACTTATACAAATGGGGGCATTTTTTTTTTAAGATTCTTTCTGTTGGTTCTAACCCTGTGAACTCAACTACTTGAACACCAATCGATCCCAAACAACGGTCCATATTTAGATACTTTCAAAAAGCTAAAGGGCAAATGTGATAAAACGATATTTTCTCCCCTTTGCACATCCCATACCTTAAATGAGCGGATGGAGGCTATTCCACTATCTGGCTGTCTCTGGTAATCATAGCGTGAAAAGGGTCCCTTCAGCACAGCCCCTGTGTGCTTCAAGTCCACATTTTCTTCCACAGCAATGTTACCCCAGTGAGAGACCTCGATCACTCGGGTCATGCTGGTGATGGTCAAGAAAGGGCTGTTGTTCTCATAATGTACTTTAAAAGTATCCTGGAGAGAAAGGAAACAAGTAGTTCCAAGTCTGGGTGACAGATGAATCAACACTAGTTTCAAATACAATGGAGACAATCCATACATCAGCAAGAGAATGGCTCAATTATGGTCTATCAAATGCACTCTGTATTCTAAAATGACGCTTATTACTAGGACTTTTTAATGGCATATGGAAATAAATATTCATGATGTATTACTAAATGGAAAAAGAGGCTACACAAAATTGTTTTAGGTTCCAACATAAGTATCGTTTGTATTTTAAAAACAAAAACTTCTACATGCCACTTATCTTACAGACTACAGGAGGAAAAGAACAAAAAGAACCTGAAATGAAATATGGCAGAATCCCAACACAGACAGGAAACAGAATTCTTAGGTTGTTTCTACTTTCTCCTTGTAGTTTTTGTTTTCAAGATTTCTACAACGAGCTTTTTAAATTGCCTTTTGAATAATTTTTGCAGTTTTGAAAGAAAAAATCTTAAACTATAATAAAGAAAAATTCTGACAAGGTATATATATGATCTCATAAAGACATAACGTCTACCCAATGAGCTAGCAAATGACCTCAAAACTGAGGATGATTCATAGCACTACTGGATTTTTTCTAACATGGAGAAGACCTACCCAGAAAAGTTCCCAGATAACTTGTTCAGCTAACATGTATGGAGCTAAAATATGTGTCAGTCACTCTTTATGAGGGCTAAACAAATGCATGTTCATTTAATCCTCAAAACAACACAATGAGGTAAGACTACTCATCTTGTTTTACAAATTAAAAACACCGAGGCCCAGTAGTTTTAACATATTCAAGGTCATAAATAAATCTAAGTGGCACTACTAGGTCTTCAGGTCTTCAACTTTTTAGCTCTGGCTGCACACTCCTCCACAGTCAATACTGCATCCCAGGGAGCCCTCAGCGAATTAAAGGAGTTACCTTTGGAAATTCCTCCACTTTGCCAATTTCCCCACTTAAATTAGTACTAAATCTTTCTAGTCACTAAGTAATATAAATGCCCTTCTATGAATACACACATGGAACCTTAGAAATGGGATCTAAAAGGACAGAAGGATCAGGAAAACACCCTTCCCCAAAAGTCCATGAAAAAGGACATCTTATTAATTCTCAGAATTCTCAGAATTAAGAATCCATAGATTCTTAAATGTTCAACTTCATGCATAATCATATTTGATAGTATTTAATGCCAATATTGATAAGGATACGAGGAAACTAGCAGTTTCTGACTGCTGGTGCCATAATAAATTGGCTAAATCTTTTGAAAAACCACTTGGCGACACACGTCAAAAGATTTTTAGGGGCGCCTGGGTGGCTCAGTCGTTAAATGTCTGCCTTCAGCTCGGGTCGTGATCCCAGGGTCCTGGGATAGAGCCCCGCATCAGGCTCCCTGCTCCGCGGGAAGCCTGCTTCTCCCTCTCCCACCCCCCCCCCGCTTGGTTCTCTCTCTGTGTCTCTCTCTGTCAAATAAATTAAAAAAAAAAAAAAAAAAAAACTAAAAAGATTTTTAATTTTGGGGGCGCCTGGGTGGCTCAGTCAGTTAGGCGGCTGCCTTCGGCTCAGGTCATGATCCCAGGGTCCTGGAATCAAGCCCCACATCAGGCTCTCCATTCAGTGGGGAGCCTGCTTCTCCCTCTCCCTCTGTCTGCTGCTTCCCCTGCTTGTGCTATCAAATAAATAAAATCTTTGAAAAAAAAAAAGATTTTTAATTTTTTAAAAGATTTATTTATTTGAGCAAGAGAGTGAGGGTGCATGCATGGGTGGGGAGGCAGAGGGAGAGAAAGAGAGAATTCCAAGCAGACTCCCTGCTGAGCACAGAGCCCGAGGCAGGGCTCAAGGCTGGGCTCGATCTAGGACCCTGAAAGCATGACCTAAGGCAAAACCAACAGTCTGAAGCTCAACCAACTAAGCCACCCAGGGAGCCTCCACATCAGGAGATTTTTAAAGTTCGTATGTCTTGATTTGAAAACTTTTACTTCAGAAAATCTATCCTATGGCCAACACACATGAAAAGATGCTCATCATCACTTATCAAGGAAAGGCAAATCAAAAAAATCAGATATCCCCTCACACCTCTCGGAAGGGCTAAAATCAACTAAAGAAACAACAGGTGTTGGTGAGGAGGTGGAGAAAAAGGAACCCGCATGCACTGTTAGTAGGAATGCAAACTGGTGCAGCCACTGTGGAAAACTGCATGGAAGTTCCTCAAAAAGTTAAAAATACAACTACCTTATGATCCAGCAATGGTCCTACTGGGTGTTTACCCAAAAAATACAAAACCACTAATTCGAAGAGATATATGCACCCCTATGTTTATAACAGCATTATTTACAACAGCCAAGATATGGAAGCAGCCCAAGTGCCCATCGACTGATGAAAGGATAAAGATGTGGCACGTGCGCACGCACACACACACACACACACAATGGAATATTATTCAGCCATTAAAAAAGAATGAAATCTTACCACTTGCAACAACATGGACGGAGCTAGAGTATAATGCTAAGTGAAATCAGTCAGACAAAAACAAATACCATATGATTTCACTCCTATGTGGAACTTAAAAAACAAACAAGCAAACAGAATATGTATATAGAGAGAGAGAAAGAGAGAAAGAAATATCAAGAAACAGACTCTTAACTATAGAGAACAAACAGGACAAACTGATGGCTACCAGAGGGAGGTGGGGGGGGATGGGTGAAATAGATGATGGGGATTAAGAAGGGCACTTACTGTGATGAGCACCGGGTGCTGTATGGAAGTGCTGAATCACTACATTGTACACCTAAAACTAATATTACACAATATGTTAACTAACTGGAACTAAAGTCAAAACTTAATTAAAAATAAAAAATAGGGGCGCCTGGGTGGCTCAGATGGTTAAGCGTCTGCCTTCGGCTCAGGTCATGGTCCCAGGGTCCTGGGATCGAGTCCCGCATCGGGCTCCCTGCTCCTTGGGAGCCTGCTTCTCCCTCTGCTTCTCTCTCTCTCTCTCTCTCTGTCTGTCATGAATAAATAAATAAAATCTTTTAAAAAAATAAATAAATAAAAAATAAAAAATCTACCCTATATAAAAAGTTATATGTAAAGAGCTGACCACTACAGTGTTAGAGAAAAAAAGCTAACTGTCCAACACAGGAAACTTGGTAAATAAGCTATAAAACATCAAATTATAGGATCTTAAATGGCTATTAAAAATGATTTACAAAGGCTATTTAAATGTTTAGAGAATATTCTAAGTGGCAAAGTATGCAATACTTTATACACAGTATGATTTCCATATTAAAAAGCCCCTATGCTTAGAAAGAAATGACTCAGGTCCTACCAAGTCAAAAGTGGATGTCAAATTTCCCTCTGTATTTGCCAAACAGTCTCTCATGAGCATTTTATTAATTTAAAATGGAAGAGGGGCGCCTGGGTGGCTCAGTCGTTAAGCGTCTGCTTTCGGCTCAGGTCATGATCCCAGGATCCTGGGATCGAGCCCCGCATCGGACTCCCTGCTCTGCAGGAAGCCTGCTTCTCCCTCTCCCACTCCTCCTGCTTGTGTTCCCTCTCTCGCTGTGTCTCTCTCTGTCAAATAAATAAATAAAATTTCAAAAAAAATAAATAAAATGGGGGGAAAAAGTCCAAAATCCAAAATATTCAAAATTTAGAAGCTTATACAAAGGAGACACATTTCTGTCCCCAATATGAACTGAATCACTCAGTTTTAAGTAAGGAAAAGAAAGAAATAATGCACTTAGAAGAAACACAACTCAGAGAGCAGCCGGTCCCTTGGCTCCACAGAGGCATGTGCCCCCAGGGCTCTCTGCACCACAAGGTAACTACACCAGCAATCACAGAGAAACACTCTCACTCCCCCACCAAAACCCCTAAGGCTAGAGTATACACAGGGTGCTACTTTTCTGAGAAATGGGGGAATATAAATTTACTATAATCTGCATATATTTATAGAAAAAAAACATTAGAAAGATAGACCAAAAGCTAATATAAATGGTCACCAAAAAGAACAGACAGAAGGGAGAAGTGGAAGCAAGAGTTCTCTGAATATACCTTGTTAAATAATTTTGGCTGTTTTCATTTCAAAAAATTGTATCAATTAAAAAAAAATTCTTAACAGTGGAAAATGACCCAAAATGAACAGCCCTAACTATGTCAAACTGACATCTGAGAGACTGAGAAAACAGAAACAATTATTTCAAGTGACATTAGAACAAACTATTTTGACTGTACCTCCTCAGTGACACATGTTCTAAACACAGAGATGCATAGAAGTCTTAAATATCCATGTATTTTAGAAATGACAATCAAGTATATAAGCTGAAATGACACGATTCCTAAGATTTGTTTTAAAATATTACAAAAGAGGAAAAAAAGACTGCTGATAAGTGTGGTAATATTCTGATACTCATTGACAACGTCAAAGTGATAGGCGTATGGGAAGTTATCACACTATTCTCTATACCTCTGTATATGTTTGAACTTTTCCATAACAACAGTCTTTTTTAAGCCTTGACTGCTCCCTCTACGTTTAAGGCCCAACTCCTAGGCTCAGCAAGGCAGCCAGCTTTACTACCCCAGAAGCCATCCCCGCCAGCACAGCACCTGGTCTCCTATCTCTGGGCCTCTACCCACAATGCCTTGTTCCATTCTCCCCCAACCCCCACTCCAACCCTCCACATGCTACCTCCTTATTTTTTATTATTCTTCTTTAATGTGAGTATATTTGCTAATTGTGCTACATACAACTTGCCCATCTTCCCTGGAAGCTAATTTATTTGTAGTCCAGTCTTGGAGGAGTCATTTAATTTCACTGATTCTGTTTCCTCATCTATCGCTAGACAATCAAAAAAAAATTAACTGTTTTTAACTCTGATTCAATGAAATGAATGATCTTATTTAAAACACTATCTACAGAGCCTAGGAAATAAGATGGGGGGTCAGCAAGTTTTTCTTCCCTTCCCTAATGCCCTTCTCCTCCACCTTGCTTGCACTTAAAAAGTTAATGCCGCTGGGCTCACATTTTATTTCATGTGATGGGAGTTCTGTTAGTGTAACTTTGAGCCTTTTCGTCCAGAGGACCGGCATCCCGTAAGTAAAGCGAAAGTTGGAGAAGAATAGACAGGGCATGCTCTGCCCAGCTGCTCTTCTCCATCTGGCATACCTGCCAGTAGGCAGTTAGAGAGCTCACTTCATCTGCTGGCAAGACTTCCACATGGAGAGGCTTGCCCTGGCCCACCTTATTTGCATGGACACTTTTGTCTCAGTTTGGGATTCAATATTAGGAAACCTCCTGCAGTACCTGCAGATGAACTCTATCTCCTTCAACCTAGTTTACCTGTAATAAAGCTACATATTTTTTCACTTCCTACCTACCTCAATACTTTTGTTTCTCAGTGTGTACAGAACTTGGGAAGGGGGAAGAGGATTGCTGTTTGTGGGGCACCCTCAGAGACCTCAGCAATCTCCAGTTATCGTCACTGGCTAATATTAGGCTTTGACAGGTCCTAAATGCTGATGGAATAATTCAACTCGGCTCATGGTGTCACTGCTTCAAAAATCCAAGTCATGAAGTTTATGAGGTTCATCTGCCATGTTTTTCCTTATTAGACAAAATCTTCCTAAACCTCCCAGCCTCTAGCTATACTCCCAAAATGAGAAAGGTGACCCCCACGGAGTCATTTCACAGCAGGTGAAAATGTTTGGGGATAATCTTAAAAATGACTTCAGATTTACACCCATCTCACACCACCAAGCCCGTCCACTAGTAGTCACTCCAGAAGACATTCTCTGAAGTAGGTAGAGACAGACTGGACTCCACACCAGCCTACCTGACTGTAAGCAGGGATGTCTCTGAAAGGTCCATAATCCAGGAGGTCCTCAGAGCGCGTGGGGTTCCCCAGCTTGGTGTAGCTTTCTACATTTCGGGAGGCAAGCTTCACACGCATCGTCTGTGTCTTCGTTGGATAGGGAGAGTAGAAATAATGGTTCCCCTCAAACACGACAAACTGTTTCTCTGACTGGGTGATCTGGGTTGGATACGGCTGAAGCACATGGGTATAGACTGTTTCCACAATGACCGAAACCTTGGCCCCAGGATCGAGAGCAACTGGGAGCTTGACTATGAAGAATCTCCCACTGGAGCAAGAACAAGGCAAGAAAATTAAGAGATGAAGGGAACTGAAAACAGAAATAGCAACTCAAAGTCATTGAGTTGTATGTTGCAACATTTCGTACCCAAGACAAAAAGCAGTTACCTTTAAGAGATCATCTTTAACCTATTAATTCAAGCCTTTTAAGACAGATGTCTGGGTATTCATTTCACAATTGTTTATAGTAACAGAAAAGCATAGCGGCGCCTGGGTGGCTCAGTTGGCTGAGCGTCAGACTCTTGGTTTTGGCTCAGGTCATGAGGTAGAGCCCTGTGTCGGGCTCTGTGCTCAGCAGGGAGTCAGCTTGAGATTTTTCTCTCTCCCTCACCCTCTGCCCCCACCCCACTCTCTCCCTCTCTAAAATAAATAAGTCTTGGGGGGAAAAAAAAGGTATAAAACGTAAAGGTCCAGCAAGGTCCAACAACAGGATAATGGTTAAAAGCATTCCAGCAGAGCCACACAGTGGGATAATGGCAGCCACTAAAAAGGATATTAAGCATTTCCATGTACAGTGTAAATAATAGAAATCAGTTCACAAATGGCACAGTATGATTCTACCTTAAAGAATAAACATAAACAAGTGTATGTGAAGAAAAGTATTCCAATGAATGTTTCCAAACTGTTAATGGTAACTGTCTAGGGAGGAGAATAAGCTTTATTTTGTTATTTTCTCCAGTTGGTTTTATGAACGTGTACCACTCTCATAACTAAAAAAATAAAGCTACTAGCATTTTAAAGAAAAAGAGATGGCCTGGAAACTACTAAAATCCATAGGATATTAACTCAAAAATAAATCTGAATTTTCTAAGCCAGAAGATAACTTTTGGTAGGCCCAGAAACTGTTAGTGGAAAATTAAAGGCATTTAACAGGCTTCTTTGGAATTTGTCCTCCGAGGTCAGAACACGTCAGAACACGGATCACTTTTCCTGATATGGCCTTAGGGAACTCTAATCTTGCGTATCTTCATCAGTCACACCATCACACACTATCACTACTCTGAATATAGTTAAGCTTTACACCTTCTCCCAGGACAGACTTAACCAATTCCTGGCTTCAAGTTCCAGATCTGCTTTTCATCCCACGCTCTGCCCTGAGCACTAAACTCTTACTTTCAAAGGTTCACTAGACAGCTCCACTGACCACCCAACATACCTAGTATCACTAGTATCATTCATGATCCCAATTCCTTACTCTGTTAATACATACTACTACCATCTGACCACTTCTAAACCAAAACCCTCCTACATCTTCGGATGCCTCACTCGACTCCATCCCTAATGTCTGGTTAATCCTGCCTTAGAACGTCTCTCAAATTCATCCCTTCCGGGATTTCCATTGCTGCCCCCTCAGTTCAAACAATTCTCCCTTGCCAAGATTATTACATATCTTCCTAATTAACCCCCTAATCTCTTTCTCCCTCTAGCCCATTAACAAAGTATGACACAACCCCACCTTAATTTTCACATGAAATGTCCCAGCATAACTGAATCTCATTTTAACAACATTTCAGTGTTCCAGAGTGATCATTAGAAATATCAATTCTCAGGGGCGCCTGGATGGCTCAGTCAGCTAAGTGACCAACTCTTGGCTTCGGCTCAGGTCGTGATCTCAGGCTCCTGGGACTGAGGCCTGCATCAGGGGCCATGCTCAACATGGAGTCGGCCTGGGATTCTTTCTTTCTCTCTGCCCCTGCCCCCCTGCACTCTCTCTAGAATAATAAATCTTTTCAAGATTTTATTTATTTATTTGACAGAAGGAGAGACACACATGAGAGAGGAAACACAAGCAGGGGGAGCGGGAGAGGGAGAAGCAGGCTCCCCGCCGAGCAAGGAGCCTGATGTGGGACTCGATCTCAGGACGCTGGGATCATGACCCAAGCCAAAGGCAGACGCTTAACCGACTGAGCCACCCAGAAGTCGTCCCTGGAATAATAAATCTTTTAAAAAAAAAAGAAGGAAATACTGGGGCACCTGGGTGGCTCAGTCATTAAGCGTCTGCCTTCGGCTCGGGTCATGATCTCAGGGTCCTGGGACGGAGTCCCACATCGGGCTCCCTGCTCTGCAGGAAGCCTGCTTCTCCCTCTCCCGCTCCCCGTTTGTGTTCCTGCTCTATCTCTCTTTGTCAAATAAATAAATAAAATCTTTTAAAAAAAGAAAGAAAGAAAGAAATATCAATTCTCGGGGCACCTGGGTGGCATAGTCAGTTAAGGGTCCGGTTCTTGGTTTTGGCTCAGGATGTGATCTCAGGGTCATGAGATTGAGCCCCGAGCCCCACATACGGCTTCGTGCTCACCATAGAGTCTGCCTGAGATTCTCTCTTCCTCTCCCTCTGCCCTCCCCACTCCTGCTCACTTGTGCAAACTCTCTCTCTAAAATAAATAAATAAATCTTAAAAAAAAAAAAAGAAATATCAAGTCTCATTGCAACTTGGAAGCAGCAGCTAATGAAAGCTTCTGAATGATGAATGACTAGGCAGACAACACAGAGCTGACTATACTGGCATCTAAGGAACAGATTTTTTCATGGATCAGAACAAAGACACATAAGTTGTCATGTTAGGGTTGCAGGATAAGTGACTTGTTTAATGTTGCCATTAAGTTTTATATAGACAGATTAATAAATTTAAAATTATCCCATTTATACGCTTATGTAAAATTATGTATAAATGGGTATATGCATAAAGAAAATAGTTATGTCATATTCTCATTTTTTTTTTAATTTAAAACTAACAAGAAAAAAATCTTTAAACTTTGCCAAGCAAACAAAACAAAACAAAAACAAGCTCTGCCAGGCAGGGAGACCAAATTTAACACTTCCTGAATCATGTGGGGACTGACAGCTGTAAGGTTCAAAGGTTTGCTGGTCAAGAATCAAATATTTTATTTCTTTTTATGATAAACTACAGCATAAGCTAACGCTGTTTGCCTCAGCAAACAGGATATTTTAACCTTAGCACCGCTGACATTTGTGAGTGGATAATTCTTTGCTGGGAGAAGGAACCTGTCCTGGGCACTGTAGGATGTTTAGGTGCATCCTTGGCCTCTACCCACTAGATGCCATCAGCACCCCTCAGCTATAACTAAAAATGTCTCCAGACATTACCAAATGTCCTGAGCAGGGCAGGGCAGGTGCAGGACACAACTGCTCCCTCCTCCAGTTAAGAATCACTGAGCTAAAAACATTTCTTCCTCCTACATCACTCATTCAACAAATATTTCAATGCCTAATCAGTACCATGCAAAATACTGATAACTGTTGAAGCTAGGTGATGAGCTATATGGGGATTCTTTATTCAATTCTTCCTGCTTTGTATTCATTTTGGAAAATATCCTGAACAAACCATTTTACAATAACTAGTAAGTGCCAGGCCCCGTGGTAGGTGCTGAGGTTAAAGTGGAGAACAAGGCAAGTCCAACGCCAGCCTTCAGAGAGCTCGGTCTAACTCCCGAAAAGAAGCACCACGTTCAATGCCGTGAAGGCTCAAGAGGAGGTGGGGGGGGTAGAACTGTCTGCCCTTTGGAAAGAGGATGGTAGCCAACAACAGATGGGAGGTTATTTACTGAGACAAACAGCCTGGAGTATCACATACCATACTGATTCTCTATCTACTGTTTGGAGATCCCTATCCCCACATACATTAGCAGACCTGACCTGGTATGAAAAGAAGCTACCTTCCTGTAAAACAAACTGCCACCGTGAGGGGCAATTTTAGCATCACTAATCAGAAAAGACATCAATGGGTCTATAATACATTACAGCCTGTTGCTTACTTACCACACACTATATTAACTGAAACAGCCTCTAAAACACCAGGTATGTCCTCAGCAACTCTCCTACCCTATGATTCCAACCAATAGGATAACCTACAAGAAGAGGCAGAATATACAGACAGTCTGTTTGGTTGCTTACCTTTTACCCTTAATTTTGGTTTCTCGTACTTCCAAATTGTTCTCTTCCTCATCTTCTCCCTTCACCTGTAATAGGACAAAAGAGACTACTCTTTTTATTATGTCTTTCAGCCTCTAAATTTGAGTCAACAGTTAAGCAACTGCCTTAGAATGTCCACAGTAAATTATTCAAACTACAAGAACTTAAAAACTCTGGTAACAATTTTTTTTCCATATGAAACATTAAGAACATTGTCAAAGACTTACTTTTGCAATGAATAAGTTGTATAGTAAGCTCTATAAATACATAACATTTTTCTGAATGACGAAACACACACATATAAATGAAAATTACACTTACACTTTACATTTCCCAATACAAAGGTGACGTTTTCTTCTCCATTTACATTCAAATACACGTTTGCATAGAAAATAAATAGTATTATTTACTGTTGTAGTAGAAAAGTCTCACACATTGCCAAAACTGGTTCTACTTGCATGAAAGTTAACAGTAGCATAACTAACAACCACTGCTTGTCACAATCCCTTATTCTCATCCTTCACTGCAAAAGGATGTGTAACCAGGAAGAGAATGTTAACTCCAGCAGGCTGCAAGGTCCATCTGAGAAAAAGTAGACACCCTGAATCATGAGAGGTGGAGCAAACTATAAGGAAAACCTAATACACACTGCCGATCTCTTTGCCAACCCAAACTCTGCTAAGAAAAAAAAAAAGTAAAACTACTTTTTGGGCTGAAGCACTTGTTCCCAATAGGGCACACAGAACTATAATGAGGAAGAAGCTATTTTTATTATTTTAAAATGCCTAAAAGTGGGCACCTGGCTGGTTCAGTCAGTGGAGCATTCGACTCTTGATCTCAGGGTTGAAAGTTCGAGCCCCATGTTGGGCGTAGAGATTACTTAAAAATAAAATCCTGGGGCGCCTGGGTGGCTCAGTCGTTAAGTGTCTGCCTTAGGCTCAGGTCATGATCCCAGGGTCCTGGGATCGAGCCCCACATTGGGCTCCCTGCTCCACGGGAAGGCTGGTTCTCCCTCTCCCACTCCCCTGCTTGTGTTCCCTCTCTCGCTGTGTCTCTCTCTGTCAAATAAATAAAATCTTTTAAAAAAATAAAAAATAAAAAATAAATAAAATAAAATCCTTAAAACAAATTTTTAGGGGCACCTGGGTGGCTCAGTCAGTTAAGCATCCAACCCTTGGTTTCTCTTGGTTTTGGCTCAGGTCATAATCTCAGGATCGTGGGACTGAGCTCCACATTGGGCTCTGCACTTAGCAGGGAGTCTGCTTGTCCCTCTCCCTCTGCTCCTCCCCCTGCTCGCACTCCCTCCCTCGGTCTTTCTCTCTCAAATTTTTAAAAAAAATTTTTTAATAAAAATAAAATGCCTGAGGGCGCCTGGGTGGCTCAGTTGGTTAAGCGACTGCCTTCGGCTCAGGTCATGATCCTGGAGTCCCGGGATCAAGTCCCGCATCGGGCTCCCTGCTCGGCGGGGAGTCTGCTTCTCCCTCTTCTCTCTCGTGCTCTCATTCTCTCTCTCTCTCTCAAATAAATAAAAACTTAAAAAAAATAAAAAAAATAAAATGCCTGAAAGTAATCATACAATCATCCTCAATAAAGCTGCTCAGGCTAATAAAAACAAGCTTCATCACCTTGACTGGAATCTTATCACAATGGTAACATTCTAGTATACTCGTGCTTATCACCATTCAGTTACATGTTGATCTCTTACTAAAAGATATTAATTAATAAAAGACCAGAGAGACAAAAGATTTCAAATACAGGATCCACGTGAGAGGAAAAATACTAATATGGTCCTTGGTAGTAAGAAGATGAGGAATCACTAGATCCTCATCAGAAATCATCACTGTGGGGCGCCTGGGTGGCTCAGTCGGTTAAGTGCCTGCCTTTGGCTCAGGTTATGATCCCAGAGTCCTGGGGTCCAGCCCCATGTTGGGTTCCCTGCTCAGCAGAGAGTCTGCTTCTCCTTCTGCCCATCCCCCTGCTCATGCTTTTTCTCTCTCTCAAATAAATAAAAATCCTGAAAAAAAATTCTTTAAGAAGTCACAATTGTCCCTTCTAACCAGTTCCTAAAATTCTACATGGAAGGCTGAAGATAAATCCACTGAAAATTCAAACTTCTAGCAACCTTATCAAGACCTCCAAGTCAATTGTTGAAAAATACACACCCTCTTTGCTAAGCCTAACATCTAGTTACATTTCCCATTGGGATAGGGGTGTAAAGGAGCACACATATCTATTTAACCCGACTCTCTCACGGGACTATAAAATTAACAAGCGATTTTGAATTAATCTGGTGATGCGACTGCAGGTCTCACATTCCTACACAACCCTACCTCAGAGCCATCTAGGCCAAAAGAGGCAATGGGGTACAGTGAAGAGCACACAAAGTTGGAAACTAACCTAAGCCCCGATTCACTCATCGCTCTAAGAGCTGACACAGGGGGTTTAAACAACTTAACTCCTAGACTGCACTCCTCACCTGCAGTAAGCCTACACCTCAAAGGGCTGTTATGAGGGTTAAAGAGAATGTACTTAAAACACCTACCACGGACGCCTGGGTGGCTCAGATGGTTAAGCGTCTGCCTTCACCTCAGGTCATGATCCCAGAGTCCTGGGATCGAGTCCCGCATCGGGCTCCCTGCTCCCTGGGAGCCCGCTTCTCCCTCTGCCTCTCTCTCTCTCTCTCTCTGTCTCTCATGAACAAACAAATTTAAAAAATCTTTTAAAAAAATAATAAAAGGAAATGACATTAAAAACACACACACACACACACCTACCACAACACCCAACACAAAGTAGATTGCCAATAGGACATGTCTGCAGTAATCCAGCATTCTCCAGCATGATGGCAGATAGCTTCTACTGCTGTCTCGTTAAACTGTGGCAACTTCAATTTATCAGAACTAGTTTTTTGTTTTTTTTTTAATTTTGTTTTATTTATTTATTTGACAGAGAGAGGAAGAGAGCACAAGCAGGGGGAGTGGTTGGCAGAGGGAGGAGACTCTCCGCTGAGCAGGGAGCCTGACAAAAGGCTGGATCCCTGGTCTCCAGGATCATGATGAGCCACGCAGGCGCCCCCAGAGCTGGTTTTTATAAAAGAATGGGATTTAACATTCAAAACACTCAAAGGTGGCAGCACACATTTAAATGAAGTTTTGATCCGTCTTTACACAAACCTTTGAGTAAAACTGTGCATTCCATCGTAGACAAGGCACGAAAAGGAAGAGGAATCCTTTCAGAGGTATAAGCCCTATAAACCCAGCTTTACAGCTCCAGATTCAGTGAGAGAGTAAGATGTACTTAGAAGAAATACGACACTGTAATGACTATTCTCTCAACAAATAATTGGGTAATCACTTAATGGACGTTGCTTAATGAAAATAGTAATAAAAAGCAAACCTATGGATATGTAAGCCAACATTTTCTTTCCTTGAGAGTTGTAAAAATGTTCACTGAAATGCTGGGGAAGTACATAAAGCAAACTTCCAAGCCATATACTGCTGAGGGGCAGGAACGAGAACCGGCAGGAGGAAGGGAGTGATTCGGCCTTGACCTTTCTGTACACTTTAAAAGAGGTTTTATTACCTACATGACTTCTTAAACTAACTTTAAGGAGAGGGACAAAATTTAAAAAGCGTTCATTGGCAAACTTAAGTGTATTACACTAACAACGATTTCAAATTACAAACCGGAAAATACACAATGTTACATTAATTCCCTGAATTAAGGGAATGATACTCATTTGGGCTCATTTCTTCCTCCTCGGGTTGGGCTCCTGAGTCAAGTCGTGGGAAATGAAAGTTTGGTGCACACCCGCGCGCCGCTAGGCCCTTCGCGGAGACGGCCAGTAGCCTGGTTTCCCCGGGCAGGGCGGGCAAGGGGAGCTCGCTCGGCCCGAGGCCAGCGCGGGTGCTGCCCGCCCGCCCGTCCAGGAACGGCCCACTCGGAGGAGTGGGGGGCCGCGATCGGACAGCTGCCCACGTGGGCGGCGGCCTCGCTTCAGCAGGCTTACGCTGACGTGTCCACCGAGGCGGCCGGGCTGGCGCGTGCCGACCCCCGCCGCTCGCCCGCACTCACCTGCACGCCGAGGTGCGCCAGCCGGGCCTCGAGCTCGGGCTCCAGGGCCAGGAGGAAGGAGGCTGCGCGGGATGTGGAGCCGCCGCCCGGGTGCGCCAGGACCACCTCGGCCGTCACCTTAGCCAGATGGCTGCTGAGGTCCACCGTGCGCTTCACGTCCTCGTTGACCAGCAGCGGTGCCTCCGGGGAGGCGCTGCCCAGCCCCGGGGCCCAGGCCCCGAGCAGCAGGAGCAGGACCAGGCGTGCGACGGGCGCCTCCATGACCGGGACGAGCTGAGCCGCAGGCCGCGCCGAGCGCCGCCGCCGCCCCGCCTCCGGCCACTGTGCAGCCGCTCATTGGGTCCGGGCTGGCGCCACAAGATGGCGGCGCCCACGGAGGAAGGACCCCATCTCCAGGGCAACGGGCGGCCCGCTGGGGGCCCGACTACACGCTCCTTTGCTCTTGCCAATCCTGCGGGTAACAATGGCTTTCTACTCCTTACGACAGTAAAATTTACTTCAAACGGAGAAAGTAAAAGCCTAGGCAAAAGTTTAAGCAAAAGTAGGCTATCTGCACAGTTTCAAAGTATCTCCCCTAAAATATTTAGTAATTAGAAAAAGGGAAATAATAAGTTTACCGTGGAGAATCCTAGCAACCACTACCTTAACCAAATGATTTAAGGTTAATATCACCAATTATAAGACATAAGGACAGCATGTACCCACTGATCTGATACACCCAGAAGGGCACCTCACTTCTGTGGTGTTGTCACAGAATTGCTGAAAATGCACAGTATAACCTCAACGCAACCTTAAAAAACATCAGACAAACCAGAGGCACTTTGACTTGAACCCGGTGAGACCTATTTCAGACTTCGGTGCTCCAGAACTGTAGAGATAATAAATTTGTATTGTTTTTAAGCTACTAAGTTTGTGGTAATTTCTTACAGCAGCAATAAGAAACTATTACAGAAGGTAATCTCTCTGAGGGCAGGAAGTTACCTCGATTGTTCATCCCAGAATCCCAGGGTATCAATAAACATTGATTGAATGAATAAATGAGCTTTTCATTATAAATATTATTATCCCTAGTTTATAGATGATTAAACTCAAATATTAAAGCTAGTAAATATCAGGTTGTTTAGAAACCTGGACTGACTGGGCGCCTGGGTGGCTCAGTTGGTTAAGCGACTGCCTTCGGCTCAGGTCATGATCCTGGAGTCCCAGGATCGAGTCCCGCATCGGGCTTCCTGCTCAGCAGGGAGTCTGCTTCTCCCTCTGACCCTCTTCCCTCTCATGCTTTCTATCTCTCATTCTCTCTCTCTCTCAAATAAATAAATAAAATCTTTAAAAAAAAAAAAGAGTATAGGTCATTAAAAAAAAAAAAAAGAAACCTGGACTGACTGAACTGGAGCTCTTTCCACTACCCCCACACTCTTGAATAAAATCCCAGATTCATATAGACAAAAAGAAACATTAGGGATCCCAATCTAATCCTTATTTCACAGATATGAAATACAGGCCCAGAGAGGGTACCTTAACCAAAGTCTTGAACTAGGAAGCTGATCTCCTAATGCCCCATCAAAAATGGCAGAATGGATAGTGTTAAACATTTTAACATAGTTATTATTAAAATACAATACAGGGAAGTTGCTTTGGCAGCAGTCTGTTGCAAATCTAGGGAGATCCACCAGGTTCCAAATGAATGAACCAATTTGATTTTTTTGCACCAAGAGACAATTATAGCAAAGATATCCCTGAATCATCCTGGAGTTTCAGACCTTCCATTTTCCCTGGGTAACTTCTGCCTTGGTCACAGTCTCTTTCTCCCTCCCTCTCTCTCATTCCTCTTGCCAACAACCACTTAAGTGAGCTTAGAGCAGATCTTCTAGCCCCAGTCAAGTCTTCAGAGGCTGTGGCCCAGCTGACAGCTCACTCATGTGGCTACATGAGGTGTCAGAAAGAGACAGCAACCAAGACAGAAGCCAGAGCGTCTTCTGCAATGTGTTGATGCACAATGAGCAAACCTTTTAGAATCTTTAAAAGTAAGAAAGAGAGTTTTATTCGAGCCCAAGTTAGGACAGCTGCCCAGGAAACATGCTCTTCACAGGAAAGAAAATGTCCCAGAGAATGAACAGTTTTCACAGGGTTATATATTTTTTGATCTTGTAAAAGATTAGCACATAGGCATATAGATTAGCATATAGGCAAGAATCACAAGTTTGTTTTTATTTTATTTTATTTATTTATTAGAGAGAGAGAGAGCACATGAGAGGGGGGAGGGTCAGAGGGAGAAGCAGACTCCCTGCTGAGCAGGGACCCTGATGCAGGACTCGATCCAGGGACTCCAGGATCATGACCTGAGCCAAAGGCAGTCGCTTAACCAACTGAGCCACCCAGGCGCCCAAGAATCACAAGTTTTAACATCAAGGAATGCAGGGAGTAGGAGCACTGATCAATATATTAAGGACCAGATGGTTTTCCTTTAGGCTACTCATTTCCAAAGTCAGTGCACAATGTATGCTTGGTGGGCCATAAATCAGACCTTTGGTTTAAACGAAGTTTATGTACAGTTATGCTGACTTAGAAGGAAATCCATCAGGCCTTTAGAGTTTTTTTCCTCTCATCAAATGAAATCTCAGAAATGACATACCATCATTTCTGCCATATTCTATTGGTGGCAGACCAGCCCCAGTACAATGTAGGAAGGGATTATGAAGGGCCCATGGTGAGTACCAGGAAGCAGAAATAGCTGGGGACCATTTTGGAGGTGGACGACCACAAAGAGTATACAGTGGCAAGTCAGTCTTCATCTTCTGTTCTCCAGGAACCTAGTCACACTCCTAGGAGGCAACTGCTGCTCCCATTTCTTTGGTCTCCTTGCAAAGATAGTCACAAAGGGGGAGTACAAACTGCATCTGTCCCCCAAAAATGTCAATACTGAGTGAACAGTGTTTTCTTTTTAATTTTAGAAAATACTGCCCAAAAATGCTCTGTAAACATTGAGGTCATTGACATTCTCTTCACTCATTCATTCATTCACTCCCTCAAGAAGCATTTGTTGAGCTTTGGGTTGCATTGCCAACCCACCCATCTGAACATAGCAGAGAACATAGTGTTGATAAGGAAGAATGAGAGATGGTGGGTAGATAATGAGCAGTCTGTGCCACATAACTCCACAATTCTTTTTGAGGAACTTTCATTAGTTCCATTTGGGGAAACAAAGTGCACCAAATACCACTGGCATCAGAGAGGGAACAAAACCCAATATAGACCAGACTCTCTCTACCAGAAACTTGAATCTTTAATGTAGTAACTACACCTGATAACTGCTGACCTAATTCATCTTCATTGGCAGTACTGAAGAGTTGGCCTCAATTCTTCTCTAGTCCCAAACTTTTCAATGTTGGCTGCTTCTGCTCCTCCATTGACTCTGTGAGCTACCCCATAAACTTCCAGTATATTTGATATAAAGACGTGATATACAAATAAATATGTTTATATTTCTTGCACACCTGTGTTTGTAGCCTGTACATCAAGAAATTGTGATGGCTTTACCTATACTATTTCTTCTAACTAAAAGCCCCACTCTTTCACTGTTCCTTTGCTTACTTCTGGCAGTAGATTTAAAATCATCTGAGAGGGGCACCTGGGTGGCTCAGTCAGTTAAGCGTCTGCCTCTGGCTAAGGTCACGATCTCAGGACCCTAGAATGGGCCCCACATGGGGCTCCTTGCTCAGTGGGGAGTCTGCTTGTCCCTCCGCCCCTTCCCTCTGCTAGTGCATGCTCTCCCTCAAATAAATAAAATCTTTTAAAATAAATAAAAATTAAACCATCTGAGAACAATTCATGAATCTTATCTACACACACACACACACACACACACACACACACAATTAATCCCTCTTACCTCTGTGTCCCATAGTAGGTGGTCTGTATACCTGCCTTTCTTTAAAGGAAAGGGGAACACCAAGCTGTAATTCATCCTTCCCCATGAAGACTCCCAGAGTGCATGGGTTGTTGCAGATGCTCAGTAGAAAAGCATAGAAAAGTGTTTCCATTCAGTCAAGGGAGCTTGAGAAATACCACTCTGCACATTAGCAAAACAGTGAACCCTCCTCAGTATTCCCGTTTTGGAAAGACAGAACATCCAGATATCACAGAAAAGAAAGTTCAACACTAAGCCTATCATACCCACAGAATAATGTTCAGAACAATTCCTTTCTTTAGACCCCAAATTCCTGTAGTCATTTGTACTAGTCAAAACTCTTTTAGTAGCAAGAGATAGAAACCCCACTCAAACTGAGCATAGCATAGTAGTATGCAGTACAAACTATTGTTAGAAAATTCCCAAACAACAATGGATTAAACAAGAAGAATGTTTATTTCTCATGTAATAATCCTATGGAACCAAGGAACGCAGCTTCCTTCAATAAGATTGCTCACCCATCCTTATCACATGGCTTCCATTTCATGAGCCAAGATGGCTGCCCCCGCCTCCTCATAATGTCTACATTCTACCTAAGGGGAAGAGAGGAGGAGGAGGGGGAGAGCATGTTCCTTTCCTATAGAGCAAGAGTCTAAAAACTATGGCCTGCAGGCCAACCACCTGTTTCTGTAAATGAAGTTTTACTGGAACACAGTCACACCCATTCATTCACATATGCTTTATGACCACTTTCACACTACAAAGCAGGTTTGTGTAGTTGCAGCAGAAACTGGATGACCCACAGAGCCTAAACCTTTTACCATGGGGAATATTCACAAAAAATGATGCCCACTCCCATTCTATAATTATGCAAGAGGTTCACACAAGGAAAAGCTGGGTGAAGGTGAGAGGGGCAAACTAGCAGCTCTGCAGACAGTCTGAGATCAGACAGGGACACTCTCTCCTATTTTTCCCAATTCTTCTGTAAATCTAAAACTCAAATTAAAAATAAAAGATTTTTCAGGGAACCTGGCTGGCTCAATTGGAAGAACATGTGACTCCTGATCTCAGGGTTGTGAGTTTGAGCCCCACATTGGGTATAAAGATTACTTAAAAATAAAATCTTAAAATAAATAAAATATTTTTCAAAAGATATTATTAAAGGGGTGCCTGGGTGGCTCAGTCAGTTAAGCTTCTGCCTTCAGCTCAGGTCATGATCCCAGGGTCCTGGGATTGAGCCCTGCATTGGGCTCCCTGCTCAATGGGGAGCCTGCTTCTCCCTCTCCCTCTGCCTGCCTGCCTGTCTGCCTACTTGTGAGCTCTCTCTCTCTCTCTCTGTCAAATAAATAAATAAAAATCTTTAAAAAAAAAGGTATCATTAAGTGAAACACAGAGCTGGAGGTCACTGGAACACATATAACAGACAGAGGACCCATATCCAAAATATATACAAAATACAAATTAATGAGAAAAAGACAACACTGTAGAAAAATAAGCAGAAGAATTTGACCAGGAACTTCCAGAAGAATTATTCAAATGGCCAATAAGGATGAAAAGCATGCACTATCATTAATAATTAGGGAAATGCATATTAAAACCACAAGAAGATGCCACTATACACTCATCAATTGGCAAAAATTTGTCTCATAATACCAACTGTTGGTGAGTATATGGATCAAGGGGAACTCTCATTCCCTGCTATAATTTGGTATAACCACTTAAGAAAACAGTTTGGCATCATCTACCAAAGATATGTGTACCAAATGGTCTAGCAATTCTGCTTCCAGATATATACGCTTGAGAAATGTGAGCACATGTGCCCTAGATACATACACAAAAATGTTCATAGAGCTTTGTCTGTAATGACAAAAACTGAAACCATCCTATGTGCTCATCTATCAAGAGTAAAGACTTTTGCAAATACTACATGAATAAAACAACATCAGCAGGAATGGCGTAGTAAGGACCTCTAAAATCCCTCTCCTTTATAAATACAATGAGAACACTGGAAAAAATGGTCAAAATCAATGCTTTGAAACTGATCCCAGTTCTAGATCCCAGATTCTTGGGATCTAGAAGGCCACATATACATGTAGGGCTACACACATGCCAAAAATATACCTGAGGAGACTCTAAGCTCTCACTTCTGGCTGCTCATGAGGTTGCGTGGAAAGAGTAAGTGAAGGATAAGGTAAAGCTGCAAACTGCCTTCATGAGCACAGAAGGTGTGCCTGACATGCACATAGAGCCCCTCAGCAAAGGTTGGGAGATTTAATGGTTCCAGGCATTTAATGAAATCTCTGTTTAATCATTAGCTAACCACTAAGCTAACTGATCAGAGACTTCACTGGCCACACGTGACAAAGAACACAGACTTCACAGATTTCATTCATGAGAGTCACTAAACAAACAAACTGCAACAACAACAAACAGCAAAAACAAGTCCTGGGGAAGCAGGGATCTGAACTCCAGAGTTGCCACATTAGATTACTTCAAATGTCCAGTTTTCCACAAACATTGTGAGGTATGCAAAGAAATAGGAAAGTATGGTCCACACATTGGGGGAGGGCGGACATAAAGAGAAACTGTACCTAAGGAAATCAAAACACTGGACTTATGAGACAAAGACTGTGAATCAGTTATTTTAGATATGTTGAAAGAACTAAGGCAAAGTATGAGAACAGGATAAATTCAAAGCAATCCACACCTAGACACATCATAATAAGTGGACAAGAGGCAAACACAAAAAGAAAATCTTGAAAGCAGCAAGAGAGAGATGATCTACCATGTACAAGGACTCCGTGATAAGCTGAACAGCGGACTTCTCATTAGAAACAATGGAGGCCAGAAAGCAGTGGGATGCCCTCAAAAGGCTAAAAAGAAAAATACTGCCAACCAAGAATTCATATGAACAAAATATCCTTCAAAAATGAAAACCAGGGGTGCCTGGGGGAACTGCCTTCGGCTCAGGTCATGATTCTGGAGTCCTGGGATCGAGTCCCGCATCGGGCTCCCTGCTCAGCGGGGAGTCTGCTTCTCCCTGACCCTCCCCCCTCTCATGTGCTCTCTCTCTCTCATTCTCGCTCTCTCAAATAAATAAATAAATAAAATCTTTAAAAAAATGAAAACCATGGGGGCGCCTGGGTGACTCAGTCGTTAAGCGTCTGCCTTCAGCTCAGGTCATGATCCCAGGATCCTGGGTTGAAGCCCCACATCAGGCTCCCTGCTCCGCAGGAAGCCTGCTTCTCCCTCTCCCACTCCCCCTGCTTCTGTTCTCTCTCTTGCTGTGTCTTTCTCTGTCAAATAAAAAAATAAAATCTTTTTTAAAATATTAAAAAAAAAAGAAAACCATGGGTGCAGGACTCACTTCCAGCATGACGTGAGGAGCTCTACTGACCTCCATGGTAAAACTGGTGAAGACTATAAAAACACAACCATTTAAAGCCTCTGAAATGGCCATGAAGGCAAAGAACAAATGAAAAAACACCTATTCAACAAAATCTATGAAAACTCAGTAAGGAAAGCAAGAGTCTGAGGTATTCAAACCAAGACTGCTACCTCCCACCACCATCCTAGCTCGGCAAGGCAGAGACTCCACACCAGGCCACTGCAGCCAAGAACACAGGGCTTCTCTCCCATAACGAAAAGCCCAGGGGAGATGGCTTCACTGGTGAATTCTACCAAACACTAAAGCAGAATTAATACCGATTTTTCAGTAACTCTTCTCAAAAACAGAAGAGGAAGGAACACATCCCAACCCATTTTATGAGGCCAGTGTTACCCTAACAACAAAACTAGACAAAGACATCACAAGAGAAGAAAACTACAGACCAATATATTTTATGAATATGGACGCAAATGTTCTCAGCAACAGATCAGCAAACAAAAGCAAGCAACATATAAAAAGAATTATACACCATGATCAAATGGGCTATTTCCCAAGAATGAAAGTTTGGTTTAATATCCAAAAATCAATGAATGAAATAATAGAATAAAAATGAAAGAGAAATCAAGACTTTTCTAGATAAACAAAAACTACGAGAATTTGTCACTAGCAGACCTATACTACAAGAAATGCTAAAGGGAATCTTTTGGGCTAAAATGAAATGACACTAGTACTTTGATTCCAGATGAAAAAACTAAGAACACCAATAAAAGTAACCACTTGGGTAAATATAAAAGACAACATAAATGTCCTTTTTGTTCGTAGCTCTTTTTTTCCTCTGATTTAAAAGACAGCTGCATAAAGCAGTAATTGTACATATTAGGTGGATTAAAGTGCAAACGTCTGATGTTCTCTTTGTTTTGGTTTATGTTGTCCTGCATGAATGTTATTCAGAAGTTTAAGGACAATATTGTAGGGATGATATTGTGGGGGCATTCAACTCTTTGATTTCAGCTCAGGTCTTGATCTCGGGGTTGTGAGTTCAAGCCCTGCACTGGGCTCCATGCTGGGTGTGGAGTCTACTTAAAAAAAAAAAAAAAAAAAAGACAATATTGTAGATTTTTAATGTGTTAGTCCTAGAAAAATAAGAAAAAAGCCTTCCTTATATCATTTCTTCCACAAGACAATAACTTTTGTGCGTTTGCACACAGGGGTGGACAAATCTTGTGTGTTTCCCAAGGACAGAAACAGCACCTCCTCTAGGTACTGGATTCTCACCCAAGAGGAGGAGGAGGAGGAGGACGTGATGATGAAGAAGAAAATTGTGACTTGCTCTTAACTAAGTGGTAAATACATCCCTGCTGGGGTGCTAACTAATAACCAATGTGGAAACTGATAACAGATATGAAGGTATTTTTGTACTTTAAAGAGAGGTCTCCTGAAGACCTGGAATGCATCCACTTTCCAGAAACAGGAAGCTATCCTAATGGAATTGGAGGTGGTCTGATTGATGGTTTGAAGGAGATAGAGCAGGGAATGTTATCTAAGATTCCTAAAGTCACTGTTTATTTACAAATGTCTTAGGAAATAGGTGCTATGCTGAATATCATAGAGATCTAGTTCTCCTCCTCCTTATGAAGACCCTGACAAGTAGGACCCCCGCAAGAGAAGCCAGGCTTCCAGACTCCTGAGACAGAGCCAGAACTGCCTCCCAGAACCTGCCCAACCTCAGTCAAGTTCCTGACTGAGAGAGCTGCTGGCTGGGTGGTACAAGAACACCATCGCCATGACAACCCATCACCAGCCCCAGGTAAGGAACAAGGCTTCTTGGGCTGGCTTCTTCATATTGGGCCTATGGACTATGCTTCTCTGGAATGTCTCCAAAACCACCTCTGTCTGCTTCACAAACCACGTGGGCATAAACCTCAGCATGTCGCTGGCCTTGTTTAGCTTAGTAGCTATGTTCATTCCTCATCTACTCCATGGTTGGCCCCTCTGGAGAGAAGTTTCCTTAGCTCTCATCAACAATGTCCTGACCCAATACACCATTAGAGTTCTGCCACTACCACAAGCAGGTGGACCAGAGCAGCAAGGTGGACCATACACAGAGAGGGAGAAATATTCAGCCCTCAGCCCACAGCCTTCCTCCAAGACCCCTCAGCTGGTTCTCAGAAACATCACAGTCCTGGTTCCCATCTACCTACTTTGTCTTCCCTGGCACAGATGAGGTGTCCGCACCGGGTGCACCAGGGTTAGGCCCAGTGTTGAGGGCACCAGCACTGGGGGAAAGTACTTTATTCCTCTGTCCTGTTCCTTGACTTTCTTTTATAAAGACTGAATTTATTTATTTGAGAGACACAGAGATAGCAACGGAGATAGTGAGAGAGAACATGAGTGGGGAGGAAAGGGAGAAGCAGGCTCCCACCTGAGCAGGGAATCTGAGGCAGGGCTCGATCCCAGGACCCTGAGATCACGACCTGAGCTGAAGGCAGACGCTGAACCAACTGAGCCACCCAGGTGCCCCCTATTCCTTGACTTTTCACATCTCTGACTGGTCGGGCCACAACCCCATGGCTATGTGCAACTGGCCGGGGAGAGCCAGCTCAGTGCTTGCTTGAGTGGTGTTCCTGCCATGGATCTTGCTGTGTATGCTGTGATTGTGATGCACACCTACGTGGGGTCTTCCAGCACAAGGGGGAGTTTCTGTGACGCTGGCAACATTCTCTTTCTTAAATTAGGTAGTGGTTACATAGACATTTGTGTTACAATAATTCACTAAATTGGACATTTATGTTTTATGCACTTTTTAATATACAATTCACGGTAAGAAAAAATTTTTGCATTAAAAAAAAAGTCTGCATCCCTGAGGGCACACCATACCCATACAAACTTCAGATCTATGCATGGATTACTTATTATACACACTAGATTAACACTGGTCTGTTGAAGCTGCAATAGAAGAGTATTCTATTATTTGCAGCCACATGCATCATAATTATATGTGATCGATATAACCTTGGAGCTCATTCCATAACAGCACTGCTTTGTTCTTTTTAAGAGCTGCATAGGGGCGCCTGGGTAGCTCAGTCAGTTAAGCATCGGACTCTTGATTTCAGCTCAGGTCATGACCTCAGGGTCATGGGACTGAGCCCTGTGTCAGGCTCCAGTGCTCAGCGGAGAGTCTGCTCGACATTCCCTCCCTCTCTCTCCCTCTGCCCCTCTCCAGCTTGTGCACTCTGTGTGTCTCTCCTTGTCTCTCTAAAATTAAAAAAAAAAAAAAGAGCTGTTAGTACTGTCACATAGAGGTGTCATTTTTTTTAAAGATTTTATTTATTCATTTGAGAGAGAGTGTGTGCATGAGCACAGGGAGGGGCAGAGGAAGAGGAAGAAGCAGAATCCGATGTGGGAGCCCAATGTGGGGTCAATGCCAGGATCCTGAGCTCACGACCTGAGCCAAAGACAGACGCTTAATCAACTGAGCCACCCAGGCTCCCCAATGTGTTATATTTTTTAAACCAAACCAGTCCCCTGTTGATGAACAATTAGGTTGTTTCCAGGCTTTCACTATTCAGACAATGCTTGTTTGTTATCTGTGTCTGTGCACATTTGGAACACACCTATAAAATAATTTCCTAAGCCTTTAAGTGGTTGATCAAATGAGTCATGGAAAGAATTATATCTATGTTAAGACATTCCCAGCTTGGCTTCTAAGGAGGCTGTAAAAATGTACATTCCCTCCACCAGTAGGTATCACAGTGCCCACTTTCCCCAGCCTTGCCAACACAGGGTCCCATTAAAAACCACACCAAATGACAGTGTGGGACACCAAAACTCAATCTGGCTAGGTGGCTGGGACAGGGATTCCTATTACCTCAGTGTTATAGGTAATTAAACATGGCCAAGGATGAGGGACCTGCTTTTCCAACTTCAGCCTCCTAGGGCTGGATTAACACCTTCTAAGAGTAGACATGGTAACTACTAAATGAGTCATAGCAATTATTATTATCATCCTGACTTCCCATTCCACAAGCTGGAAGCTATTTTTTTCACTTCTGGTGCACACAAGACAAAAATGTTCTATCCTCTCTTGCCCATTCCCTCTGGTCAGTCCTTCTCTACCTCCCACCCTCTTCTCTCCCCTCTCAGATAAGCCTGTCCTTAGAAGCCCCACTCCTCTGTCACAAGGTTACAAGAACGAGGATAATGTGTCCATTTCTATATTGCCTTTTTAGCACATACTCCAACAAGGTCCTGTTACCAGAGGGTACGTATAGCAGTTAAGACCAATCCCACCCCAATATACCTGGGCATTGCTACTACCTAATTCTCGATCTCCGTCCAATTATTTTTGCTCTCCTGTCTTCATTTGCGAAATGGTAATGCTCGGGGTGCCCGGGTGGCTCAGTCGTTAAGCCCCTGCCTTCGGCTCAGGTCATGAACCCAGGGTCCTGGGCTGGAGCCCCCCATCAGGGTCCCTGCTCCGTGGGAAGTCAGCTTCTCCCTCTCCCACTCCCCCTGCTTACGTTTCCGCTCTCATTGTGTCTCTGTCAAATAAATAAAATCTTTAAAAAAAAAATGGTAATGCTGATACTACCTACCTCACAGAGTTGTAGTGTAAGTGAAGATAAAAGTCTGCCTGGCAAGTGCTTGTTGATACTATGTTATTACTGCTGCCAACGGAGAGGAACTTGATATAAATTAAAAACCACTGAATCTCGATACTCAATCTTCACAACGATCCCACAGGTTAGTTACCCCATTTTGCAGAAACGGTGAGGGGAATGCCTAATCCTGGCTCTATCAGGGCCTCGCAGAGTGAGCAAGGGTGACGAGCGTTTCTTCATCTGGAAATGGTACATTTCTCACACGGTCGTGGTGGATTAACACAACACAGGAGGACCCTAAACAAACGTGAGTATTTCCTCCCCAAATTCCGCACGCCACGCCACGCCACGCCACGCCACGTCACGCCACGCCACGCCACGCCACGTCACGCCCCCGATCGCTCAACGCGCAGTCTCAGATTCCACGCCAGCGTTGCCCTAGCTCGGCGTTCGCGGCGGGGCCAGGCGACGTCAAGGCCCCGCCCGAGCAGACCCGGAAGCAGAATCCCCAGCAGGTTAAAGCTGGAGTCACTGCTAGAGCACCAGCACCAGGGGGCGCGAGAGTCGCCTATGTTGGCTCATGCCTCCCCTGTCACGTCAGCGAGCCAGTCCGGAAATGGAGGGGTTTGCCGTACAAGATGGCTGCTTCCTTTGTGGGTTGTACGGAACACAGAGTTTTTCCCGTTTTGAGAAACGCGATGATCTGAGCGCAGGGAACGCAACGCAGGCTTCTCGTAAAAGATGGCTGCCGCGGAGTTTCCAGGTGTCTGTCTTGACGGGGTAGGTGACCCAAAGCTCAAGATGGCGGCTCCCACTGTGAACGCGGAGACAGCCGGAAAAATGGGAGCGTGCATACGTGCGTCGGGGTGGGGGACCGGCCCCGCCCCCGCCGCAGGTGGGATGGGCCTTGCACCCTCGGTCTTTGTGTGCGGGTGGAGTGGTTGGAGGAAGGGTCCTTTTCGGCGCGTCCTCGCCCAGCTTCTTCCTGGGACTGTTTGGGCTTAATGATACCTCGTTCTATACCGTAAGGAACTTTTCCCTGCCAACAGCAGGGAAAGGTGGGCAGAACGGGGATTCCTAGTAACCTCAAAATGACTCATGTAGACAAAAAGACAGCTTTTTCCTCTCTTAAGCCATGAAACCAGAGAGTAACCAGGTGAAATTAAATTAGAGCCCATTTTTCCCCAAAGGAATAACTTGCCATTGCTAGAAAGAGCAAAGCAGCAGTTTACAAATTTCAAGATATATTACGTGAGAAAAAGCGAAGCACAGAAAAATGTCTATGGTTATAACATTGTGTTTTGTTTTGTTTTGAGACCCATATGGGTAGTCCTGGGGCTCCTGGCTGCCTCAGTGGGTGGAGTGTGAGACTTGATCTCAGGGTTTTGAGTTCAAGCCCCACGTTGGCTGTAGAGATTACTTAAAAATAAAATCTGGGGTGCCTGGGTGGCTCAGTCAGTTAAGCGGCTGCCTTCGGCTCAGGTCATGATCCCAGGGTCCTGGGATCGAGCCCCGCATCGGGCTCCCTGCTCAGCAGAGAGCCTGCTTCTCCCTCTCCCTCTGCCTGCCACTCTGCCTACTTGTGCTCTCTTACCTCTCTGTCAAATAATTAAAAAAACAATATCTTTAAAAAATAAAATCTTGAGGGGCACCTGGGTGGCTCAGTCATTAAGCGTCTGCCTTTGGCTCGGGTGGTGATCCCAGGGTTCTGGGATCGAGCCCCGCATCGGACTCCCTGCTCAGAGGGAAGCCTGCTTCTCCCTCTCCCACTCCCCCTGCTTGTATTCCTACTCTTGCTCTCTCTCTTGTCAAGTAAATAAGTAAAATATTTAAACAATAAATAAAATAAAATCTTGAAAAAACAAAACAAAAAAGACCTACATGGGTAAAGATACAAAAGAGCTTGTGAGGGGGAGCAGAATATGCCACCCCAAAATGTGCCTGCCACTTTGACATGTGGATTATTTTGAGCTGAAGTCAATCCAGACCTAGCATTCTCAGGAAAATTTTTACCTCTCCCTTAACTTCCTGAAAGAATTTAAATAGGGGGACTTGGCCGGGAAAGAGAGCTATTACCAGGGTTAGCTTTTTATCTCAAGGACTTACCTGCATGGCCGGGCAAACATCTGCTTTTAACTTCCTGTGAATTGCCTTCTCCCGTTTGAAGTCCCAAGCCCTTATCCCATTCCTTAGCTCAGAAATGGCATATAAGCCTCAACTGCCTGAGTGTCTTTGGTTTCACCTTTTTATGGGGCTTCTGTATATACAAAATTAACCTTTTTCCCTATTAATGTGTTTTATGTCAATTTAATTATTAGACAAAGAACCTAGGAGGATGGAAGGAAAATTTTTCTGCCCTGACACTTGCCTAGGCATAAAATATCTCCGCATGTAACAGTAATTGCCTGGTCTAACAAAAGCAATAGATACGACAAGGTGAGGAACAGGAATAGGAAGAAAGATAAGTTTTATAATTATTTAAATACACGAAGTTCCTTTATAAGGTCATCATATCATTAAAAGACAATAGCAAAAAAAGTGGCATTTTTCAGCTGTAACTGTGAATTTAATAAAGATCCATGGTATTCAATGTGCAAGGATAAAATTTTCAAGGTCAATATTACAGTACTTGTTGCAACAGCTCTGTTCTATACCCATGTGACTACCTGAGCCCTCTTGAAAGCTAGTTATATGGGGGGGAGGGGTGTTGCTTTTTTGATTTGGGGTTTTGTATTGTTTTTTTGAAGGGTTTTTGTTTTTGTCTGTTTTTTGAGGGGAGGAGGGGGAACAGGAGGTGTGGCCTGGCAAACAAAACACTCAAGACCTATTTGTTGAATGAATGAATGAATGCATACATGCATGCCTTTCTACTATAAACACATATTCTTAGTGACATCTTCTGGTATATCTTCCTGTTTTTAGGGTTATCATGGAAACAATGGCAGCATTGAACTAGCATTCAAACCAAGTTCTTCCTTAAAATCATCCAGAAATGTGTTTCCAACACTCAAAAAATAAAGTAGTAGCAGTTCCAGAATTGGCATTGATCTTGGGAATCACATATTTCAATGTGAAAGAAGGATCAATCCTCTGTCCTGAAATACTTGACCATTCCTGAGCTTTTGCCAATGTGCCAAGCACTGGACATATGGGCACCTTTACACATACTACTCAGGGTTATTGGATATATTAAATATGGTAATGTAATCGGTGTTTCACCAAGTACCTAATCTGTACTAAATGCTCAATAAATATTAGCAATTACTATTTCGTGGCAACCCCAAGTTGCTTACAGTGCATTTTTGCCTCTGAGACCTTATGGGGGCTTTAAAAATATCCCAGTTGCTATAGGGATTTATTATTATCATTATAGAGGCCACATGGTATGATGGAAAGAATTTAGCTCCTTATTGTGCATGTTTGAGTAAGTGACTTAACCTTTTTCATAGAGTCCCTGTGAAAATAATAGACTATAATAGAATAATAGAATAGAAATAGAATAGAAAATAATAGAATAACAATATGTAAAGGACTTTATGCAAGGCATAGTAGGCACTCAATTAGTGGTCTCTAATTCTGTAGTATTTCAACATCAGAGGTAAGGAACTAATACTGCACTGAGAGGCAAGAGAACTTCTCTGGTCAAGAGACAGGAGCAGGCAGCCACAGGGTGACAGTTACCACAGGAAGCTACAAGGAGAAGTTGGAGGGATGGCAGATCCACTGGCTTCGGTGCCTCAGGCTTCCTGCCTCCATTGGAAAAATTGCAAGGTCTCCACCCCAAGCAGATATGATCTGCGGGCCGTTTGCAAAGATGCCTCTTTGCCAACAGCCACCTGTGCTGTCCCAGCTCACAGTCACCTCTTCGGAGTATTTACAATGCCTCTAAGAGGCACCAGCAACTATTTCTGAGGCTCATTCCTCATACTCTAGTGTTTGTTATGAAGTGCCTATTGCATATGCTTAATTATTTGAGAATTTTTAATTGTGGAAAAGTGCACATGAAATTTCCTATCTTAACTGTTTTTAAGTGTACAGTTTAGAGCAAGGATGGGTACAACAGCAGTGAAGGATAGTGGGCTCATAGTTGGTTGAATCCTTTTCACAAGGTTGACAACGTCACACTTCAGAACCAAATTAGATGCTTAGAATATTAGATGCTCAAGGTTTGAAAGATATTTTTTTTAAGGGGCGCCTGGGTGGCTCAGCTGGTTGAGTGTCTGCCTTCAGCTCAGGTCATGATCCCGGGGTCCTGGGATCGAGGCCCACATCGGGCTCCCTGCTCGGCAGAAGGCCTGCTTCTCCCTCTCCCACTCCCCCTGCTTGTGTTCCCTCTCTCGCTCGATTAAAAGGATTTCTCAGAGCCTTTAAAATTCCAGGGAGAGGTGCGCTTGGGTGGCTCAGATGGTTAAGCATCTGCCTTCAGCTCAGGTCATGATCCCAGGGTCCTGGGATCGAGTCCCACATCGGGCTCCCTGCTCCTTGGGAGCCTGCTTCTCCCTCTGCTTCTCTCTCTCTCCCTCTGTCTCTCATGAATAAAAAAAAAAAAAAAAAATTCCAGGGAGAGATACTGTATGCATCCACAGAAAAAACTCTTTTTGCAATGGTCATGTCTAAGGAATACTGTTTCATGGTGCATGTTTCAGGAAGCAGGGAACAAGCACAGTCTCTCTCCAATGCTTTCAAAGAAAAATTTTATCTGAACTCGGGGTGGATTTATTAAGGTATTTATGTTACTATAATGTAATAAGAATGACAGATTTAGTGACTTTCATGAAAATTGCATCATTATTCTTTCCATTTCCCAATCCAAAAAGCTTCTGGTCATTTTCAGCATTTTTTCTCTTTCACAGTACTTAGTTTTCTTCCCTGAACTCTTGCAATTGAATCTTCACCCTTAACATTTTTTTAAAGATTTTATTTATTTAGAGCGCATAAGAGTGAGAGAGTGAGAGAGCACAAGCAGGGAGAGCGGCAGAGGGAGCAGCAGAGGGAGCGGGAGAGATCCCAGGACCTAGGGATCATGACCTGAGCTGAAGGCAGATGCCTAACCAAATGAACCACTCAGGCGCCCCTCTGCTTAACATTTTGAAGTATTTTCTTCTAGTGTTTTTTTGTATGCATGGGTATATGTATTTTTATAAATATTGAGATAATATGCGTGTATATATATACATATATATATATATGCAGCAGCAAGAATGATGTTTGGGTTTGTTTGTTTTTTTTCTTTCTATTCCCCATTCTAAGACTAAGAATACACTGAGATTAATACAAGAGGAACCTTTTTGGTCACTACGGTAGGCTCTGTTGGTTGATATTCCTCCTTTCTTTTGGCTGAGGCACAATGGTTAGAAAGCTCAGAGTTAAGAAATAAATACGGCTACTATGACAGAGATGCAAAATAATAGTTACTTTATTAAGATGAAAATGTGTTAGGGCACCTGGGTGGCTCATTCGATTATGTGTCTGCCTTTGGCTCAGGTCATGATCCCAGGGTCCTGGGATCGAGCCCTACACATGCAGGGAGCCTGCTTCTCCCTCTCCCTCTGCCTGCCACTCCCCCTGCTTGTGTGTGCTCTCTTGCTCTCTCTCTCTCTCACTCTCTCTCTATCTCAAATAAATAAATAAAATCTTTAAAAAAAGATGAAAATTGTCTCCACATGAAAGTCCAATCTTTTTTTTTAAAGATTTTATATATTTATTTGAGAGAGAGAATGAGATAGAGAGAGAGCATGAGAGGGGAGAGGGTCAGAGGGAGAAGCAGACTCCCTGCTGAGCAGGGAGCCCGATGTGGGGCTCGATCCTGGGACTCCAGGATCATGACCTGAGCCGAAGGCAGTCGCTTAACCAACTGAGCCACCCAGGTGCCCATGAAAGTCCACTCTTGACTCCAGTGGCCAAAGCAAGATGGGTCAAAGTCAGAGTAGTGGTGGTCATGGTCCTGGAGGTAGCAAGAAGGATGACGAGGACAAGAAAAAGAAATATGAGCCTTGTGTACCAACTAGAGTGGGGAAAAGAAGGAAACAAAGGGATCAGATACTGCCAGCAAACTGCCACTGGTGACCCTCTCATTCGGTGCCAGTTAAAATTACTGAAGTTAGAAGAGGAAGAATTCATTAGAAATCAGGAATAGATGAAGCCTGTAGGAGAAAAGCAAGGGGAGAAAAGATCAAAGGTGAATGATCTGGAGGGTAGCCAGTTCCTACCCAATGTTGGTAGGAACCTTGGAAGAGGTCATTGATGATCAAAGATATGCCATTGTGTCTACATCTGTGGGCTCAGAACATCACATCAGCATTCTTTTCATTTGTAGACAAAAATCTGCTGGAGCCCGGCTGCTCAGTCCTGCTCACCCACAAGTTGCGTGCTGTGATAGGAGTGACATGGATCCCCTGGTCACAGCGATGAAATTGAAAAGTCCCTCCAGGAGATCTGTGCTGTAATTGGGGGATCGGACATCCAAATCAGGGAATTAAGGAAACTGTGGGTTTCTTCTTGCTCATTCTGAATATTATGGGGAAAAATGGGTATGAAGCCCCCAAAGGAATCATTCTTTATGGCCCACTTGGCACAGGTAAAACCTTACTAGCCAAAGCAATAGCAAACCAAACCTCAGCCACTTTCTTGAGAATAGCTGGCTCTGAATTATTTAGAAGTACCTAGGTGATTGGCCCAAACTTGTACAGGAATTGTTTCAAGTTGCTGAAGAACATCTATCATTCATCATTTTTACTGATGAAATTGATGCTATTGGGACAAAAAATATTACTCAAATCTTGGTGGTGAGAGAGAAATTCAGCAAACAATATTAGAACTGTGGAAGCAGTTGAATGGATTTAATTCAAGGGAAGATGTGCAAGTTAGCATGGCCACAAACCAAGTAAGAAGTTTGGATCCAGCACTTATCAGATCAGGCCACATGGACAGGGAGAGTAAGGTCCCCCTGCCCAGTGAAAGGACAAAGAAGTCTGATTCATGCAAGCAAGATGATGCTGGCTGCTGCTGCTGTAACCCAAATGATTTCATCATGGCTAAAGATGACCTCCGTGGTGTTGACATCAAGGCAACCTGTACAGAAGCTAGTCTGATGACCTTGAGAGAACGTAGAATGAAAGTAACAAATGAGGACTTCAAAAAAAAATCTAAAAATGTTTTTATGAAAAACAAGAAGGCACCCTTGAGTGGCTCTGTCTTTAGTGAACTACAGTTGCCTTCAAAGAACTGGTTAGGAGTGTCCCAGCGCCTCAGAGAGATGTGACTGGGGAGATGTCCCAAAGGAATACATATTCCAGTTGACCTTTCTTAGCAAAACATCCTATGTATCTTTAAAAATGTTTTTTATTCAAGTATAATTAACATACAGTGTTATATTAGTTTTAGGACTATGATATAGTGATTCAATAATTCTATACATTACTCAGTGCTCATCATATTAAGTGTACTCTTAATCCTCATACCTATCATCCTTTGTATATTTTAGAACATGATGTGTAGAATGCCCTTTGGGCTGCCTTCATCTTTTGGTCATGTGCAATGCTCTCTTTCAAATAAAGTGTGCTCTTTCTCAAAAAAGGAAAAGTCCAAGCTTTTCCAACAGCTTTTTTTTTTGAAAGTTTTATTTTATTTATTTGAGAGGCAGAGAGACAGAGAACACGCAGTGGGAGGGGCAGAGGGAGAAAGAGGGAAAGAGAGAAGCAGACTCCCTGCCGAGCAGGAAGCCCGATGTGGGGCTCGATCCCAGGACCCAGAGATCATGACCTGAGCAGAAGGCAGATGCCCAACCGACTAGCAACCCAGGTGCCCCTTTTAACAGCTTTGATTCAAGAAATCAAGAGGTACCTAGGTTCCATCAGTCTTAGTGCTTTGTCATCTCTAAGGAGTTGTCATCATCTAAATAGTCTAAAACTGGTTGCCACCACATCCAATTCTAGCCAGTGGGAAGTGGGGAGAGAGAAAAGGAGCTCCTTATACTTAAGGATATGACCTAGAAGTTTTTCATCCATTGGCCACCACTGAGTGCCTTTATTCTGAGCATCTGTGTATTCAGGTAAAAATTTGAGGATCCTGTTACAGTAAGAGGGAGGCCAAGATTTTTGCCTTCCTAAAGTTTATATTCTCTTTGGGGGACACGAGGAAAAAACAAATAACATGTTAGGCAATGACAAATGCTAATAAGAAAAAAAAGCAGGGTAATGGGATAGAGATGAAGATGGCACTTTAGATAAGGTGCTCAGGAAAGACCTCATTGAGAAGGGGATGAATAATCAGAGATATGAAGGCAGTGTGCTTCTGAAAGAAGGAATAGCAAGTATAAATGCTTTGAGTTGGGAATGTGTTTGGCATGTTTGAGAAATAGCATGGTGTGGGCAGGGTCCTAGAATTTGTTGAAATCAGAAAAGTGTAAACCAGATCATGTAGAGCCCTACAGGCTAGGGTATTTTTTTTTTGAAAGATTTTATTTATTTATTTGAGAGAGAGGGTGAGAGAGCACAAGCAAGGAGAGCGGCAGAGGGAGAGGGAGAAGCAGGCTCCCCGCTGAGCAGGGAGCCCGATGCGGGACTCCATCCCAGGACCCTGGGGTCATGACCTGAGCCGAAGGCAGACGCTTAACTGAGCCACCCAGGCGCCCCTGGGTTTATATTTTTTGAAGATCGCTAATTTAACAAGTTATAAAATCTACATACTGTGGATCAAAGACTTAAATATAAGAGGTAAAACGATAAAACTTTTAAGAGAAAGCAGTGCAAAAGGTTTTAGCAATGGATTCAATGATGATTTTGTGGATATGAAACAAAAGGCATAGACAACAAATGATGGGACTTCATCAAAATTTAAACATCGAATTACCATATGATTCAGCAATTCCACTTATGGATATATTTCCGAAGAATTGAATGCAGGTATTCAAACACTTCTTTGTACACCAATGTTCATAGCAGTATTATTCACAAGAGCCAAAAGGTGTCCCAAATGATGGACCCAAATGTCCATCAGTGAATGAATAGATAAACAAAATTTAGTGTATGCATACAACATTATAGAATATAACTCATCCTTAAAAAGGAAGGAAATTCTAACACATGCTACAACACTGATGAACCTTGAGGGAAGTACACTAAGCAAAATAAGCCAAAAGGATGAACGAACAAATATTGCATGTGTTGGGAGGAAGAATTTATATTCTACCCTTCTAGGTTCTTTGGCCGGTAAATTGATATAAAAGATTGACAGGAGGGGCACCTGGGTGGCTCAGTGGGTTAAGCGTCTGCCTTCAGCTCAGGTCGTGACCCCAGGGCACTGGGATTGAGTCCCGCATTGGGCTCCGTGCTCGGCGGGGAGCCTGCTTCTCCCTCTCCCTCTGCCTGCCTGTCTGCCTACTTGTGATCTCTCTCTCTATATCAAATAAATAAAATCCTTAAAAAAAAGACAGATTAACAGGAGAAAAACATTCAATTACATACATACAGAAGTCCCATCAGAATTTGAGACCCAAAGACAAGCCCATCAGTTGAGGTTTTTATGCCATCCTGAACTAAGGAATGTGATAGGGGCCTGAGACTTCAAAGGGAAGGAGGGTGACGGGACAGTAAGAAGAATAAATGTTTCGTAGTTAGATGTTTGCCCTGCCATATAGACAGGTCTTTCAAATAGAAGTTGATCTCTGGTTATGGCTCTCTTTCTGGGCCAGCTCGCCTATCTAAATTCTTTTAGGTGATTTGGGGGAAATAAAAGTTTTTCTTGAGTCTACCTTCAACTCAAAATAACCCACAAGCCAAAATGGCATATTTTGGAGTCACATAGTTTGCCCCTCCCCTCAGTCCCACCTTGGAAACTTCTCCAAGAAGTTTCACAGTCCTGAAATTGAGTTGGTAGATTGCTCCTCTTCACATTGAACCAGTCTCTTAATACTGAGAATAGGTCAATTCAGTTAAACAGTTGTATCTCATTTCAGGAGGTGGTGATTCAGGTGGGCTCCCAAAGTTAGGGCTATGGTACAAGAGGCATTTCTATGGAAACAAAAGAAAAACAAGGATTAAGGATTGGAGCAGATTATAATCCCTGTTTCTGGGCGCCTGGGTGGCTCAGTCGGTTAAGCGACTGCCTTCGGCTCAGGTCATGATCCCGGAATCTCGGGATCGAGTCCCACATCGGGCTCCCTGCTCAGCGGGGAGCCTGCTTCTCCCCCTAACCCTACCCCCTCTCATGTACTCTCTCTCTCTTTCTCTCATTCTCTCTCTCTCAAATAAATAAATAAAATCTTTTAAAAAAAATCCCTGTTTCTGAGTTCCGAAGGCAGTGAGACAGGAAGATTTCTAGATGTCGGCTCAAAGTATCTTCAGGCAGAGGCAATCCGGCAGATTTTTCTGGTTTGTAGTTTGAATGTCATTGGAGGCCTGATGGTCTATACATGAGCTGTTGTGGTGATTTCTCTAATGTTTGTATCAAGTTGTCCAACTATAGCTTGCATGGCTTCAGAAAAATGGCAGTTTTAGTTCTCAAGGATTCCTTGTCAGAGGGTGGGAGGAAAAATGGAAACATTAGTTTGGAGAGTTGAGCCAAATATTGGAGGAAACTAGAAAAATTCAGGATCCGGGCGCCTGGGTGGCTCAGTCGTTAAGCGTCTGCCTTCGGCTCAGGTCATGATCTCAGGGTCCTGGGACTGAGCCCCACATCGGGCTCCCTGCTCCGCAGGAAGCCTGCTTCTCCCTCTCCCACTCTCCCTGTTTGTGTTCCCTCTATTGCTGTGTCTCTGTCAAATAAATAAATTAAATCTTAAAAAAAAAAGGAGTATAAAGAAATATTATGAACAAGTTTATGCTAATAAGTTTGACAACCTAGATGAAACGGACTATTTCTTTGGGGGCGCCTGGGTGGCTCAGTTGTTAAGTGTCTGCTTTCGGCTCAGGTCATGGTCCCAGGATTCTGGGATCAAGCCCCGCATCGGGCTCCCTGCTCCACGGGAAGCCTGCTTCTCCCTCTCCCACTCTCCCTGTTTGTGTTCCCTCTCTCCTCGTGTCTCTCTCTGTCAAATAAATAAATAAAATCTTTAAAAAAAGAAAAGAAAAATTCAGGATCTAGTCCACTTTACAGGTAGAAAACAAAATCTCAAAGACAATTAACAGCACTAGAATTTGATATCCACAAAGTGTGTTACTGAAACATAATTTTTCTCTCTACAATCACCCCCATTTTTATCAAAGATAACCACAGCAGGACTAAAGCATCTGCAAACAAAGTCTAGTTTTAATCAACTTGGCCTGATCATTTACATAAGTGCAGCAAGAATAGTGATTGACCATATAGGCTCTTTTAAATCTACTTTGCTGGAACTTTTCATAAGGAATCTCAGATTGAACTTTTATTTATTTTTTTAAAGATTTTATTTATTTATTTGACAGAGAGAGAGAGCCAGCGAACACAAGTGGGGGGAATGGCAGAGGGAGGGGGAGAATCAGTTTCCCTGCTCAGCAGGGAGACATGACCTGGGATCATGACCTGAGCTGAAGGCAGACACCCGACTGACTGAGCCACCCAGGCACCCCTCAGATTGAACTTTTAAAAGCTTCTCGAGGTTAACAAGCCATACTAAGGACTAGCATCAGATTGTGCCTGCAATACCTACAGATTTGGGTGAATTCCTCTTTTTTTGAGGTCTTCAAAATATCCTAAGGTCCTGCACCTGCCAGGATGTGACCTTCCTTATTCACCTGGTAAGGCTCCTGGGAACCCTGTAAGCAAGGTACCAGGCCAATTTTTCCATGGGGCTTTATTGGCTCCATAAAGTCAGTATTAGTTCCTTAAAGCTGTCTGGTCATGGGGGCACCTGGCTGGCTCAGTCAGAGGAGCATCTGATTCTTGATCTCAGGGTTGTGAGTTCAAGCCCCATGTTTAGCATAGAGATCACTTAAAAAAAAAAAAGTTTTTAGAAAGCTCTCTGGTTATATCTGAGTCTATATACATCTCTCTCAAATGCGACATTCCAGTCAAAGCCTTGGTAATATAACCTATGTTTCAATTGTGTCCTGTTACAAGAACAGATTCTTATTGACCTTATGCAAATAATTCTATTGCCATGAAAATAAGAATATTCACTCACTAGAAATTACCAAATTCTAGAGGGATCAGGTAGGGAGAGAAATTGTTATGCAAAGGTATATCTTACCAAATTGTTGATAACTTAAGAGAAAAGAGAAAAAGGTTTCCTTAAATCTGGAGAAACAAAAAGCCGTAAAATGTTTCCCAAAAGTCATAAAAATGATAATAATTCATTTCCAAAAAATTTTTTTAGTTTCGATCAATTCCATTTTAGTTATTTTTCATCTCAAATTCCTTTTATTTTTTTATTTTTTTAATTTAAATTCAATTAATTAACATATAATGTATTATTTGTTTCAGGCATACAGGTCTGTGATTCAGCAGTCTTTTTTTTTTTTTTAAGATTTTATTTATTTATGGGGATAGAGACAGACACAGCGAGAGAGGGAACACAAGCAGGGAGAGTGGGAGAGGGAGAAGAAGGCTCCCCGCCAAGCAGGGAGCCCGATGCAGGGCTCGATCCCAGGACCCTGGGATCATGACCTGAGCCAAAGGTAGACGCTTAACGACTGAGCCACCCAGGAGCCCCTGTGATTCAGCAGTCTTATATAATACCCAGTGTTCATTACAACACATACCCTCCCCAATGTCCATCACCCCATTACACCATCCCCTACCTCCCCTCCCCTCCATCAACCTTCAGTTTGTTTCCTGAGATTAAGAGTCTCTTATGGTTTTTCTCCCTCTCTGGTTTCGTCTTGTTTCATTTTTACCTCTCTTGCCCTGTGATCCTCTGCCTTGTTTCTTAAATTCCACATATCAATGAGATCATATGATAATTGTCTTTCTCTGATTGACTTATTTCGCTTAGCATAATACCCTCTAGTTCCATCCAGGTTGTTGCAAATGGCAAGATTTCATTTTTTGATGGCTGCATAATATTCCTGTGTGTGTGTGTGTGTGTGTGTGTGTGTGTGTGTGTGTGTGTGTGTATACCACATCTTATTTATCTATTCGTCTGTAGGTGGACATCTAGGCTCTTTCCATAGTTTGGCTATTGTGGACATTGCTATAAACATTGGGTACAGGTGCCCCTTCAGATCACTACATTTGTATCTTTGGGGTAAATACCCAGTAGTGCAATTGCTGGGTCATAGGGTAGCTCTGTTTTCAACTTTTTGAGGAAACTTCATACTGTTTTCCAGAGTGGCTGCACCAGCTTGCATTCCCATCATTTCCAAATAATTAATACTTGTTCCACCTGAATCCAGTTTTTCCATTGGCTCTGGAAATTCTTACCCAGCAGTTTTTTGGTAAATGTTTTATTTTATTTTATCTGATTTTATTTTATTTTATTTTATTTTAAAGTAGGCTCCACGCCCAAGATGGAGATTGAATTCACAACCCTGAGATCACGAGTTAGATGCTCTACCCTCTCTCTCCCTCTCTCTCTCAAATAAATAAATTTTAAACAATTTTTAAAAATAAAAAAAAACCCTGCTCATGCTCTCTCTCCCTCCCTCAAGGAAATAAATTTAAAAAAAATTTTTTTAAGATTTTATTTATTTATTTGACAGAGAGAGACACAGTGAGAGAGGGAACACAAACAGGGGAAGTGGGAGAGGGAGAAGCAGGCTTCATGCTGAGCAGGGAGCCCAATGTGGGGCTTGAACCCAGGACCCTGGGATCATGACCTGAGCTGAAGGCCGACACTTAATGACTGAGCCACCCAGGCGCCCCCCAAAAAATTTTTTTTAAAAAGGGATCCCTGGGTGGCTCAGGCAGTTAAGCCTTTGGCTCAGGCCGTGATCCCAGGGTCCTGGAATCAAGTCCCCATGTCGGGCTCTCTGCTCAGCGGGCAGCCTGCTTCTCCCTCTCCCTCTGCCCCTCCCCCTGCTCGTGCTCTCTTTCTCTCCCTCTCTCTCTCAAATAAATAATTTTTTTCAAAAATTAAAAAAAAATTTTTTAAAGAGTTACATGCTCTACCAAGTGAGCCAGAGAGACGCCCCCATTACCCAACCCAGTTTTATAATCTCAAATTACCAGAAACCTAAACTTGTCAAAAGTTCTTCTCTTGAATCTCCTTGAAGAAGGAGTACTTTTGCAAGAACACTTTGCAGAGAATCAGACTAAAATGACTCTCTATAAATGACAAAAACATTTTAAATGCCCATTGTTAAAGATCTGATGAGAGCTCATTATAGTGGAATTAACACATAAATGTGCTTATTTCTATGACATACAATATTTTAAGGTAGTAACTAGAATTATGACTGATAACATTATACGGGTACATATCAGAATGTTAGGAATTTCATACAATTTCTAGAATAATTATATTAATAATATCAATAACATACAATATAATCTAAGAAGGTTTATCAGGATTATTTGATAATCCTTCCCCTGTAATTTAACATACCAAATAAGCCCAATTGGTATTAACAGCTATCTTTTTATAAGGAGAGAATACAAATCTTTTGAGATATTCCAGGGACCCTCTGGAAATTCTCAAAACTTAGCTTGAGGTAAAAAAAATATATATTTTTTAAAGATTTATTTATTTATTTTAGAGAAAGAGAGAAAGCGTGAGTGGGTGAGGCAGAGGGAGAGGAGAGAGAATCTCTAGCAGACTCCACACTGAGCTGGGAGCCCAATGCAGGGCTCAATCCCATGACCCCAAGATCACGAACTGAGCTGAAACCAAGAGTTGGATGTCCAACCAACTGTGCCACCCAGGTGCCCCTGAGGTCAAAAAAGATTTTACTGAGAATTTGATTCTGGAAACTGTCAAAAATATCAAATGGTTTGGACACTTGACCAAATAGGATCACAGATCACTATGAAACAATAATTATCCATTGAAGCAAAATGACAAAAGATTTTAAAGGCAAATACAAAATGTTACATAGTTTTGAGCAAAACCAGTGAAAGACTAAATAAAGCACAGAAAATTATTTTGATAAAACAAAGAATCTCGGGGCGCCTGGGGGGCTCAGTCGTTAAGCGTCTGCCTTCGGCTCAGGTCATGATCCCAGGGTCCTGGGATTGAGCCCTGCATCAGGCTCCCTGCTCAGCGGGAAGCCTGCTTCTTCCTCTCCCACTCCCCCTGCTTGTGTTTCCTCTCTTGCTGTGTGTCTCTCTCTGTCAAAATAAAATAAAATCTTTAAAAAAAAAAAAAGAATCTCTGCTTTCTAGGCAGATTATTTAAAAGGTAAAGTTCTTTTGCAGTCTGTTACCAACAACAAACCAAAAGTCCAAGAAAACTTTGTCCTTTTAAGAAAGAAAAACAATTCTCATTTTGCACCAGCTTATTATTTATACTAAAACTCACTTAACTGGGGCACCTAGGTGGCTCAGTCAGTTAAGTGGTAGACTCTTGGTTTTGGCTCAGGTAGTGATCTCAGAGTCATGAGATTGAGCCCCTGTTGGGCTCTGCACTGAGCAGGAAGTCAGTTTGGGATTCTCTCTCTCTGCCCCTCCCCCACTGCTCACATGCACATTCTCTCCCTCCCCTTTCTCTTTCTAAAATAAATAAATCTTTAAAAAAATAAAAAATAAAATAAAATTCAACTCAATTAAATTTATTCTAATGTTAGCAAGTTTGACCAAACATTAAAATTTCTTTCCAAAGATTTGTTTTCCTACAAATTTCTACAACTTTCTTTTCCTTCAACAAAAATTCATTTCCTTTCCTCATACCTTCTTTTACCAAACACATACATCCTACTTTCCTTACATATGGAGATATTTCCCTTATTATTTCTTGTAACTTTAATTACATATATTAATTAGAATTCTTAACCCTTAGAAATCTTAATTTCTAGTGAAAACTAAGAATAAGCAATTTTGAATTATATTATACCAGTATTCTTTAGATTGGCAAGTTTATGAATACATTTCATAAGTTCTAGAAACATATGCTTCACAGTATAATCTTTCAACATGACACAAGACATGTTTACCAAAAGACCCAAATATCTTTAATTCCATTTTAAAAAATTCAACTGAGTAAAATTTGAACATCTGATTGGCAAGATTCATGAATAGAACAGTATCCAAGGAGCTATACAAAATGAAAGGCTTTTGGGGCACCTGGGTGGCTCAGTTAGTTGGGCGTCCAACTCTTGATTTCAGCTCGGGTCATGATCTCAGTGTTGTGGGATGGAGCCCCACATCAGTCTCCATGCTCAGGGGGGAGTCTGCTTGGGATTCTCTCTCTCTCCCTCTACCCCTCCCTTGTGCATGCACTCTCTCTCCAAAATCAATCTTTTTTTAAAAAAAGGAAGGCTTTTATAGGCAGAAGAGACAATAATTAATATTCTATATTTTGGGGTGCCAGGGCAGCTCAGTTGGTTAAGCATCTGCCTTCACCTCAGGTCATGATCCCAGGGTCCTGGGATCCAGCCCCGCATCAAGCTCCCTGCTCAGTGGGGAGCCTGCTTCTTGCTCTCTGCCTCTCCCTGCTGCTCCCCCTGCTTGTGCTCTCTCTCTTTGTCAAATAAATAAATAAATAAAATCTTTAAAAAAATATATTCAATATTTTATCTTATTTAGAAATGATCTAGATATTTAATGACTATACATCATTTAATTTAACCTAGCAAAACTCTAAAGTTTTAAGTTACCAAAAAGATTTGGGGAAACTATTTAAATAGACATACCATAACACATAAATATTCCTGGAAAGTTGATTTATAAGCTGTTATCTTACATCTATTTAATTCAGTTGTTCTTAACAGTTATGCTTAGATTAGTTAGGAAAATTTCATGCGACATTAGAAAGCTAACCATCATCTTAAATTATCTTTCTTGCTGACAAATTCTGTAATGGAGATGGCATGAGCTTGTTTGACTTTTGGTAAACCTAGGTAGAGTAGAAGTGTATTTTATGCTGATAACTCTGAAGATATGCCTATTTTAATTAAGCCAACAAATTTAAACTAGCTTTAATACTAAATATTTTTCCAAATCACTTGAACCTAAAAAGTATTTGGGTTACTTTCTATTTCCGAGAACTCAATTATATAAGCACTTCATTTTCTCTAAGCCAATTAAATAAAGTTCTTTTACAGGTTAATTTTGGTAATACCATCCACAGGGATAAAATGCCACATATCTACAATATATATATATATGGACACATATAAAAATACAGACAGACACAGAAACCTTATAGTTTCATTTTAAAATTTTAGCCATGAAATAGGTATGATAATGTAAACTTCAGGTTATAAAAGAACAATTGGAATATGTCTGCTCAGATGGCTAAAGCCTTTTAGAAGACACTTAAGATTTGTATTTGTTCTTGACAAATAATCTTAATGCAAGTTCTTTCAAGAACTTTGGTTTCCTAAGGGAAGAATTCTTGTAGTACTTAGATTTCTGAACTGGTAAAAAGGAATAGGTGGAGTTTGAAATGGCCTCTGGAGCTGTATTTCTAGCTTTGCAAAGATTTGTAAGATAAAGACAGTCATCCTTAATTCCTCAAAGAATTGGTTTGTAGCCTGGCTAATAAAAGACTGACACACCCATACACCTATATTAGAATGTTTTTCTTTCCCTCTGGGTACATAGTTTTATTCTACCTTAGGAGAGAAGGCCTAAAAAAAATAAAAAATAAAAAATAAATTCCTCCTTAAATATAGGCATGCCTCATTTATCATGCTTCACTTTATTATACTTTGCAGATACTGTGATTTTTACGAGTTGGAGATTTGTGGCCACCCTGGCATTGAGCAAATCTATTGGCACCATGCCCACTTCATGTCTCTGTGTCCCATTTTGGTAATTCTTTTTTTTTTTTTTAAAGATTTGTTTATTTATTTTGAGAGAGTGAGAATGAGAGAGAGTACATGAGAGGGGGGAGGGTTAGAGGGAGAAGCAGGCTCCTCGCTGAGCAGGGAGCCCGATGTGGGACTCGATCCCGAGACTCCAGGATCACGACCTGAGCTGAAGGCAGTCGCTTAACCGACTGAGCCACCCAGGCGCCCATTTTGGTAATTCTTAAAATATGTCAAACTGTCTCATTATTAGTATATTTGTTACGGTGATCTGTGATCGGCGATCTATGACATTACTATTGTAATTGTTTTAGAGCACCACAAAATGCGCCCACATAAGGCAGCAAATTTAACTGACAAGTGTTATGTGTGTTCCTGACTGTTCCACCAACCAGCCATTTCCCCCCATCTCTTTCTCCCTCTCCTCAGCTCACCCTATTCCTTGAGGCACAACAGAACTGAAATTAGGCCAATTAATAAAACTACAATGGCTTCTAAGTGTTCAAGTGAGAAAGAGTCACGTGCCTCTCATTTTAAATCAAAAGCTAGAAATGATTAAGCTTAATGATTATGGCCTGTCGAAAGCTGAGATAGAGGCTGGAAACTAGGCCTCTTATGCTAAACAGCCAGAGTTGTGAATGCAAAAGAAAATTTCCTGAAGGAAAGTAAAAGTGCTACTCCAATAAATCTGTGAATGATAAAGCAAAACAGCCTTATTTTGATATAGAGAAAGTTTTAGTATTCTGGATAAAAGATCAAACCACCACAACATTCTCTTAAGCCAAAACCTAATGGAGAGCAAGGCCCTAACTCTCTGTAATTCTGAGAAGGCGGAGAGAGGTGAGCAAGCTGCAGAAGAGAAGTGTGAAGCTAGCAGAGGTGGCTCATGAGGGTGAAGGAAAGAAGCCGTCTCCATAACATAAAGGAGCAAACGGAAGCAGCAAGTGTTGACATAGAAGCTGCAGCATGTTATCCAGGAGATCGCGTGGAGATCATTAATGAAGGTGGTTACACTAAACAACAGATTTTCAATGCAGATGAAACAGCCTTCTAGTGGAAGATGCCATCTAGGACTTTCATAGCTTAGAAAAGAGAAGTCAGTGCCTGGCTTCAAAGCTTCAAAGGACAGGCTGACTCTCTTGTTAGGGGCTAATGCAGCTTAATGATGTTAAGTTGAACATTTACCATGCAGAAAATCCTAGGGCCCTTAAGAATTATGCTAAATCAACTCTGCCTGTGCTTTATAAATGGAACAACAAGGCCCAAATGAAAGCACATCTGTTTACAACATAGTTTACTGAATATTTTAAGCCCACTGTTGAGACCTGCTGCTCAGAAAAAAAAGATTCCTTTCAAAATATTACCACTCGTTGATAATGTACCTGGTCATCCAAGAGCTCCGATGGAGCTGTATGAAATTAATGTTGTTTTCATGCCTGCTACCACAACATCCATTCTGCAGCTCAGGGATCAGGGAGTGATTTCAACTTTCAAGTCTTCTTATTTAAGAAATACACGGTGTAAAGATACAGCTGCTATAGATAGTGGACCTGGTGGAGCTGGGCAAAGTCAACTGAAAACTTCCTGGAAAGGATTCACCATTCTAGATGCCATTAAGAACATTTGTGGGCGCCTGGGTGACTCAGTCGTTAAACATATGCCTTTGGCTCAGGTCATGATCCCAGGGTCCTGGGATCGAGCCCCACATCGGGCTCCCTGCTCTGCTTGTGTTCCCTCTCTGGCTGTCTTTCTCTCTGTCAAATAAATAAAAATCTTAAAAAAAAAATTTTGTGATTCTTGGGGTGCCTGGGTGGCTCAGTTGATTAAGCATAGGCCTTTGGCTCAGGTCATGATTCTGGGGTCTTGGGATCGAGCCCCACATGAGGTTCCCCACTGCTTCTCCCTCTCCTGATCCCCCTGCTCGTGTGCTCTCTCTCTCTCTGTCAAATAAATAAATAAAATCTTAAAAAAAAAAAAGAACGTTTGTGATTCATGGGAAGCAGTTAAAATATCAATATGAACTGGAGTTTGGAAGAAGCTGACTGCAATCCTCATGACCTCGAGGGCTCAAGACTTCAGGGGAGGAAGTAACTGCAGATGTGGTGGAAATAGCAAGAGAATCAGAGCCTGAAGACGAGACTGAATTGCTGTGATCTCCTGATAAAAGTTGAAGGGATGAGGAGTTGCTTCTTATGGATGACAAAGAAAGTGGTTTTGTGAAATCGGCTCCTGGTGGAGATGCTGTGAAGATTGTTGAAATAACAACAAAGGATTTAGAATATGACATAAACTTAGTTGATAAGGCAGTGTCAGGGTTTGAGTTGATTAACTATGGTTTTGAATTTCTACTGTGGGTAAAATGTTACCAAACAGCATCTCATGCTACAGAAAAATGGCTTGTGAAAGGGAGAGTCAATCAATGTGGCAGACTTCATTGTTGTCTTATTTTAAGAAGTTGCCACAGCCCCCTCAGCCTTGGACAACCACCACCCTGATCAGTCAGTAGCCATCAACATCGAGTCAAGACCGTTCACCAACAATAAGATTATGACTCCCCGAAAGCTCAGATGATGGTTAACATTTTTTAGCAATAAAATATTTTTAATTAGGTATTACACTGTTTTTTTTTAGACATAATGCACATTTAATATACTGAAGTATAGTGTAAACATAACTTTTACATTCACTGGGAAGCGAAAAAATTCATTTGACTGACGTATTGTGATATTTGTTTATTGTGGCGGTCTGGAATCAAACCTGCAATATCTCCAAGGTATGCCTGTATCGTGTCAGTTTTCAGCCAGAACAAACAGTAAATATTTCTGGCAGTATTAAACAAATCCCCGCCTTGGATGTAAGAGGGGCCCCCAAAGAGGGTGCAAAGGATATTACCTTCCCAAGATCCAGAGTCACTCCCAAAGGAAGCCAAAAGAAAGAACCAAAAACCTGTATGTCCCAGGCAGGCAGAAAGCCAAACCAAGTTCTTAGGACACAAAACTAGGCAAGCAAGAATGTAATAATTATCCCTGGGGTGAAAGGATCAAAAACTGAACAGGTCTGGATTTGCAAAGGAAGGGATAACGTGAAATTTTATTTTCTGCCATCTTGGGAACATGAATTCTTTGGATGCGATTCTAGAATATACCCGCAAAGGACATTGGTAAGAAAGCCTGATGCTGGCAGAGCCTGATTGTGGAGCCCAGCAAACCAAGCCCTATTCCCTGTGCTTCTGCTAAATTCACTTTCTGACTTTCAGCAGTTACGTGAGTAACCTATACATCATGGGCCTGGAGATCAGGCCAGAGTGCTCTCTGTAAATCTTATAGGAAAAAGGAAGTTAAAATAGGCAGACTGGGCCAGATTTTAAGAAGAGGAATTCACATTGGATTTAATTTTTGTTTTAAGTCTAATTTGTGTTCTTTCATCTTGTTAAGGGAGTCCCTAAGGCTAACCATTATAATTTTTTGTGTGTCCTCTTTTTAATTTGGTCTTTGTATAGGTACCAATAAGATAATTGTTTAGGATGAGAGCTCTCTAAACCAATTTTTTTTTTCTTTTAAATATATCCAATTCAGAGGCTCCATCATCTGGCTATTGACAAGTAGGATCTTAAATTAAATTAATTTCAATAGCAACTCAAACCAATAAACCTTTTTATGACCTAACCATGAACTCAAGAGGTGTTTCCAAAGGAGAGTACAAAAAATGCAGCCTTAATAATTCCAAAAAGTTCACTCCCAAAGTTAGCCTGAAAAAAGATCTAGCGGCAAATGGAGTACACTCACATTTCTGTCCAGCAAAATTAGTGACAACAGATGTTGTTGAGACAACAAAGGCCCCTTATGGACCAGGACCCCTTATGACAAATTCCCCTGAAAGCTGGTACAGTTGGACAAAGAAAATTATGCTTATCAGATCCACAGCATATGGCTATGCACCAGATACACCAGTATATGCGTACCCCAGTTGGCAGAGACCAGAGAGAATAGCTTTAGCTTTCTTTAGCTTTCTTAGCTTTAGCTAAGCCTTGGGTTTCAGAGCCAAACTAATATGTAGGAGGGATGTGCCCCAGGGTTGGGGATTTTGTGGTGGTTTACAAAGTGCCTCATTACACAGAAATTTTTTTGAGGTTAACAGGTAACCTATGGTCAGTCTAACCTCTTCTGTGACCAACTTATCCTAACACATGAGTCTTTGAGTTAGGTGGCACTCACTCTTAATAGCTTTAAAGTGCTAGACCCATGCCCCCCAGTTTTGTGGCTTTGGCTTCCAAAATGTTCCTTAGCAATAGCCTTTACCTCATGTGCACATTAACCCATGGCAAAGTTTGTCTAAATGAATGCTGGTCTGTGAGAACCATGAACTCACTGTGCTGTCAGGCCAGGTCAAACAGCAGGCTTACAAGTCAACGCCTGCCTTCTTCCCTATGGTTTTCTTCCTCGTGACAAATGACACAACAGAGACAAAGGAAAACAAGTGACCATCTCTGGGAGGAAAAGGATCAACAAAAATCAAGAGTACTAACAATTCTTCAGCAAAGTCAATAAATCCAAGGAACCAGTTGCACAAATATTTTATCCCACTTACCTAAATTTAAAAAAGGAAAAAAGGGGGGAGAAAAAACCACCACTCTCACTTCCACCAGTTCCTTCAGGCAGAGGTCTGGGAGACTGAAGTGGTAAGAATTCTTTCCTTCTGCTGATGCTTATCAGAGATCCCAGGCTCTCTCTGCTGCAGCAGAGCCTCAAAGCAAGAAGTGTCCAGCTAGTGGTTCATCCTGCCGACTGTGCCAACTGTTGGGGAGAAAAAATTTTTCCTCTACCCTTGGCTGGTAAATTAATATAAGACAGATTAACAGGAGAAAAACATTTAATTACATACATATGGGGGCCCCACAAAGACCATTAGATTCCAAAGACAAGTCATTCAGTTGAGGCTTACATGCCATCCTAAGCTAAGGAATGGGATGGAGCAGCGGGGGCGGGGAGGACCTGGGGCTTCAGAGGGGAGGAGGGTGATTCACAGGACGATGAGAAAAGCAGATATTAGGTAATTAGGTGTTTGCCCTGCTATACAGATAAATCTTTCAATAAAAAGTTGCCTTTGGCAATAGCTCTCTTTCTAGGCCAGGACCACTGTCTAAATTCCTTTAAATAGTTTAGGGAAAGGTAGAAGTTTTTCTTGAGGCTGCTGGGTCTTGATTGCCTTCAGCTCAAAATAATCCACATGCCAAAGTGACATATTTTGGGATCATGTATTTTGCTCCCTCTCGTATGATCCCATTTATATGAGGTTCCTGAAATAGATTCATAGAGTGAGTGGAACTGTAGTTACCAAGGGCTGGGGAGGAGTGAATGGCAAGTTATTTGTTAATAGGTAGAGAGTTTTGTACGGAATGATGAAAAAGTTCTGTGGGTGCATGGTGATGTTTGCAGAACAGTATGAATGTACTTAATGCTACTGAATTAAACAACTTAGAAATGGTCAATATGGCAAATGTTATGTTATATGTACTTCACCACAATAAAAATTTTAATTTAATTAAAAAAATTTAAGTCTACAGACTCGAATTACCATATGGTCATTGTAAAAAATGGAAGACCTTTCAGACACTGTTAAGTAAAAATAGTTGATTTTTATTTCCTTTTTTCTATTTTTTTTAAAGATTTTATTTATTTATTTGAGAGAGAGAGAGTGCAAGCAGGGGTGGGGGTGGAGGGAGAAGGAGAGAGAGAATCTCAAGCAGACTCCATGCTGGGCACGGAGCCCAATGCGGGGCTCAATCCCACGACCCCAGCTGAATCATGACCTGAGCTGAATTCAAGAGTCAGATGCTTAACCAACTGAGCCACACAGGCGCCCCTATTTTATTTTATTTTTTAAGTAAACTCTACACACAACATGGGGCTCACACTCATGACCCCGAGATCAAGAGTCACACGCTCCACTGACTGAGCCGGGCAGGAGCCCCTGAAAGTAGTTGAATACAAGAAAAGTCAAAGGCTGCCCAAGAAAGGAAATATAACCACAGTATACTGCTTGGTTGTGCAGGTAAAAATGTTTATATAGTCCTAATCATATGAGCAATATTTATTGACTTTTCAACTTTGAAAACCAACCTACAGACTCAGCAAGGACAACCCTTGTGGTTACAGAACAAAACATAAGCACTATCCAGTTTGATGGTGTAAAACTAAAATCACAGAGGGGCATCTGGGTGGCTCAGATGGTTAAGCGTCTACCTTCGGCTCAGGTCATGATCCCAGGGTCCTGGGATGGAGCCCTCCATCAGGCTCCTGGCTCGGCGAGGAGCCTGCTTCTCCCTTTCCTCTGCCTCTCTCCCTACTCATGCTTTCTCCCTCTCTCTCTCTCTGTATCTCTGTGTCTCAAATGAATAAATAAAATCTTTAAAAAAAACAAAACTAAAATCACAGATCAGGGAAGTAGGGAGGTAGGAGAATGAGGCAAAGGGGAGAGTAGGTGCCAGAGTAGCCATATCTGACAAACTTGGAACTTAGGTATCTGTCTAGATTTGACAGAACAAAACATAAAACCTAAAGTTACAAGGACTAAAAATAGTGATAAAAAACTCTAAGAGTGGGGGATGGCAGGGTACAAATGACTTAAGTCCTCACACAGAGCAGGATGTTGATAACATCATTCATATATTCCATGAATAGATTATTTAGAGCTATAGAAGTTAACTACCAGAAAAGCAAATAGTTCAGAGTGATTGCTTCGGGGGTACCTGGGTGGCTTTGGCTCAAGTCATGATCCGAGGGTCCTGGGATTGAGCCCCACATCGGGCTCCCTGCTCTGCGGGAAGCCTGCTTCTCCCTCTCCCACTCCCCCTGCTTGTGTTTCCTCTCTCGCTGTATCTCTATCTGTCAAATAAATAAATAAAATCTTAAAAAAAAAAAGAGTGATTGCTCTGTGGAGCAGCATCAAGATCAAGAAGTGGTGGGGCATTGGCTTTTATTAAAGACCTTTGAGTACTATTATTTCTTAACCAAATGTGTATATTGCTTTAATAATAGTAAATAAAAAATGTTAAAAATGACTTTCAAGATCAAAAATAGTGCTTATGTCTGGGAGGCCGTAAGATGGGAGACATTCTTACCTTTCCTTTATAATCTCTGTTGTTTGACTTGAGTATGTATTTCTTTTTAGTTTTATTTATAAAATAAATAAATAAAATTTATTTAAGTAATGTCTACACCCCATGTGGGGCTCAGAACTCCTAGCCTTGAGATCAAGAGTTGCATGCTCTTCAGACTGGGCCAGCTAGGTGCCCCAAGTATGTGTTATTTATGTAAGTTTTTTCCTTTATCATTCCCTCTCTCTTAACCACTTGGGGATACATTGAAAAAAGCTTTATACTTACCCCTACCTTCAGGGTTTATTTCCTAAGAAAAAAAAGCATTCTTTTACAAAACCAGAGTACAGTTATCAAAAACAGAAATTTCACATTGATACAATACTGTTATTTACTTCACAGCCCATATTCATGTTTTTCCATTGTCCTAGTTATGTTCTTTATGGCTTTTTTTTTTTTTCTCCAGCCCAAGATCAAATTCAGGACCAGGCACTGCATTTTGTTTTCATGTCTCTTCAGTTTCTTTTAATCTGGAACAATTTCTTAGCCTTTCTTTGTCTTTTCTGACCTAGATATTTTTTAAGAGCATAAGCCAGTTATTCTATAGACTGTCCCTCAGTTTGGGCCTGCCTGATGTTTCCTTCTTGTTAGACAGATCCAGGCTTTACATTTTTGGCAGAAATGCTGTATGTGAACTGTCTCAGTTCACCTCATCAGGAGGTCCCTGATGTTACTTTATCTCAATATTGCTGATGTTAAGTGTGATCCTTTTGATTAAAGTAGACGTCCACCAGGTTTTTCCCCTGGAAAGTCAGTGTTTTCTAATCAGGAAGTTATCATGGGGAGATACTTTGAGACGAATGTGTATTTTTTTCCCCTAAGCTAGTTAGGGGAATGACAAGAGGCACTTCAGAAGAGGGTTTGGTAAAGGCTAGCTTCTGGGACCCAGTATCCTTTCTGCTCACCTGGTTCTCCAGGTTCCTCTGTCACCACTTGCCATTGCTCTCGTCCTCTAACTCATCCATTTCTGCCTTGGATATCTTCAGAGCCAGTGGCTGAATGAGGCCTTTTGAGCATTTCTTTAAACCTGAAGCCTAGAAGATGCTAGGGCAATGGTTCTCAAACTGTTTTTAGAATCTAAGACATAAAACAGAAGTTGTTTGGGTTAGAGAAAGAGCAATGGGCTGCAGCCTTGCCCAAAAAGACCTTCTCCTTCCCTGCTCGTTGGGTCTCAGGGCCCCCCAGCCTGCAGCCTAAGACAGCATCGAAACTTCTGTCCCAGGAGGCACTCTGATGGCCCCCGGAAACCTTGGGAAGGCTGGCTTGGATCTTACCCCCTCTTCCATTTGCTGCCTCAAACAGCTCTGACCTTGAATTCTGGGGCCACATGAGTCATTGACTTTGAAGAAGGAACTCAGCCTGTGCTCAGGCAACATCCCAACCCCCTAAGCCATCCCCACTGTCCTTTCCCTTTTATCTTCCTAAAATATAGACTGTAGTCCAGAGACAAGGGCAAGGAGAAGGAGCAGAGACCCAGACAGGCCCCTCCTAACCCTCTGGCTTGAACCTTCCAGGCTGGCATGCTGGAGGAGGCAGCCAAGTTAGATGTCCAGGCCCCAAACCTGACAGATCTCCTGAGCATTCTCTCCAACAGACCACCCCCATCAGAGGGGAACTGGAATCTGGTGGATAACCACAGCCACCAGGAGGAAGTGGGCTGGAAGAATTTTCACTTCTCCAAAATTATCCCTACTGGTGGCTTTCAGAGTCTGTATATGACAAATAAAGTGGAGGTGGGAGAGGGGTGAAGAAAACATTGGCCAGGAATGAATCTCAACTTTGTCACTGACCACTGCAGCCATGTGACCCTGACAGGTCATTTCTATTTCCTGACCCTCACTTTCCATTCTAAAGTGGGGGCAAAAAATAAGCAACTCCTACAGTTGTCAGGAGGACTCACTGTGATCCTGCAGTGGGCTTTCCAGATCTTAGGAAATGCCATGCTACCGGCATGGTTTGGGCCATGTCTTCGTGCCAGCTCTACTATTACTTACCTAATAATTCCCCCTAATTGGTTTGCCTTTTAAACATGTCCTGGGGCACCTGGGTGGCACAGTCATTAGGCGTCTGCCTTTGGTTCAGTTCATGATCCCAGGGTCCTGGGATCAAGCCCTACATCGGGCTCCCTGCTCAGCTGGAAGCCTGCTTCTCCCTCTTTCACTCCCCCTGCTTGTGTTCCCTCTCTCGCTCTCTCTCTCTGTCAAATAAATAAATAAAATCTTTAAAAAAATAAAATAAAATAAACATGTCCTGAAGAAATACTGCTCATGAAATTGGCTTTATTTCACATATTTTATTTTTCTACTCTACCTTAGAAGAAATGAACAATGATTAAACTTAAAAGTGTTCATATGAGAATTAAAATAAAAACTTGAAATAGACAAAAAAATTTAAAATTAAAAAATAAAGCAAATAAAGGGTTAATGTGTGTACCACAGTGGGGTAATGGATGCAGAGTGATCCCTCCCTCCCCTCTGTGTATGCACTACCACCAATACCTCTCCCCTCCCCTCCCCCCCAGTCTCTGATTTAATGTCCATGGCTTTGTTTGTATGGAAATGAAAGGGGCCCCAAATGACTGCAGTGATAGGTATTTTAACCCATTCAGTATGTTTTTGCAGAGACTCAAGTGGCCTGAGTCATGACCAGGATTTGGGTGCGGAAGGGAGGACCATGAGAAAAAGCAGACTATGTCACCCCAAAATATGCCAGCCACTTTGGCATATGGATTATTTTGAGCTGAAGGCAATCAAGACCCAGTAGCCTCAAAAAATCTTCTACCTCTCCCTTAACTACCTAAAATAATCTACATAGGGGAAGCCTGGCTGAGAAAGAGGGCTCTTACCAGAGATAAGTTTTTGGCTGAAAGACTTATCTGTATGGCAGGGCAAACACCTAATTACCAAACATCTGCTCTTCTTATTGTCCTTTAAATTACCCTCCTCCCCTTTGAAGCCCCAGACCCCCATCCCATTCCTTAGCTCAGGATGGCACATAAGCCTTAATTGCCTGACTTGCCTTTGGGTCTCCTATCTTTCGGGCTCCCTTATGTATGTATGAAAGTAAATTTGTTTTTCTCCTGTTAATCTGTCACACGTCAGTTTGATTATTAGATCAGCCAAAGAACCTAGAAGGGAAGAAGGGAAATTTTTCCCACCCCTACCACTGATATGTCAGAAGCAGGATCTCTGCAGAGAAGGCTGTGTTTACACTTACCCTAACTCACTCTCAGAAGTGGCCTATTCTCCACTTACAGCAGGCCATGCCATGGGAGCTTTCTGGTAGGGGGTGACCACATTGCCGCCTGGACATATCAGCTACAGGCTTTCCAGAACATAAGCCAGAGGCTGAACTGGGGCCACATTTTAGGTGGAATGAAGCTGGATAGTCAGTTCCAACTGCATATCCTCTGCATTAATCAGAGTTCAATTATGAGAAGCAGAAACCATTCTAGCAATTTTAATCAGAAGGGGATTTAATACAGAGGATCAGATGCTTACAAAATCATTGGAGGGCCTAGAGGAATGGCTTTGCTGGGCCTCTAAGCCAGCACCCAGAATGACACAGCAGAACTGGCCTACCAGAGGAGCTGCAGTCTCTCCCACAGGAGGCAGGGGAGTCAGGAGGCTGTCACCTGGACTGTAATCCACCGGATATAAGGAAGCCTTTGCCACTGCTGCAACTCTCAGTCTCTTAGCTCCCGCAAAGCTGAACTGCTGCTGAAACCCAGTATCTCCCAGTCCATGCCAGCCAGCAATTACAACCAGAGAAGCAAAATGATGGCCTCTACCCCACTCCTAGCTGCATCGATGTGTTTAACTGGTGGAGCTAACTCTTATCCAGAATTCTACCTGCAAGGAAGGCAGTGAAATTTTTGGCTTTCTAGCCTCTGGAGCATGTGCAGGCACATTAAGAGATTGGAATGGATAATGGGAGTCAGTTTATCATACCTACCACAGTCAAACAAATGAAGCATCTCCAATACCTGGGCCCAGCTGACCTTCCCAGCCTCATCTCCAGCCCCTATCCAACCCACCCACCCTGTGTTCAATTGAATTGCTGGGGTACCTCCAACACTCAGTGTCTTTGCTCAAGATGAGCGCTTTGTCTGTAACACTCTTACTTTGCCTACCAGATGAATTTGGATTGCCTCTTCTATTTTTTTTTTTTTTTAAGTAGGCTCTATGCCCAGTGTGAGGCCTGAACTCACAACTCTGAGATCAAGAGTCACATGCTCTACCTGACTAAGCCAGCCAGGTCCTGCCCCTGGATTGCCTCTTCTTAGAAGCTTTATCTTACCTCCTGGGGAAAAATCTTATTCTAGGCTTCTATATGCATACCTTCTCTAATGATTTATTTATGTGTTTGTCGCCCATTCTAGTCCAAGAGGACAGAGACTAGGTCTCACCTGTCTGTTTACACAGCTGAGCAAGGTTAGAACCAATTCCTTTTAGCTCCTGGCATATAAAAAAGTGAAAGAAGACTGAAACAGGGTAACAAAATTGCTGGTACAATTTAAAGGCTTAAGTTTACCAACTTAATGCTTTTAACATAAAAATGATGCGGTGTAACTGGAATATTTTCAAAATGAATTCAGAAAAATTTTAATTTATATATTTGTAGAACATAAAAAGTATTAATTCATTTTAAAAGGTATTAGAAACTATAGGAGAAAATGTTAATTTTACTCCAAATGAGTTCTCTACTTTTTATGTTAACATGATCCTCAATTTTTTTTTAAAGATTTTATTTATTTATTTGAGATAGAATGAGAGATAGAGAGCACGAGAGGGAAGAGGGTCAGAGGGAGAAACAGACTCCCTGCCGAGCAGGGAGCCCGATGCGGGACTCGATCCCGGGACTCCAGGATCATGACCTGAGCCAAAGGCAGTCGCTTAACCAACTGAGCCACCCAGGCGCCCAACATGATCCTCAATTTTTAACTGTATTTATGGTCAACCAGGTCAAATACTACATTTGCCAGACTCTCTTGCAGCTACATGTGGCCATATAATTAAGTCTGGCCTATAGAATGTGGGAGCAAGTGATATACACAACTTCAGGGGCTCTAAAAGGGAAAAGATATTTTCTTACTTCCAATAGGCAGTAAGCCACATTGGGCTGAGCAGACTGGGGCATGCCTAGGGATAGTTAAGCAATGATATATTTGGAGGCTCGCTCCCTGATACTGCAAAGCAGGACTATTAATAGATGAAGAAGAAACTTCTGTCTCTCTAATGTGCAAGTATTTAGGTTCTCTATTAGAGCAACTGAAAGTACACCCTGATTATTCCTGGTTCAGAACCAGAACCTGATTCAGAATGGAAATATATGATGAGTACCACTGTTTTGCAGGTATAATTTCCTTTGGAGACATCACATCAGTAAAATTCTAAATGTAGGACCTGTTCGTAAATGTAAGACCCAGGCCAATGTTATTACTGAGTCCCTGTAACAGGTGTTAAACTTAGGCCTAGAAAAGACACTCAGTATATAAAAGAATTAATGATCTAGGAGGTCATATGTGTTTTTTTACTCTATCTTAGGTGTTTTTATTTTAAAGATTTTATTTATTTATTTGAGAGAGAGAGAGCACGAGTGGGGGGAGAAGCAGAAGGAGAGGGACAAGCAGACTCCATGCTGAGTGTGGAGCCTGACACGGGCTCAATACCATAACCCTGAGGTCATGACCTGAATCAAAATCAGGAGCTGGACACTTAATCAACTGAGCCACCTAGGCACCCTTCAGGTATTTTGTTTTGTGTTGTGTTGGTTTTTTTTTTTTGGTTGTCAAATGATCCTTTATTGAAACATTTTCCTTTGTAGTTAACTAGCCGGGCATTCCAGCGTACCACTGTTGATGTCATCTATGATGTCATGAGGGTGGCGGCCATCTACATTGCAGCCCACAGACTGGGCAGTCCCCAGGATCTCTTTAATGGTTCCAGAGAGAGCTCTCGCTAAAGATTGGTGTCGCATCTGTCGGGCAATATTGACAATCTCATCAAAAGTGATATTTCCACTGTGCTTAATGTTTTTCTGCTTCTTTCTGTCTCTTGGTGGTTCCTTGAGGGCTTTGATAATCAGGGCAGAGGCAGAAGGTACCACTTCAATCTGGACCTGTCTGTTCTGAATGGTCAGTTTCACTGTAATCCTTAGACCCTTCCAATCACTGGTTGCCTTGGCAATGTCATCACCAACCTTTTTTGGAGACAGACCCGGAGATAGACCCAGTGGGCCTATCTTCGGGGCCAGGGCAGACGTGGCACCGACTTCGCCACCGGTGCACCTCAGGTACACGACTTTGATCTCGTTGGGGTCGAACTTAGGCAGCATGGCGGAGGTGGCTGGTGTTGGATGAACCCGGAATTGGGACAACCGAAGAAAGTTGCACCTTTGCCTCCCCGAGCCGAAAGCCAAAAGCTTGTGTTGTGTTTTTAACAAGATAACCTGTTCCCAGATTTAAAGAAGTTGTAACAAGATATAAAAGGGTCATTACACAAAGATGTCCATCACTGTGAAACATTGGAAATAACCTAATAATAAATCAACATCGGAGGGATTAAAGAAATCATGATTCATTCATTCAAAGGAAAATTGCAGCCATTAAAATAATGACAAATATGTGTCAATGTATAATAAGCTTTGAAGTTTTGCTGAATTAAGAAAGATTATAAAATAGTATACTCAAATTGGAAATCTGACTCTGTTAAGAAGCATGTACACAAAAAGAACAAAAAATCATGATCATTTACAGTGTGCTTGGCCTTCTGCTGAGTCTTAAGGATACACAAATGAATGAAATGTGGTCCTAATGTGGCTTTCTGTTATGGTACTGGCACCCAGTGATGTGCAGTTAAATGTTTAACAGCCACCTATCAGTTGGGGGTGGAGAGAAACATTTTGTATTTTTGCCAGTTTCTGTGATGTAAGCATTTCCACCATGGCTGATTTCAAGCTACCAATGAACACTGAACAGAGAATTGGGAAGAGATATATGCAAGTGGGTCTTGAGAGTCAGTGCACACTGGCTCCAGCATAACCCTGGAGATTTCCACCTCCTAACATCTAACAGTTGGGAGGTGGTTCTTAAAGAAACAATAATTTATTCATGGAATGGAATGCAATTCAGTCATGAGAATATCATACTTCAGAATAATTAGTCTTACTTGAAAATTTCAAGGTTCATTTTCAAGTTTAAAAAACAAGCACGTGTGAGTGAGGTCAGTGAAAATGGCAATGTAAGGACTCAAAAAATCATCTCCTCCATAAAATCAACCAGAAAATGGCAAAACTGATCAGAATCAATTTTTTGAGGAGTGTGGAAATTAATCAAAGGCTTGGAACAAACTGAAGAACACTTATTCAAGAATAAAGGTGAGTGTCAGTAAGAACAGTGAGTTTTATGACATTTTAACTTGCCCTAGACCCATCTCCTGTTCTCCAGGTCAACAGTAGCCTTCAAAAATAACAATCTGTGGGGTGCCTGGGTGGCTCAGTCGGTTGAGTGTCCAACTCTTGATTTCGGCTCAGGTTGTGATCGCAGGGTCGTGTGATTGAGCCCTGCAATGGGCTCTGCATTCAGCAGGGACTCTGCTTGAGATTCTGTCTGCCTCTCCTTCTGCTCCTCCCCACTGCACTCTCTCTCTCTCAAAAAAAATAAATAAATAAATCTTAAAAAAAAAAAACAACAATCTGCAGTCCTGTTATACTGTGGCAGCTACCAGAGGAAGAGGAATGGAGCTAAAATTCTTTAAAAGATACATTTCCAAATGATTTTCATTATTTGACTTGTCTGGTGGTTCTCTAAAAGACTTCAGGTCAAGACTGTATTTGGCCCCACTTGCAGCTCACCCAGTGTGGAAACTTTTCTCTTTAGGGAATTTTATTTATTTTTATGCTTAGTTAATTTTAAGATTTATTTATTTTAGAGAGGGAGAGAGCAAGGCGGGAGGGGCAGAGGGAGAGGGAGAGAGAGAATCTCAAGCAGACTCCCCACCGAGCTTGGACCCCCCCCTCCCCCGACACAGGGCTCCATCTCATGACCCTGAAATCATGATCTCGAGATCATGACCTGGGCTGAAATCAAGAATGGGACGCTGAACCAACTGAGTTACCCAGGCGCCCCTAAGGGATGATTTTTTAAAAACAAGTACAGGCGGGGCGCCTGGGTGGCTCAGTCATTAAGCATCTGCCTTTGGCTCAGGTCATGATCTCAGGGTCCTGGGATAGAGCCCCTTATCGGGCTCCCTGCTCTGCGGGAAGCCTGCTTCTCCCTCTCCCACTCCCCCTGCTTGTGTTCCCTCTCTCGCTGTCTCTCTCTCTGTCAAATAAATAAATAAAATCTTTAAAAAAAAAAAAACAAGTATAGGCAACTAGGGCGCCTGGGTGGCTCAGTCGTTAAGCGTCTGCTTTTGGCTCAGGTCATGATCCCAGGGTCCTGGGATCGAGCCCCACATCGGGCTCCCTGCTCTGCGGGAAGCCTTCTTCTCCCTCTCCCACTCCCCCTGCTTGTGTTCCCTCTCTTGCTGTGTCTTTCTCTGTCAAATAAATAAAACCTTTTTTATTTTTTTAAAGATTTTATTTATTTATTTATTTATTTATTTATTTATTTATTTATTTGACAGAGACATAGCGGGAGAGGGAACACAAGCAGGGGGAGTGGGAGAGGGAGAAGCAGGCTTCCTGTCGAACAGGGATCCTGATGCGGGGCTTGATCCCAGGATCCTGGGATCATGACCTGAGCCAAAGGCAGATGCTTAACGACTGAGCCACCCAGGCGCCCAAATAAATAAAATCTTAAAAAAAAAAACAAGTACAGGCAAGTGTTTTAACTTTGTGATTGCTAGAGGCAGTAGGTAAGAGTTGGGTCACACAATAGTTGGGAAAAAAGGCTGAAAAAGGAAAAGTTGGGGAATAGATGTCCATAGGGGCTTTGAAATCTTCGACATATTCTAGGAAATCTAGAAGTTCATTCACATGCATAGGTCTGTGTGCCCAGGGATGCACATGCTCAGGAAGGAATAATAACAAAAAAAACCCTAACCTCTCACCTTTTGGTTGCCCTTGAAGCACTGCGCAAATGAATGCTAAGGTGGAGTTGTAACTGCTTGCCTGCACATTGAAAGCATGTCCTAATAAACACTCAGAGCCCCTTGGCAAACTAGGAGATTTATTGATTCCAGGCATTTATAGAAATCTCTGTCCCATCTTTAGCTGACCACTAAGCTGAGTAGACGTCAGTGGCCTTATATGACAAAGAAAACAGAAACTATAGTTCAGGATGGTCACTTAACAGACAACTACCACAAGAAGCAGTAACAACAAAAGACCTTGAGGAGGGAGAGAATGTGATTTCTAGAGTTGCACGGTCAGTTATTTAAAATATCCAGTTTTCGGGTGCCTGGGTGCCTCAGTCGTTAAGCGTCTGTCTTCGGCTCAGGTTATGATCCCAGGGTCCTGGGATCGAGTCCCACATCGGGCTCCCTCCTCGGCAGGAAGCCTGCTCTCCCTCTCCCACTCCCGCTGCTTGTGTCCCTGCTCTTGCTGTCTCTGTCTCTGTCAAATAAATAAATAAAATCTTTAAAATGTCCAGTTTTCAACAAGAAAATACGAAAATACTTCCCAACTCATTCTATGAGGCTAGTATTACCCTGACACAAAACCAGCCTGGGTGGCTCAGTCATTAAGCGTCTGCCTTCAGCTCGGGTCATGGTTCCGGGGTCCTGGGATCGAGCCCCACATCAGGCTCCCTGCTCAGTGGGAGGCCTGCTTCTCCCTCTCCCCTCCCCCTGCTTGTGTTCCCTCTCTCACTGTCTCTCTCTCTGTCAAATAAATAAATAAAATCTTAAAAAAAAAAGAGAGAGAGAAGACATCACAAGAAAAAAAAGGAATTACAGACCAGCATCTTTTGTGATTATAGATATAAAAACCCACAACAAAATAGTAGCAGACTGAATTCAGTAGCATATAAAAAGGATAATATACCATGACCAACTGGGATTTATCCCAGGAATGCAAAGTTGATTCAACATATGAATGTCAATTAAGGTAATACATCATATTAATAAAATAAAATGGAAAAAAAACACATGATCATCTCTATAAATGTAGAAAAAGCATTTGACAAAATCCAATACCCTCTATGATTTAAAAAAAAAAAAACTTTTGTATTTTAAGAATAGAGGAGAACTCCCTGAACTTGATAAAGGACATCGAAGAACAACCCATGGCTAACATCATACCAAATGAGAGTTTCTCCTAAGATCAAGAACAAGACAAAGATATCATTACTTCCATTCAACATTGTTCTGGAAGTTCTTGCCAAGGCAGTTAGGCAAGAAAAGGAAATAAAAGGCATTCAGATTGGAAAGAAAGATGACATGATCTTGCATATAGAGACTCCTAAGGAATAAATGCACACACATACAACACACGCAATTAAAGCAAATAAACAAGCTTAGCAAGGTTGCAAGAAACAAGATACATATACAAAAAAATGGTAGTGTATACACTAATGATGAAGAATCTGAAATGAAATTTAGAAAATTCCATTTATAATAGATTAAAAAAGGATAAAATACTTAGGAATAACTTAACAAAAGAAGTGCAAAATTTATACACTGAAAAGTTAAAAACATGGTTGAAAGAAATTAAAGAACACTTCAATAAATGGGCAGACACCCTGTGTTTATAGATTGAGAGGCATAATATTGTTAAGATGACAATCCTCTCCAAATTGATACACAGATACAATGAAATCTCTATCAAAATCCAACTGTATTGGGGCACCTGGGTGGCTCAATCAGTTAAGCGTCTGACTCTTGGTTTTGGCTCAGGCTATGGGATCAAGCCCTGTGTTGGGAATCTGTGTTCAGCGGGGAGTCTGCTGGACATTCTCTCTATCCCTCTGCCCCTTCCCCACCATGCTTGTGCACACTCTCTCAATCTCTCTACGAAAAAAAAATCCAGCTGTCCTTTTTTGTTTGGGGTGGGGATTTTTGCAGACTTCTAATATATGGAAATGCAAGGGATCCAGAATAGCCAAAAAAAAAAATCTTGGAAAAGGACAAAGTTGGAGAACCTCACACTTTGTGATTTCAAAATGTAGTACAAAACAACAGTAATCAAGACAATGTAGTAATGCCATCAGGATAGACATACAGATTGATGGACTAGATTAGAGAGTCCAGAAATAAATCCAAACATCTATAATCGATTGATTTCAACAAGTGTACCAAGCCCATTAAATGGGGACAGAATAGTCTTCAAAAAATGGTACTTGGACCACAGCAAAAGAATAAAGTTGGATCATTACATCATACCATATACAAAAATTAAAATTGATCAAACTTTAATGTAAGTTCTGGAACTATAAAAAGAGAACATAGATGTAAATTTTTATGACCTTGGATTACACAGTGGTTTCTTTAGTCACAAGCAACCAAGGAAAAAATAAATTGGATTTCATCAAAATTTAAAACTTTTATGTGTCAAAGAACACTGTCAAGAAAGTGAAAAGACAATTCATAGAATCAAAGAAAGTATTTTCAATTCATACATTCACTAAGAATCTATTACCCAAAATATATAAACACACATGACTCAATAATAAAAAGACAACCCAATATAAAAATGGACAACATATTTGAACAGACATTTCTCCAAAGAAGGTATACAAGAGGATAATAAGCACATGAAGAGATAATCAACTTCATTAGTTATTAGGAAAATGCAAAACAAAAGCACAAAGAAAAACCACTACTAGGATGACTACAGTTTTTAAAAAAGAAAGGAAAAAAAGGACAATAACAAGTGTTGCCCAGAACATCAAAAAATCAGAACTCTCATACATTGCTGGTGGAAATGTAAAATTATGCATCAGTTTTGGGAAATAGTTTGGCAGTTCCTCAAAAAGTTTGGGGTACCTGGGTGGCTTAGTCAGTTGAGCATCCAACTTGGTTTTGGCTCAGGTCATGGTCTTAGAGTCGTGAGACTGAGCCCTGCTCTAGCTCCATGCTCAGCATGGAGTCTGCTTGAGATTCTCTCCTTTTCTCTCTCCCTCCCCTTCTGCCCTTCTTCCCCTCTCCCTGCTTGTGTGCTCTCTCTCTCTCTCTCTGTAAAATAAATAAAATCTTTAAAAAAAAGTGGGGCCTGGGTGGTCAGTTGGTTAAGCCACCTTCGGCTCAGGTCATGATCCCGGGGTGCTGGGATGGAGTCCCACATCAGGCTCCTTGCTCAGCAAGAAGCATGCTTCTCCTTCTTCCTCTGCCCCCCACCCCCACTCATGTGCTCTCTCTCTCTCTCTCTCTCTCTCTCTCTCAAATAAATAAAATCCTTAAAAAAAATTTTTAAAACCCTTAAACTTAAGAGTTACCATATGACCAGCCAATTTCATAACCAAAAGAATTGATAACATACATTCACAAAACTAGCACATGAATGTTGATAAAATAAAATGGAAAAAAAAAATGTTGATAGCAGCATGATTTATAACAGTTAAAAAATTAAAAAACAAAACAACAAAAAACCCCAAATTTCCATCAACTGATCAGTAGATAAACAAAATGAGGGGCGCCTGGGTGGCTCAGTCATTAAGCTGCTGCCTTCGGCTCAGGTCATGATCTCAGGGTCCTGGGATCGAGTCCCTCATCAGACTCCCTGCTCCGCGGGAAGCCTGCTTCTCCCTCTCCCACTCCCCCTGCTTGTGTTCCCACTCTCGTTGTCTCTCTCTCTGTCAAATAAATAAAATCTTTTAAAAAAAAGTAGATAAACAAAATGTGTTATATCCATACAGTGGAATCTTTTTTAGCTGTAAGAAAGAATGAGTTCAGGGGTGTCCGAGTGGCTCAGTCAGTTAAGTGTCTGACTCTTGATCTCAGCTCAGGTCTTGATCTCAGGTTTGTGAGTTCAAGCCCTATGTTGGGCTCTGCACTAAGCGTGGAGCCTACAGAAAGAAAGAAAGAGAAAGGAAGGAAGGAAGGAAGGAAGGAAGGAAGGAAGGAAGGAAGGAAAGAAGGAAGGAAGGAAGGAAGAGAAGGAGCACAGATACACGCTACAGCACGGATGAACCTTGAGAACATTATTGCTAAGAAGCCAAAGACAAAAGGTCACATAATGTATGCAATTCATATGCATACATGTATGTAATATCCAGATAGTGCATATATTCATTTATATGTAGTATCCACAATAGGCAAATCCATAGGGACAGAGAGTAAATTAATGGTTTTGGGGAGCTGGGGATGAGGGGACCGGAGAGTGTTAATGGGCATAGAGTTTCTTTATCGTGTGATGAAAATGTTTTGGAAGAAGTAGTAGTGTTTCAGGGCACCTGGGTGGCTCAGGCATTAAACGTCTGCCTTTGGCTCAGGTCATGATCCCAGGGTCCTGGGATCGAGCCCCGCGTCCAGCTCCCTGCTCCACAGAAAGCCTGCTTCTCCCTCTCCCACTCCCCCTGCTTGTGTTCCCTCTCTCGCTGCGTCTCTCTCTGTCAAATAAATAAATAAAATCTTAAAAAAAAAAGTGGTAGTGTTTCCACAACCTTGTGAATATACCAGAAACCACTGAATTGTATACTCTAAAACTGGTGCATGGTAAATTTTGTGGTATATGAATTATATCTCAAATAAACGAAAAACAAGTAGGTTACAAAATAATGTTTTGTATAAGCGGTAAGTAGGCAGCCTCTTTTTTTTTATTTTTTAAAGGTTTTTTTTTTTTTTTTTTGACAGAGAGAGACAGTGAGAGAGGGAACACAAGCAGGGGGAGTGGGAGAGGGCAAAGCAGGCTTCCCGCGGAGCAGGGAGTCCGATGCGGGGCTCGATCCCAGGACCCCGGGATCATGACCTGAGCCGAAGGCAGACGCTTAACGATGGAGCCACCCACGTGCCCCAACAACCCCCAGTGATTCTCATCTGGAATTGACGCCCTTGTATAATCCCTTCCCTTTTGTGTAGGCCAGATTTAGTGACTCACCGGTAACAAACAACATAGCTGAAATGGTGGAATGTCACTTTTCATATTACATTATAAAAAGATTGTGTCTTCCATACCGGAGACTCTCCAGCTCTCTTCCTCTCACTTCATTCCTCACTCTGGAGAAGCCAGCTGCCATATCATGAACAGCGCTATGGAGATCCCATGTAGTGAGGAACTAATGACTGCAGACAGAAGCCAATGCAAATCCAGGGCCTGCCAACAGCCGGAAAGTCAGCTTCAAAGAGGACACCCCCACCCAAGTCAAGCCTTGAGATGGCTACAGTTTCAGCCATCCCATCAACTGCAGCCTTTTGAGAGCATCTGAGCCAGATGTACCCAACTAGATTATTCCTGGATTTCTGACCCACAGAAACTGTGAAATAATAAATTCTTGTCTTAGCTGCTGAGTTTTGAGGTAATTTTGATATTTTCTAAAGTTAACTAATACAGTATGTTATATCAAACATAGACAAAAAAACCATAAATGATGTATACCATATATTATATTGCTGGTTATCTCTAGGTAGTGTGATTTTTGATGCCTTATTTTCCTATTCACAGATTCCTAGTTTTTTTTTAAATATTCAATAATGAACATATTATTTACATAATGAGGGGAGAAAAGAAAAGTGATAGCTACTTTAAGTATGCCTAGGGACTATTTGATAACATATAAAATGCATTTAAGACAATATTAGGTAAGGGCGCCTGGGTGGCTCAGTTGGTTAAGCAACTGCCTTCGGCTCAGGTCATGATCCTGGAGTCCCAGGATCGAGTCCCGCATCGGGCTCCCTGCTCAGCAGGGAGTCTGCTTCTCCCTCTGACCTTCCTCCCTCTCATGCTCTCTCTCTCTCTCTCTCAAAACAAATAAATCTTTAAAAAAAAAAAAAGACAATATTAGGTAAAATAAATAATATAAAAATTATATGTATACTATATTACTATTATTACATAAAAATTCCTTTTGTATTTGGATAAGGACTGGAAAGGAAAACTCAAAACAGTTAATCCTAGGGGTGCCTGGCTGGCTCAGTTGGTAAAGCATGTAACTTGATCTTGGGGTCATGAGTTTGAGCCCCACATTGGGCCTACTTAAAAAAAAATAAAGCAACAGTTAATTCTTTGGAATCTCCCTTTGAATATCAAATTAATTGTTATTACTATGTTTCATTATTGAGTTCCACTTGGCTGGAACATTGAAAATGAAGAAAAATGACCTTGGCAGACCTTGGAGAAGCAGAGTAGAGGCTAGGCCCTGGGAGGAGAGTGGAATGGTGGTTCTGTATGGGATGCAGAGGTCAGAGGTTAGAGTAGAAGGAAGGATGAACCCAAGAGAAGAATAGGAGGCCAGATGGGTAGACCCTGGTGCCTGGTTAACAGGAGGCAGAGACATGACCAAAATAATTGTCCCACACTAGACATAGTTTCCAAAGACCCCTGAGAAGGGAAATTGATCTACTCTCTCACAGTGCCAGTGTTATTAATATCAGGTTATTTGAAAGCTCTACATAATTGTTTGTGTTCTATTTGCCTCGTTTCCCCCAAGAGTGGATTAGAGACCTGGCCCTTTCAGGATATTCACCAATGCACACAGTGGGAGAAGAATATATAAATAGTGTGATAGTGGTCATTAGTATTCAAATTCTCCTCCTTTCAGGGACATAGTGAGATCACGCTTCCTGGTCTCATTGAAGTTAGGGCATGGCCATGTGACAGACTTTGTCTAAGAAAACACGAATGGAAGCAAAATATTTCACATCTGGGTGGGGGGCAGAGCATAGTTTCCATAGTTTCCATATCATGACATAGCAACACGTGATATGCCAGGAGGTAGAGGCTGGCTCCATCACCCCGGTTCCTAAATGAGGACAAGTTGGGGCAAGACATACCATTAAAAAACACACAGAGTCTGTAGTGGTGGATACACAAACCTAGACAGGGGATCAAATTGTATGGAACTTGGTACACACACATACATACACCCAAATGAATACAAGTAAAACCGAGGAACTTTGGATAAGATCGACGTCTGCATCCTCAAAGTAATTTACTACAGCTTTGCAAAATGTCACCATTGAGGAAAATTGAGCAAAGTATACAAGTCATCTCTCTGTATTATTCCTTATAACTGCATGTGAATCTACAATTCACAGCAAAATAAATGATAAAATTATTCTTTTTCAGTTACTTTCCAATCTTTCTGATTACCTAAAGTAGAAATTATAAATATGATAGCAATGTGTCATTTACACTTCTCTGACACTTGCAAATATCCCTTTTGAACAAAGAGCAGGCTTCATTCTCAAAGTCTTCGGCAGACAATACCTAGTTATAACTCAACAACGTTTAATTATGCTTATTTTGAGAGTTATCTTTACATGTTAAGAGAGACTCATTTTCACCTTATAATGGTGATAGAAAGTTTTCCTTTAAAAAATAAGTTTAGGGGCGCCTGGGTGGCTCAGTTGGTTAAGCGACTGCCTTCGGCTCAGGTCATGATCCTGGAGTCCCGGGATCGAGTCCCACATCGGGCTCCCTGCTCAGCAGGGAGTCTGCTTCTCCCTCTGACCCTCTCCCCTCTCATGCTCTCTCTCTGTCTCATTCTCTCTCAAATAAATAAATAAATAAATAATCTTTAAAAAAAAAAAAAGTTTAAAAATTTTTAAAATCAGCTCCCTTTCTGTAAAGAGCAGTATTGATAGTGCGGACTGTCAAAAATAATGAAGGTGGTATGCAGACAATGGAATTTGAGCACCCCCCCCCCCCCCCCGCATCAAGCTCCCAGCTCAGCAGGGTGTCTATTTCTCCTTCTCCCTCTGCCCCCTGCTCTTGCTCTCTTCCTTTCTCTCTAACTGAAATAAATAAGTAAAACCTTAAAAAAAAAAAGAAATTCTCTTCAAAGGGATCTACTAATGCCATGCAATTCCAGTCAATATTTTAGCAGAATTTTTTATAGAAATTGACAAGTTGATTCTAAAATTTATGTGGAGATCCAAAGGGCCAGCAATAGCCAAGACAATTCAGGAGAGGAAGAAGAAAGTTGGAGGACTTATGCTACCAGATATCAGAACTTATAATGTAAGTATAGTAATTAATACAATGTAGTATTGGCATAAAGATAGGCAAACAGATCAGTGGAACAGGATAGAGTCTAGAAATAAACCCATAAATATACAGTCATCTGATTTATGAGAAAGGTGGGGAAATATGAGAGCAGTGGGGAAATATGGTCTCTTTTTTTTTAAAGATTTTATTTATTTATTTGAGAGAGAGAATGAGAGATAGAGAGCACGAGAGGGAATAGGTTCAGAGGGAGAAGTAGACTCCCCGCCGAGCAGGAAGCCCAATGCGGGACTCGATCCTGGGACTCCAGGATCATGACCTGAGCCGAAGGCAGTCGCTTAACACACTGAGCCACCCAGGCGCCCTGGTCTTTTTTTTTAATAAAGATTTATTTATTTATTTTAGAGAGAGAGCAGCGGGGGAGGGGCAGAGGGAGAGAAAGAGAGAATCCTGAAGCGGACTCCTCGCTGAGCGAAGAGCCCAACATGGGGCTCAATCCCCTCAGGACCGTAAGATCACGACCTGAGCCGAAACCAAGAGTCAGCCGCCCAACTGACTGAGCCACCCAGGCATCCCAAGAAGGTCTTTTTAATAGGGTCATGGCTGCTTTTTTGGCTATGCTCACTGACTCCGGACATCATCTGTGGGGCCTGCATTTCCATACAGGGCACATGTGAGTTATGTGCAGAACCCTGTGGGGCCTTCCCATAGCTCAAAACCATAAGGGAGATCTGACTCAGGCTTGAACTATTTCTACCCCTCAGCTCTGCTGAGGAAATACCCCCAATCCTCTTAAGGATCCCCCCTTCCTTCACTAACTTTCCTGGGTGAGGAGCCAAAAAAGGGGTATGGTCTCCAGTCTCGACACTGGGCCCAATAATCTTTACCTCCTGGTGTTCATTTCCTTCTGTAGTTTCCTCTCACACTGAATCAAAGCTGAACTGTATGGCTAGTAGAATTCTGTAGAGGTGATGGTGTATGACTTCTGAAGCTTGGACATATCACACATTACAGCTTCTACCTTGGTCCTTTGGGTTGTTTTCTCAGGAAGGGGTCAGCTGCCATGTCATAAGGACAATCAAACAGCCCTATGGAATGGCCCATGTGGAACGAAACCCAATTTGTCAAGTACCAGTTTGCCCACCATGTGAGTGAACCACGTTAGAAGCGGATTCTCTAGCCCCATGCAAGACTTCAGTTGATTCTAGCATCTAGTTTTGTGTCTTTAAGCTGAGGTCCAAGACATCATGGAGTAGAGATAAATCATGCACGCTGTGCTCCATTTGAATTCCTCGTCCCTGGAAATCATGAGATGATAAATCACTATTGGTTCATGGCACTAAGTTTTGCAGCAATAGGTAGCTAACACAGTGGCTCAAGCCTGAAGCCCTTCTGGACCAAACCCTTGACTCTGGGAAACTCCTGCACATTAGCCCGACCCACGAGGATTCCTTGGCAGCTCTCCTGCAACCTCCTCTTGTTCTTAGGTCCCTCTCCTTTCCCTGTCCAGGGAGACAGAGGGGAGGATCAGTATATTTGCTATCTAATGAGGGGTTCCACTGGGAAATGAGATGCTCATCAATCTTGCTTTTAGCCCCCCACCCCAGCTTTAAGAGTAAGTATCATAGAACCCCCTCACCTTGGCAATGGTGGGGAAGGGGAAAAGCCCAGTTCTCCCCAGTGGACCCTGGGCCAATGAGGATTCCCTGTCTCACCTCTTCCCACACTTTTGTTCATTGGGGGTGGGGGAGGAGGGTGAGTGACTGTGGTCAGGCCAGTCCTGCCACTTCTCTGTATACTTCTGGGGCAGTGCCTGTTCTTGCCCCAGTCTTAGGAGACAATCTTAATCATCCTTAAATGTGAGATCCTCAACTCTGTCCTCAATCTTGTATCTCGATTGTCAATACCAGGAAAACAGGAAAAGGCCCCCTCAACATCTAGATCAAAGGCATTCACACCTATCATGACACGCTCCTTCTTCTTAGGTTCCCTTCCTGCTCCTGCTTCCTTCCCTCTAACTCTGTTCTCTAGGAACACTGAACCATCAGCAGTTTCTGGAATGAGTTATGACATGCTCTCTCTTTTCTCCATACCTTCGCACATAGTCGTCCCTCTGTTGGCAGTAACCTCCTTCTACCTTTGCCCAGCAGATTCTTTCTTACCCTTCATGAGTCACCTCAGCACTGCCTCCTCTGGGACCCATGACCACTCTCTCTCCCAGGCTACATCAGGTGTCTTCTCTCCTGGGCCATCTTCACGCCTTTGCTTCCTTTATGTAGTGTTTATCGTGCTGTATTTGTGGCAGGGGCAGAAAGCTGTCCACCGCAGTTTATTCTTCCACTTTTATAGCAAACAGCTGTTGCTGGAAGGCAACTGCCTAACCCGGGTCCCTCATTTCTTTTTTCTTTTTTTAAAGATTTTATTTATTTATTTGACATAGAGAGAGAGAGAGACAGTGAGAGAGGGAACACGAGCAGGGGGAGTGGGAGAGGGAGAAGCAGGCTTCCCATGGAACAGGGAGCCCGATGTGGGGCTCGATCCCAGGACCCCAGGATCACGACCTGAGCCGAAGGCAGACACTTAACCACTGAGCCACCCAGGCGCCTCTCGGGTCCCTCGTTTCTCACTCCTCTTGCATCTAGAGATGATATGGAGGAAATGTTACAAGGTCACAAGGTTAGAAGATAAAGAATAACTGGGAAATAACATTTGACACGGTGATCCAAGAGGGCCTGAGTTGAGACTCATGGCAGGAAGGATCCAGCTGTGTCAAGATCGTCAGAATGGGGGAGAGGGGGAGCTCTTGAGACAGAGGAACTAAGAAGGGCAATGGTGGAGCAAGTCTGATGTATTTGAGAACAGCAAGAAGGCCAGTGTGGCAGGAGTGGACTGACTGATCAGGCGAAAAAGGGAGACTGGCTGGGGGCAGGGTCCTTTGCCACCCTGCTTCCTTGCTTTGTTTTTCTCCATCACACATACTCCATCTAATACACTACATATTTCACTTATTTATATGATTTATTTTCTGGGGCTGCCATTAGAACATAAGTTCCACGAGGGCAGGGATTTTGTCTAATTTGTTCACTGCTCTCTCTCCAGGGCTCAGAACAGTGCCTGCCACACAGTAAGCTCTCAAACCTAGGCTTGTTGCATGAATAAATCCATGAAAAAGAGACAAAGACCAAATGATGTAGGGCCACGAAGACCACGGTAGTAGGGCCATTCCAGGCAAAGGGGACCAGAGGCACCCATAGGGATGGACATGTGTTGGTAAAGACAGGACAAAGCACTCACAGCACTGTCAGGATGGAGTTGGAGGAGGGCGTCAATCCACACTGTAGAAAGATTGATTGACTGGGTGGAAGCAGGGCTCCCTGGTCCCTGTGGGGCTAGTTCATCTGAAGTGCAAAGCCTGAAACAGTCAGGGGCAGGTGGTCCAGTGAAGTGGAGCCAGGGGAGACATTGCCCACATGAAAGAACACAGATGGAGCCAGCAACCATGAGGAGATAGCAGCCCTGTCTCCCAGTGCCCTTACCTCAGTGAGGCAGGGGCCAACCCTGGGACTCAACCTCCTGTCTTCTGGGGTGACTGCGGTGACCCACTGGCTCTGGCATTACCACTTTGCCCTTTATAAGGTCTTTTGACCTTCTCGTCCATCCTAGGCTGTCAGTGGGGTGGGAACTCTTACCTCATTCCACAGAAGAGGAAACAGGCTGAGTTTTCCTCAGGACTTTTGGATGTAAGTGACAGAAATCTAACTTAAACTGCCTTATCTTGGCTTGGCTCTTAGAAAGCGGTGCCTGAGACCAAGCCTAACATGCTGTCACTTTATTATGGAGTTCAGTACCCAGGCAGCAAGAGTGAAAAAGAGAGGTGAGGAAAAGACAGGGGGAAGAGAAAAGAAACACGAGGTTGTCACACTATTATCACACTGGTCACAGTCTCAGCAGACACAGCTTGTTGCTGGGTCTCATCCAGGGCTGCTAGACCCATATAGGACACCCAGGTAAATTTGAATTCCAGATGAACACAAACAATGTTTTAGGCCAAGTGTTTTTATTTGCTAATTCTGACAACTTTAGTCCCATGAGATATCTCCAGAAAGGGATTTGGAACCGTCCACTGGGGAAAGGTAAAAGCAGAGACTTGACTTCTCAGCTCCTCCTCAAATTCTGAGTCTCATTGGGGATGTTCACTCCCCCACATCTCTGGGCTGTATTCCCAGACTTTTCTGAGCAGTCACTAGAAGAGTCACCAAAGCCTCTGTGAGTCCATTTAAACAGGACTTGGGACCAGAAGCTGCCGCAGCTCCTGCTGAGACCAGCCCCTGGTGCAGCTGTGACCTTTCCCTTAAGCAAGTGGTGAAGGCTGGAGGGTGGAGTGGGGATGAGGTTAGGGAAATGGGGGAGGGACAGGGGCAGGTGGATTCAAGCATCACTGGATACAAGTGCCCAGATTTTAACCCTAAGTTGTGTCCCTCACCATCTCTTTGTTTTCCTCTGCTTTTATTTTTTATTTGTTTATTTTTTAAGTAGGCTCTACACCCAACATGGGGCTCAAACTCACAACCCCGAGATCAAGAGTTGCATGCTCTACTGACTGAGCCAGCCAGGCGCCCCTGTTTTCCTCTGTTTTTTATTTAGCTTTACTCTTGGGTAGGCTTTGCCCTCAAGGTGACAAGAAGTCCCCCCAGCAATTCTAGACACGTCTTATTCTTTCTCCACAGAGAAAAGGTCTTCTTTCTCCCAATATAGCTGTCTTCCTCCACCCTAAAAAAGAACCAGACTTGAGAGTTACTGGCCTTGATTGCCCTGGAACTGGTTGAGTTCCTGTCCCTGAAAGGGTTACTGTGGGCAGAGAGCTGCAGTATAGCCTTGTGAGTAGGAAGGCTCTGGAATGCAGCCCATGGCTAGTTATGGGAAGAGGAAGAGGACTTAGTATGATGTGAGTTGTCTTTTTGTGGGTGCACCCCTGCCTACATATAGACACACACAACTGGGACCTCATGGAGCACAGGAACTGTGGCTGGTTCATCTCTGTGTCCCTAGGGTTGTCCTGGAAACTGAGGACTGATTTGTTTGGGATGAATCAATGAATGAATGAATGGATCTTTGTTTTCTTCACCATATCTAGCAGAAAAATGCCTGAAGCTACCACCCCAGATTTATATCACCCAGCAACTGATATGTACCTTCAGTCTTTCTCCTGCATATGATAGAGCACTTGATAAATCACTTTCACATCTGATTCTCACGATATCTCAGAGTTGGGGTTATTAACACCATTTTAGAATGAAGAAATTGAGGCCTAGATTGCTCAAGTGAGTTGCTCAAAGGCGCAGGAGCTTAGACTGGGGGAGTACCGAGAAGGGAAGACTAGAGTGGGCATGGAGGGACAGCCAGCCAGTGACTCCTGGATTAGTAAAAACTGCCAAGGAAGGAACCCCTGAGCAAAACTGGCCATGTTTAAATAGCAAACCCCAGAGTACTTCAAAAATCATGCAAAGCTGTATTAGAGAGAATAATGCAACAGTTCACTCTGTTTTGAATGGTTCAGTTGTGTGGTGAGGTTTGGCAATGCCTATTGGGGTGCTGGGGACAATTAGGCAGATCAGAACAAGTGCTGGCCCTTGAGGAGCCCCCCAGTCTAGATGAGGAGCAGAGGGAGAAGCAGACCTCAAGTAAGCAGTGTCGTGGGGCTGTGACAGGGGCCTACCAGGGCCATGGCTTTCCTGTGGGAACAGGAGAAAAGAGAGTGATGGCCAGAAAAGGCCCTGCAGTGCAAGTGACCTGTGAAGGGAGACACATCTCACACATAGACACACACATGCACACACTTTCTGCCTAAACTTCCATGGGCTTCATCACACATAGTATATATTTCAAAGGTCTTACCATGAACCATGAAACCCCATATGACTTGCTCTGCCCATTTCTCCCACCTCACTTCTTTGCACGTTCTCCCTTCCTTACTCTGCTCCAACCACACTGGCCTCTTTTCTGTTCCTTGAGCAGGATACCTTGTTTCTTCACAAAGCTTTTTCCCTTTCCGTTCCATCTACCTATGACATTTTCTGCTCAGGTAATGTCAAGAGGCGGACTCCCCCCTTGTCAACAGGAGTCTGCCCAAATGTCACCTCCTCAGGGAGTCTTTCTTACCACCTGTGTCTAATATCACCTTTCCTCCAACTTCCATCTCTGCTCCATATACCATCTTATCATCTGCATCCCATTCATCACTTTATGGATTTCTTTTTTTTAATTTAAATATCTGATAGATAATATAATCTCATGATTAAAACTTAAAGATAATATAAAGGACATGCACTGAAAATCTAGTTCTCACCTTTATCCCATTCATGAGGTATGGTGGCTTTGTAGTACAACTAAGCTGGAACTAGATTTCCCAGAATCTTCTTCTCTATATGGATCTGTATTCACATTGGTCAGAAGAGACATTTGCATGAGATTTGGAAGGCAAAAATGAAAGAGCAGTTATACTGTTTATACTCTGAAAATCATGCAGGGCACCTGCCACTGGGGCAGCTCCTGGTGTCACCGGTCTGCTGGTCTTGTTGGCTTGAGGCAACTCCCAGACCCACACCTCCTCCAGCCCCCATCAAATCTCCCCCTTCAGCTTTTTTGAATCCTGGGCCAGGCATGTGTGCAGCTTTGTGGTGAAAGACACCAGGTTCTGCTGCAGGTCACCCACACATGGCACTGAAGTTAGATGTGAGAAAAGACAAACATGGCTTCCATTTGGTTTGTGTATTCTAGTTATCTTTATGGGGTCCAGTGTGCCATTGTCCTCCTCCACATCTAGCTTTTCTTCCTGATTGCTGGTCTACCTGACCTATGGTGACCAATGTTGGGTCCAACACTGAACTCAGAAATGATAGCCTGTATAAACTTTTTTAACAACTCCAACAAATTGTGTAGGTCTAATCCCTACCGTTAACTTCTTATTCTAACTGCTCTGATTAAATCTTAATTGATATACCAGTTAATCACATTTTTTATTTGCTGAAGTATGTTATTTTTCTACCTTCACTCTTCCCCCCTCTCCAAAAAAGGAACATATGGTATATACAATTCTGTATCTTGCTTTGTCACTTAATAATATCTCTTCGAGATATTTCCGTATCAATATATGGAGAATTCTCTCATTCTTTTTTATAGTTGCATAGTATTCCTTTGACTGGATGTATTGTAGCTTATTTAACCAGTTCCCCTTTGATGGAAATTTAAGTGAAATTTTGTGTGTGCTTGTTTGTGGGGGCATGCTACTTATGTGTTGTTTACCACACAAAGTAGTAAAGATCTTGAGAGGCCTTGCTTTTCTCATGTTCTTAGCATGTAACAATGCTTAGCACATAAGAGAGTCTCAGTAAATAGCTTATTGAAAGAATGAAACACTCCTAGACTTTTTTCATGCGTTATCTTGTTCACACCCATCACTACTCTCCAATCTTTATTGTCAGCCCAGGCTACGTTGAGGGAACCAGATTGCTAACTGCCCCCTCTCTGCCTCAACCTCCTCCACATCTCCAATTACGTGTCCCACAGAGGTCCTCTGAGTCAGTATTTCTGGAACTGAACTCCTCACTCCTAACCTCACTTTAACCTCCTTTGAACCTTCCAGGCTCCAATCTTCTCTCTCTCCCTCTGACCTCACGAGCTCAATCAGATAGTATCAGGTCCCATCCATGTCCCACTGATGTGACAAACACCCTCAAGTGAGTTTTCTGCACAGATCAGTAAGTCACAATTCCAGACATTCCCTGCCCACCCAGCCTCACATGCAGTCCCAGCTTGGACTTTCTCCTCTCTTGTTTGCAGCAGGACACCAATTTAGTGGGAGACTCTTAAAACAGCTGTCATCATGTCATTCCCTTAACCAACAACTCTGAAATCTGTCTTCCCCAACCCAAACCTGTTGTACCAAAGGTTTTTTGTATAACTGTTCCCTTCCCCTTCATTTTCTATAGGCCCTATTCTGGTTATCTATTGCTGTATAACAAAGCAGCCCAAAACATAGCAGCTTAAAACAAGAATTTATTAGCATCTCTTGGTTCTGTAGGTTGGCTGGGCTCAACTGGGCAGGTCTCACTTGGAGTCTCTTGTATGACTACAGTAAACTTTTAGTTGGGGCTACAGTCATTTGAAATTTAACATGGCTGGACATCCCAAATGGTGCAGTTACATGGCTGGCAATTAATGCTGACTGCTTACTGGGGGCTCAGGTGGGGCGGTTGATAAGAACACCTGTAATGGTTTAGGCTTCTCAAAGTGTGGAGCCTGCTTTCTGAGGAGAAGCTTCTACTGCCTGAGCATTTCAAGACTTCTGGGTGAAAACTATAAAGCTTCTTATGATCACTTCTGCTACATCCTACTGGCCAAATAGGAAGTTCAACCCAAATTCAAAAGGAAGGGAAGTAGATTCCACATCTCAAAGGAGGAGTAAAGAATTTACCACCATCTTTAATCTACTGTAGTCCACCTTCTGGACACAAATTATTTACATTCCTTCCATGTGCAAAATATATTCACCTCCTCCCAAGGACCCTTAAAGTCTCATCCCAAAACATCACTGGCTCATAATGGATCTTATCATATAAATCGGGTCCAGGTACAGAGTAGGCATGATTCCTCAAGAAGAGTTTCTTGAGTACTATTCTTCTTTATCTGAAGACCTGTAAGCTATAGACAGGTTTTCTGCTCTCCAGAAACCAACAGAGTTGACAGGCTTGAGATAACCAAAGCAGACACTTTTTATTTTTCCTTTTTAAACTTATTTATTTATTTGAAGTTGGGGAAGAGCAGAGGGAGACAGGGAGAGAGAGTCCCAAGCCAACTTCCTGCTGAGGGGCCCGATCTCACAACCCTGAGAGCACAACCTGAGCTGAAACCAAGAGTCAGATGCTTAACCAACTGCACCACCCAGGTGCCCCCAGAGCAGACACTTCTGTTCAAAAAAGGCAAAAACAGGAGTCACATAGCTACCACTGGGCCATAGCAATTCTGAAATCCAGTTAGGCACACATTGCCAGCTCTTTGATTAGGGTACAATCCTGCTCCCTGGGAATGATTCTCTGTAGCTCTTGATTCTACCCTCTTGGCTCATTGGTTTCTTCTAAGTCATCCTTTCTTTTCCATAAGAAACAGCCCATGTTGGGGCACCTGGGTGGCTCCGTTGGTTGTCTATCTTCAGGTCAGGTCATGATCCCAAGCTCCTGGGATTGAGCCCTGAGTCAGGCTCCCTGCTCAGCGGGGAGTCTGCTTCTCCCTCTGCCCCTCCCCCCTGCTTGAGCTCTCTCTCTCTCTCTCTCTCTCTCAAATAAATAAAATACTTAAAAAAAATAAATGGCCCATGTTTACATCTGAATAGCCTTCTCAGTCAACTTCTTAGAAGGCAGGGGCTTTGCCTTTTCAGGTGTTCTCTAATTGCTTCTTTATCTTCAAACCTAGCATTTTGTATGGCTGCAGAATGGGGTGGAATTTCCATAATTAATCACCTTTGAGACTATTTCCAATTTCCATTCCCCTGAATACTCTGCACATGGTACTCACTGAGCACCTATTGTGCCCCAGCACTGTTCTAGGGATCAGGGATACAGCAATGAGTGAAATAGACAAAAATGCCTGTCCTTATGGAACTGCCATTCTAGTGGGAGAGACAGGCAATAAAAGTAAACAATATAAAGAAACAAAAAAAAAATGCCTGAGTGGCTCAGTCAGTTAAGCTTCTGACTCCTGGTTTCAGCTCAGGTTATGATCTCGTGGTTATAGGATCAAGCCCGGCATCCGGCTTCACGCTCAGTGGGGAGTCTGCTTGAAGATTCTCTCCCTCTGCCCTTCCCCTCACTCTCTTTCTCTCTCTCTCTCTCAAATAAATAAATCTTAAAAAAAAAAAGGCAGTAAGGAAAATAGCAAGTGGTGTTTTGTGACTAAGTGTTGATAGGAAAAGGAACTTTCATTTTAAATAAGAAAGGCCATTCTCACTGAGAAGATGACATTTAAGTCAAAACCTGAGAAAGTGAGGGAGTGGTCATACAGGTATCTGGGGAAAGAACTTTCCAGACAGAAAGAAATGCAACTGTAAAGGCCTGAGTTAAATTTGTGCCTTCTCTTTTCATAAACTGGTATAGTTTGAGCAGACTGATCTGAGGGGATATTAGAATGAGATGAGGTCAGAGAGGTATTTGGGAGTCAAAGCTTTTAGTTTTAGTCTGATTTATGGGAAGAGTCTGAGCAGGAGAATGATGGTTTGACATTTTGATAGAATTACTCTGGCTGCTGTGTTAAGAAATGATAAGGAGAGACGTGGGAGCAGGAAACCAAGATTTTTTTGCACTACTCCAGGGGAGAAATGATGGAGGTTCAGACCAGGTGGTAATGGCAGAGATAGTAAGAGGTAGTCACATTCTGAATATCTTTTGAAGGCTATGGATGAGGGGCACAAGAGAGAGGGGAGTTAAATTCATTTTCCAGGACTGCTGTAACACATCGCCACAGGCTTAAAACAACAGAAATGTAGTCTCTCGTACAACTCAAATAGAAAATTCAAAATCAACCCCCCCCTTTTTAGTCTTTTTAAGCTTCTGGTGTCTGTCAGCATTCTTTGGTTTGTGGCTACTCACTCAAATCTCTGACTCCATCTTCACAGGGACTTCCTTTCTCTGTGTGTTTGTACTCTGTGACTCTGTGTGTATCTTCTAAAGACACTTGTCATTGGATGTAGGACCCACCTGGATAATCCAGGATGCTCTCATCTCAAGATCCTTAATTACATTTGCAAATACCCTTTTTCCAAATCAGGTCACATCCACAGGGTCCAGGATGTAGGCTTATCTTTTTGCCAGTCACTATTCAACCCACTACAGGAGACAAGAATGATTCCAAAGTTTTTTGAAGTGAGCAACTGAAAGAGTGAAGTTTTCATGAACCAAGACAGGAAAAGACTATGAGAAGAGCATGTTGTTGAAGATGGAGATAAAGTTCCAAGTTGATCTTAATGTGTTTAGATGGGGCGGGTCTTTGATAGGGTGTCCCACCCTCTTAAGAGCTTTACAGTGTGCAACTTTATTGCCTCACCTTTGACAGTAAGCTCAGGGAGTCTTGAGCTGTTGTCACCAGCTGGACTCCAAAGCCTGACCTTTATGCCTACCTGCTTGTTGTACTCATTGACCTTCGTCCCACAATTTTCCTTAGGCTCTTCTTTCTAGCTTATCTTTTAACTCAGGCAAAAGACCTGAGGGGCATAACATTCCCTGATGGAAACCAAAATACCCCTCAATCGGGGCACCTGGGTGGCTCAGTTAGTTAAGCGTCTGCGTTCGGCCCAGGTCATGATCTCAGGGTCCTGGGATAGAGCTGCATCGGGCTGTCTGCTCAGCTGGGAGCCCTGCTTATCCCTCTCCCTGCCACTCTGCCAACTTGTGTGCACTCTCTCTCTGTCAAATAAATACAATCTCTAAAAAACAAACAAACAAACAATACTCCTCAAGCAATAACAACTGCCCAGACCACCCAGACCAGTTTGAACTTAACCCCCTACTCACACCTATGCAGATGGACCATGGAGTGGCCCACAGAGTGACCCAGACTTACCTTTACCTCATTGTAACTGTAAAATCTCCACCCAAGGAAGAGCACAAGCCTCATATACATAACATAGAGTGTATGTATAGGCATGTTTCCTTAAGGCACATGCACCTCCTTTTGCTCACCTCTACATAAGATGACAAGGCTCCCTTATCTAAATATTCATCCTAACCCTAAATAAAAGGAATCCATTTGCCTTTGCTCCGTGAGCCACGGATTTGGAAGTTATTCCCAGCGATCTCCTTATTTGCTGGCAAATAAAGTTTACTTTGTGAGGCAACTCCACCTGGTGCACCTGTGACTCACTAAGGAGCGACCTCATGTTAGTTGGGTTACACTGGTTTTCCATTTTCTTGGACCAGAAGAAATGTCCTGGTAATGTCTATCACTCTGTTACACAATTGGTACATCTATTTTCAGTCGACTAAATCATGCACATTGACGTCCAACCTCCCTTGGTTCACATCTCACTCTACTACTTACTGTGTGAGCTAGGTCAAACTCACCTGTAGCAGGTCTCTGTTCCCTGTTCCCAAAATGGTGAAAATAATCTTTCCTTAAGTGATTAAAGTAAGGACAAATGGAGATGATCCAAAGGTGTAGTACAAGGGCATGGTAGGCGCTCAATAAATATGGGTACCCTTCCTCAACACAATGTAAGTCTGTCAAATAACCACTCTTTTAGCTCCCACTACTCAGAGACCTCTCCCTGAGAAAGCCTGTTTCTAGAGCATGCATGCTTTGTTGATCCTGAAGAGCTCAGAGCACACAGTAGGGCTACTTAGTTGACTGATCAGTGCCTTCTGCAGAGGGACACTACTGGAAGAGCCAGTTTACTCTCGTCCTCTCTTCCCTGTCATTCCTCATTCCGGGGGGAACGCGGGAGCGGGGGAAGTGGGGGTGATGGCTGAGACAGCGGTTTGCGGATTCAACATGGCGCCGTCCTTCTCATTGTACGAGCCTCAAAGATGGCAACAACCAATTGGGGGCAGACATGTTTGTACCACGTGATCTAGGCTCAGCCCAGAAGCGGCCGGAACGTGTCGCAAGATTGAGGCGGGGCTCCTCCCCCGCACTCTTGGCGTCTAGAGTCTCGTGACAGGTACTTCCGCTCGGGGCGGCGGCGGTGGCGGAAGTGGGAGCGGAGCCGGAGTCTTGGCCATAAAGCCCGAGGCGGCGGCAGCGGCGGCGTTGAAGGCTTGGGGAGTGCCGAGGAGTCAGCTGGAGCCGTAACTTGAACTTCTCCTCAGCCCCTGTCCTCCCTTGTACTTCCTTCTCGGTGGGAGCCCTAGCGACGCGTCCGGCCCGGAGCCCCCAGCGGAGCGGCCGCGGTAAGCAGCGGGCCCAGCCTGGCCGGTGGCCTGGCCCCATCCCCCTCCTCAGCTCCTCGTTCGCCTGGGCCTCGCGTCGTCCGTACCTTGGGCAGGCTCTGGGCCCAGCGCAGGCCTCGCGGGGAAACCCAGCGTCGCTCAGGGCCCAAGAGCAGGCTCGGACCGCACCCGGCCGGGAGATTGGGGGGAGGTCAGAGGTCGCCGGGTGTGAGCTCTGGCCGGGTTGCCGACCTCGGGCGGGCGATCCCAGACGCCGTGCTTCCTGGTAGTATCGAGACCCGGAGTGTCTCCTGATTTGGGTGGTCTCTGGACACTGGGGGCCTGCGCCGCGACGGGACGCGCTATTGGGCTGAGTGCCTGGGAGCAGCGAGCCGGAGTGTGTCGGAGCTGACCGCGCCCGCCTCCTTGTCTGAGGACGCTGTCCCGGGCGCCGCCGACCGCGCGGGCCTTGCTAACAGGCTCCCACGGCTGAGCCACGTTCCCATCTGTGTCTTCAGTTGAACAGCCTGACCCTGTTAAGTGAGAGAGGTTTCCTGACGGCAACTGAGTCAAGGCAGTGAGTCAGGTCACGTGCATTGGGCTCGCCCCAAGCACTTGTATACACTTGAGACGCTTCTGGCTCTGGGAGACGGGGAGCTTTTTGTCCTAAGTATGTTGTGGTAAATCCCGAAGGAAGTTTTCAAACTTGTTGGGGGAAAGTTGGTGGTTGGCTGTAGAGCTGTGTTTGGACTCCACCGCGTCGGGGACCTCTTACGACCTTAAATCAAAGCTTGATGCCTAGTGGTTCGTAAAAGTGGAAAATTGAGAATAATAATAGCAAACATTTGAGCGCTGGTTGTGTTGTGGGCAGCGCGGCAAAAACTTTTGCACAGATTTTTATGTTTAATGCTCAGAACAGCCCTCATGTACCATTATTGTCAAAGAACGGAGAGGTTAAGTTGTTTGTCCAGGGTCACACAGCTAGTAAGTTAAGGAGCGAAGATTCAAGCCCAGGCAATCAGACTCCAGAGGACTGTACTCAGTCTCTGGGTTTTACTGCTTTCCGATGCTCCTGAAGTTTGTGATCTATCTTTTGCCACCTGGTATCTCCCTCTCTCTGCCTCCTTTGTTTCTAGTGATGCCATTTGAAAGCCTCTTCTGGTTCTACCTTACAGCTACCTTAGTTCTACCCTAAAATCGTAAGATATTCCATTTGCGGTTGTGACTTTTAACACAGGTTTTTGTAGTGTAGTGCCAGTATTAGAAGCTCTACAGTTTTAGCAAAGTGCTTAAATGGGGTCTGAAAAATTTTGTTATGTAAATGTTTTGTCAAACGAATTAATTCTGGCAATCCTGCCATGTGAACCTTAAAACCTTAGTACATGGGTATCTAGCCAGTTGGTTCTTTCCTGTTGAAAATACTCTGTCTTCTCTTTGGATTCCAAAAGAACAGGCTCTTGTCTCTTCCTTGTGACTTAAGCAGCTGATTAGCCGCATGACTTCTCATCCATGGATTAATAGAGTCTATTAGTGTGTTTCTCTTCAGACTTTGGAGAGTTTGCTCAGATTTGAGTCTTAAGAACTGGAAGGTGAATTGTGAGTACTTCTGAAGATACTGTCCCAGCCAAAGCTTAGTCGTCCCAACCCTGTTGTATTCTATTTTTTTTAACTCTGCTACCTAAAAATATGATGTATTTAAGTGAGTAATAAGTATGGTAGTCTTAAATTAAATAATGTTTAAATTTAGAGAGTAATGATGAGCACCTTTTCATTCATTGAGATGTTTTGAGTATTAGGCATTACTGGTTATTGACTCAGGGAGATCGGTGTGGTTATTGCCCTACCTAAAGGAATTTAAAAATGATGTGTGATCATGGCCAGGAATTCTGTTGTGGAAATGGCTTGGTGGTAGAACCTGAGGCTTTTGGAAAGAGGAGTTGTTTGTCATCTCTGCAAGTGAATCCATAGTAGGCAGTCTGGTATTCTGGCCAACTTGAAGCCTTTGTTAATCATAACAGCATTTGTATGGTTTGCTCTTGAGAGTATAGAAGATAATGTTACAGTTTCAAATTGATCATGTCTTTGGAAGAGAAGCCTTCAACACTAAACTTGTTTTTCCTTTTGCTCTAGTGGCATTTTGTTATTCACTTGAGGGAGTTCATGTCATTGCTATTTGATACTGCAAATGTTTGCTGTTGCACTGCTCTTTGAGCAAAGGCACATTTGGCATGCTGGATTTTTTTTTTCTTTAGCTGATGAAGAAAGTTTAATATAGTGCCCACCAGTTACAGTTTACTAAATAAAGCCCTATGCCACCCCATCTCCTGCAACCGCCCTGGCTCCCCTTCTTTAAAAGGAAATGTGAGGGGCACCTGGGTGGCTCAGTTGGTTAAGCGACTGCCTTCGGGTCAGGTCATGATCCTGGAGTCCTGGGATCGAGTCCCACATCGGGCTCCCTGCTCAGCAGGGAGTCTGCTTCTCCCTCTGACCCTCTTCCCTTTCGTGCTCTCTATCTCTCATTCTCTCTCTCTCAAATAAATAAAATCTTTAAAAAAAAAAAAGGAAATGTGAGTTTTGTGTTTGTGGTAGAACTGCATGAGTAAACAAACAGAAGGGTGGAATGTAGGAGAAAGCACTCTAAAAATAGTTTTGTTAGTATATATCTCCAGGTAATTGTTAGTGATCACTTGGGTATTTGATTGTTTTATTATGTTTTGTTTGTGCCTACCAGGCCTAAGCCCCCAAATCCCATAAAAAGAGCATTGCTTTATAATAATGTATCGCTTTGAATCTGATTCCTGACCCCACCGCGAAGTGAAGTTTTGGTTGTTCGATTAGCTTCTAATAAATCTCCAAAGAGAATTGCGCTAATATCATTTCTACCCTTATATTGGTATTAGCCTTTCTGTGCAAAGGTGTAGCAAACCCAGACCACACTCTTGTGATAGTCTTCTATGCACCGCTCCTTTCTGAGATTTGACATAAATATGTACTATTATTCCTATGGTAAAATTGTTTAACTCTGCATCTGTGCAATTCAACAAATAAGGCCAAGGATTTGACTAGATATTAGACTAGGAGTTACCACAGGCAAGGTTTCCTGGGGAAGTAAGGAGGAGGAGTCCTCCTGAGTAAGGCTAAACGGTGGTTTCCCTTGGTACTGCTGTCATCCTCCGAAGGAGACTGAAGCCCTAGAAATGAGCACCACCCTCCCCAAACGCCTGCGGCTGCTGGCTTTCTGCTGACTCTTATCTCCCATGTAAGGTTGCCATTGTATTCTCTGTCATCCATTCCTGTGTCACCAAACATTTATCTGTTAATGCCATCTAATAGATCTCTGTGCTTCTATGTCTGCAGTTTGCTGCAGACACATTTTACAACGTGTTGATCTCTTCAGTTATTTGTTCTAATGTGTTGATTTCTTCAGTTATTTGTTCTCACATCTTCCTTCTATTTCTGCCTTTTCCTAAACACAGAAAAATAGTTTGCATTAATGTTTTAAAACTTCTTAATGGTGATCGTGGTCAGTGTGATTTGTGAATCAAAGGTAAAAGTGATGTGTGGTGGATGAAATCAGAACAGGCTTTTTAGCAGTGCCTCTGACTAGTTTCAATTTTAGTACTCAGGCTGTGATTTCAAAAACAAATTTAAGAATAGCTACTTGCAAAATGTCTCTGTGGGGGAGGAAGAAAGCTTGGGAGTTAGTTCCAGTGGTGACATACAGTGTTGGCCTTGCTCATTTGCCTGAGGATGCAGTACTTAGTGCAGGGGACCTCAAGCCTCTCCTGGGCTGTCTGTTTTGGTGACGTCATCACTGCCGTGGAGATAAGTTTTTGTTGTCCATTTCCTGGTCGACTTGGACTGCTTGCGTTGGGGCAGAGCAAATCTGAGGAAGCAATTAAGGGAGGCCTGGGGACCTGGTCAGTGTTAGGAATTCTGTAACTTCACTTGGCTCTCAAATGAACTTGCTTGTGTGACTGCTGTCAGACACGGTGAAGGAGCTTCTCTGTTCTCTCTGACCCTTCAAGATGGCTTGTGCTAGTTGCTTACTGGCTTTCCTGGAGTTACCTAGCTCAGTTCAGTAATCCTTTAAAAATTACATTGTGATCTAAATAGTTACATCGTTGGTTTCTAATTTTTGCATGCAGTTTTAACTAAAAGTTTATTTCCATTTGATGAACTTTTAATTTGGGTAATTGAGAATGCGTGATAAAGCCAGTACGAATTAACTTTTTTATTTTTATTTTATTTATTTTATTTATCTATTTGACACAGAGAGAGCAATAGAGGGGGCACAAGAAGGGGGAGAGGGAGAAGCAGGCTTCCCCCCGAGCAGGGAGCCCGATGTGGGGCTCGATCCCAGGACCCTGGGATCAGGACCTGAGCCGAAGGCAGACGCTTAACAACTGAGGCACCCAGGCGCCCCCAAATTAACCTTTTTAAAAACCCAGTTGTAATAGCACAGACTTTATAAAAAGTAGTGCCTCTTACCTATAGTATTTAGTCAGTCTACCAACAGTGCTCTATGTACTTAAGAGATCTGAGGACCCCAGAAATAACTCTGGGTCATCCGGACTGCCCACAGGTTCACAGCCACTCTTAAATCCTGTGACCTCTGCCATTCAGTTGACGGTTGCTAAAGAGTATTAACATTTTGTAGAAACCTTCTTACATGATATTTGTCTTTAAATACTTTTTAGTGTTTGTATAGTGCTTACCATTTACATAGGATTTCATTTGGTCTTCCCAACATCTCTGTATGCTGAGAGGGTAGCCTTTTCTGTTTTTCTGCATGAGATAGTTCTGGGTCCTCAGGTGGTCCAGCTGCCAGAATATTAATCTATGTCTGCTGAAACACATAGGTGTTTTGTTTTGTTTAAGATTTTATTTATTTATTTAAAAGAGAGACATAGCGAGAGAGGGAACACAAGCAGGGAGAGTGGGAGAGGGAGAAGCAGGCTTCCTGCGGAGCAGGGAGCTTGATGCGGGGCTTGATCCCAGGACCCTGGGATCATGACCTGAGCCGAAGGCAGATGCTTAATGACTGAGCCACCCAGGCGCCCCAATACATAGCTATTTCTGATGCACCACCCTTTCTGATTGTACATGATGCCTTAAAGATCTCAGCGTTTGACTCCTTGTAAAAAATGTATTTTTCTTCCACTACCGTTTATTTATTTTAAAATTTTGTTTTTTGTTTTATCTCTACGCGGAACATGGGGCTCAACCTCCCAACCCCAAGATCAAGAGTCACGTGCTCTTCCAACTGAGCCAGCCAGACCCCCCCCCTTTTTATTTAAGATGACATTTCTCAGAGCACCTGGGTCGCTCATTCGGTTAAGCGGCCGATTCTTGATTTCCGGCTCAGGTCATGATTTTGGGGTCCTGGGATAGAGCCCCATTTCGGGCTCCTCGCTTAGGGAGTCTGCTCTAGGATTTTCTTCCTCTCCACTCCTCCTGCTTGCCCCACATGCATGCGCTCGCTTCCTCTCTCTCAAATAAAAAATCTTAAAAAAAAATAAAATGACATTTATCTTTTGCTGGTTATTAAACGTCAGTTCTTTTTTTTTTAAGCTATGGGTTTTTTTTTGTTTTTTTTAAAGATTTTATTTATTTATTTGAGAGAGAGAATGAGAGCACAAGAGGGAGGAGGGTCAGAGGGAGAAGCAGATTCCCTGCTGAGCAGGGAGCCCGATGTGGGACTCGATCCCGGGACTCCAGGATCATAACCTGAGCCGAAGGCATTCGCTTAACCAACTGAGCCACCCAGGCGCCCACGTCAGTTCTTTTTTTTTTTTTTTAAGATTTTATTTATTTATTTGAGAGAGAGAGAGAATGAGAGATAGAGAGCATGAGAGGGAAGAGGGTCAGAGGGAGAAGCAGACTCCCCGCCGAGCAGGGAGTCCGATGTGGGACTCGATCCCGGCACTCCAGGATCATGACCTGAGCCGAAGGCAGTCGCTTAACCAACTGAGCCACCCAGGCGCCCCCACGTCAGTTCTTTTTAAGGGAAAAAAAAAAAACTAGGGAAATACAGAAGTAAAAAGAAAAAAAAATCCCAGAGGAAGACCGCAGTGTTATTTTCTTCCTGTGAATGTATACTTTAATATCTTTCTTTTAGGAAATTGAATAAAATATAGTGTGGGAATTTAACTATGGGGGGGTGTGAACACCTTTGGATCTTTGACCTGTGGGATCTCTCCTGAAAAACACTCAGAGATGGGAAGCTGGGGATCATGAGACTAGCTGTGTCTTTCAGATATTTAATGATAACAGGTGCAGAACCTGATGCATTCAGTTCAAGAATAAAGTTATTTGGCATGGTGACACTGGATAAGTAAAGTGTTGCCCTTATTTTTATTTTTTAAAAGATTTTATTTATTTATTTATTTATTTATTTGACAAAGACACAGTGAGAGAGGGAACACAAGCAAGGGAAGTAGGAGAGGGAGAAGCAGTCTTCCCCACGGAGCAGGGAACCCGATTCGGGGCTCGATCCCAGGACCCTGGGATTATGACCTGAGCTGAAGGCAGACGCTTAACAACTGAGCCACCCAGGTGCCCCGAGTGTTGCCCTTATTTTTAAATACTTTTTCATTTCTATAAACTTTGAAGGAGAACATACAGAAATGCACACAAATAAGTGAACTTGGAGAATTTTTATAAACTTAGAAGCCCCCTTGTGCCTCCTTCAAGTCATTATCCTCCCCTCCTCCTAGGGTAAAGAGTGCTGATTTTTTAACACTGTAGTGTGATTTTGCTGGATTTGGACTTTGTATAAATGGAGTTATACGCTGTGTACTCTTCTGTGTCTGGTTTCTTTGATCCATTATTGTTTATGAGATTTTGTGTTGAGTGCAGTTGTAAACTATTTTCATTGCTGAGAAGTATTCCATTATGTGGTATACCATCATGTATTTATTGATGTTTATTTCGGTAGCTTATAATTTATGGCTCTTACAAATAATGCTGTATGAATGTTCTTGTGTCTGCCTCTGACTAATATATGTACACATTTCTATTATGTTAATACCGAGGAGTGGAAAGTTTGAGTTTTAGGGTATGTATTTGTATTCTTTTGCTAGGGCTGCTGTAACAAATACCACAGACTGAGTGGCTTAACCAAAATAAATTTATTTTCCTGTAATTCTGGAAGCTAGAAGCTCAAGATCAAGGTGTTGGTAGGGTTGATTTTTTTTAGAGACTTTTTTTTTAAGATTTTATTTATTTGACAGAGAGTACAGCAGGGGGAGCGGCAGGGAGAGGGAGAAGCAGGCTCCCTGACGAGCAGAGCCCGATGTGGGGCTCGATCCCAGGACCCTGGGACCACGACCTGAGCCGAAGGCAGGTGCTTAACTGACTAAGCCACCCACGCGCCCCTTGTTTAGAGACTTCTTAGCTTGTAGATGGGTGTCTTCCCGTGTCTTCACATGGTCTTTCCTCTATACCTGTCTGGATCTTAATCTCTCCTTATAAGGACATCAGTCATATTGATTAAAGCTCACCCTCATGACCTCATTTAACCTCAGTCACATCTTTGAAGACCCTGTTTCCAAAGATCGTCACATTTTGAGGTTTTGGGGGTTAGGACTTGAATATATGAATTTCGTGGGGATACACTTCATCCCCTACCAGTATCTGTTACACTTTGGTAGATACTGTCAGTTATCCAGTTGTTGTACCAGCTAACACTCCCACCAGCAGTATTTGAGGGTTCCAGATATTCCACATCTTGCTAACACTTGTCTTCTTTTTCATTTTTTTGCCCCTCTGGTAGGAACCTGTTTTTTTATGGCCCCATTCAGTACCAGTGTAGGTAGTCCTTGAGGGAGTAGAGAAGTTGTTTCTGGAGCTGAGTGTGTTATAGTTTGAGACATCTTGTAAATGTTTTGTAAATCCATTAGGGTTAGAAAAGCAGAATGGTTTCAGTCTAGTGAGTGGGTAGTCCTCCATAGTTGCCCTTGTGGATTAGTTTTTGCATTTATAATCTGGATCCATTCCTGGTGGTGGAATTGGCCTAAAAGTATCATCTGTGGGATATAAATCTAGCCATAATAAACAGTGCTTTCATTCAAACTTCTCTTTGATCTGCACTTGAGTTCTTAAAATATTGGATTCCTTCATACACATGTTAGAAATAGGCCTGTTTGCATGGTCTGACTGTCCATTTAGATACTGGTGTTTGACCCAACAGCTTTCTGGCTGAGTGATCTTGAGCTTTTTTGTACATCTGCTCTAGACCTTAGTTTGGTTGGAATAATTTTACATGATTTTACCCCTCCCCCACTCTAAACTCCTGGAGGGCAGGGATGAATCCTTCTAGGATGGATCTTGAGATATTACTCAGTAAACTTAAAATTTTTTTTTCCAGTTCTAACTTTGCACAGTAAGTTACTATTTGTAGCATGTAAGTTATGCTTCTGGGCCAGTGATTAATATGTAGAGCTTTCCTGAATGCTAAACTGTTCGGTGTTCATTTGACAGATTTTTATTGTCTGGTATAAGAAAATACTGCTGGCAGCTGTGGGGAGCATAAAATAAAGATCACTGGAGGTTTAGGAATAATTGTTGTGTTTTTTTTAAGATTTTATTTATTTGACAGAGCACAAGCAGAGGAGAGAGAGGGAGAAGCAGGCTCCCTGCTGAGCAAGGAGCCTGATGTGGGACTGGGATCATGACCCGGGCCGAAGGCAGCCGCTTAACCGACTGAGCCACCTAGGCGTCCCAGGTTTAGGTATAATTGTGAAAACAAGGCGGATGAGAGTCATAAAAACAGCTTAAAGAAGATGCTAGAGGTGTTCAAATGGCTGGGTTAAGTCCGTGTGGAGTGGAGTTTTGGTGTGGAGGCAAGACTTGGGAAACCCATTATAATTGGAGGGAATGGCATAAGCAAATGAATGGAGGTAGGGAAATGCTAAGGCAAATGGAGTAGCTGCAGTATCTCCAAATTGGGAATGATCATATATGTATGGGGGCCAGATGGAGTGGGGGAGGGGAGGCACTCCAGTGCCTTCTTGAAGGGTTTATGTTTAACAAAGTGATACTTCACTAGATAAAGCTAAGATAGGACATAATCCTCTCACTTGAACCTCACGACCCTATTGAGTAAGGCAGGTGGTACCCCAGTTATGAATAAGGAATGACTTTGATGTTATAATTTACCTAGAGAAACAGATATTGAGAGATTAGTGGGGCTAGGACTCAGATACAGATGTGTTTAAGCCTTCAAAGAGGTCCTTCCTCAGAAGTGTCTTTAACATGGGTTAAAAGGAGTTGGCTTGGGAGGGATGGGATGGAGAAAGAACAGTTTATGGTTTTACTCTTTAGCTAGCCAGCCCATTGTGGGCTCCTCTTATCACTTTATGGACAATCTATTTTACTGGGTAAATGCCTGAGATAACTTAGGGTTGCTAGCAAAAGCTTTGAGCTATTGAGAATAGTTCTGTGTAACTGTTAAACTAGCTATCTGCTTTCCAGTCTGTTTTACCAAAAAAGAAAAAAAAAAGTCACCATCATCCAGGTCCCTAGCTAAAGACTCAGCTCTTGGTTTGGTACCTGCCTTTAGAAAGCTTGAGAGCAGTGGGGTGCATCATAGTCAAGAGTCTATTGGGTTGGGGCACCTGGGTGGCTCAGTCGCTAAGCGTCTGCCTTCGGCTTAGGTTGTGATCCCGGGGTCCTGGGATCGAGCCCTGCATCGGGCTCCCTGCTCGGCGGGAAGCCTGCTTCTCCCTCTCCTACTCCCCCTGCTTGTGTTCCCTCTCTTGCTATGTCTCTGTCAAATAAATAAAATCTTAAAAAAAAAAAAAAAGCATCTATTGGGTTGGACTGCAAAGTCCTCAACAGGAATTGCTTTCCCAGGAACTTGCTTCTTTGTAAAAGTTGCTTTAGTTCCCCCCACCATGACTGATACATGGAACAAAGTGTATATATAATCAGTCTCTTGTGGAGATCAGCTGTTACCTTGTTTAAGCTTCACTTCAGAGTTCAATCCAAGCAGCAGATGAGTTGTGACTGTCTCTTTCCAGATAAGGAAATGACCAAAAGGAAGTGCTCAGTATCGTGGAAGCCAGTAGTGGGATTGGAACTGGCGCTCCATATTCCAAGTTATCAGATGTTTCTTTAACCCTAATAGTGGTGAGAAAAATAACATCTTATCTGGAAGATCAGCCTATGTAAATTTTTTTTTAAAGATTTTATTTATTTATTTGACAGAGAGACAGCGAGAGAGGGAACACAGCAGGGGGAGTGGGAGAGGGAGAAGCAGGCTTCCCGCCAAGCAGGGAGCCCGATGTGGGGCTCAGTCCCAGGACCCCGGGATCGCCACCCAGGTGCCCCAAGCCTATGTAAATTTTATTGTTCAGTTTTACTTAAAAAGAGTTTTTTTTTAAAGAAGGCTGCTTTGGGGCGCTTGGGTGGCTCAGTTGGTTAAGCATCTGCCATCGGCTTAGGTCATGATCCCGGGGTCCTGGGATCGAGCCCCACATCGGGCTTCCTGCTCAGTGGGAGCCTGCTTCCCTCTTCCACCCCGCCCCTGCTTGTGCTCTCACTTGCTATCTCTCTCTCTCAAACAAATAAATAAAATCTTTAAAATAAAAATTAAAAAATGAAAGATGTTTTGATTATTCTGTTTCTTTTGAAATAATGAGTTTTCAGGTAGTCAGTTTTCCAGCAACATGAGACTGAATAGGCTAGGTTACTCTGCAGCAACAAATAACCTCAAAATGGTTGAAAGCAACATAGGTTTATTTTCTGCTCATGCAGCATGTGTAGCGTGAGTTTTCCAGGGGCTCTGCATCATTCCTACTTCAGTTGAAGGAGCAGCCACGATATGGAATATTGCTGGGTGTCTTGGCACAGTGAAAAAGAACTATTGGAGGGTCTTGCTCCTGCAGTTAAATGTTCCAGCCCGGGATGACACGTCACTTTGGCTTACAGCTCACACTGGCCAGAATGAGTCACACCATAGAAGAAACTAAGGATGTGATTCTCCCGTGGACCTGGAAAGCACAGAGTTGGAAATATTTGGGAAAAAGTACCAGTTTTACAGTGGCTTGCTGCAGTAATAGCTGTTGGGGAACGAATGGCTCACTTGTAGATTGTTGTTCCCATCAACTGGCAGTTTAAATGCCAAAAAGGATACCAAATTGCCTTACTCACAAGATCACCTTTCTATCCTAAGAAATCTTTCTTTTTTGTAGAAATCTGTTTATTTTAAACAATGTGTGATAATGTCAATTTAAGTGCCTCCAAGTACCCTTTGCAGAAGTAGGTGTGAAAGAAACAATTTGAGTCTGAGTGAGCGTTCCTTTGCCTTCTCTGTTTTCAGTGTTGGAAACCTATAGACTTACTAGATGTCTTTTAACTGATTTCTCACCCTCCCACCTCCTGTCCCCCTTATAAGGTGCAATCATATAGTCTTAAAAATACTCCTTAGGTCCTCTTCCTCCCCTGCCTGCAGAACCCTTGGTTTTCCATTGCCCTTGGTTATGTCCCTCCACACACCGCCTCTGGTTTGTCTTCCTGGTTTTGTCCTTTCTCTGATGCACACCCTGTATTGTTTTACTTAACCCTAAGTGGTTTTACTTACCCGTTCTATACCACACTTTGTTCCCTGTTTCCTTAAGCTTGGTTCCTGCCACTTCCCTTCATTTCTGGGTTCTGTCTTTTGGTATCCTGCCTGGCTCAGGTACTACCAGCTCCATTTTTAAAGTTGTTTGTGGCCACTTCAGCCCATACTATTGTCAGTTTTCACTGAATGCCTATGACTGGTATTTCATATATGTGTCTTACACACACTTTATATATGTGCCTTGCCTACTCTAGGAGAGGGGCTTCAGGGTAGATACTAAACTAATTTATCTGTTTTCCCTAATCATTTGGAAGGAAGAACTGAAAATATATTCTCCAGGTGGTTTTTGGTGTATGTATGTGTATGTTCTCATCTGTTGTGTTTTCTGGCTGAAAAAAAGAAATACCTGTAAATTCTTCACATTGTTTGAAATCAGTAGGCCAGAAGCTGTAGGATTTGGGAGAGTTCCTTAAGCAGGGTCACAGTATGACTTTTAAGTAAGTTACCTAAGCTTCCGTTTCCACTTCTGAAAGATGAGAGTAGCGGATTGGCTGTCCTCAAGGTCCTTTCATGTTTTGGCTTTCTTTGGCTCTTGATCATACTGCAGTGGCTTTTGCAATATCCCAACTGTCAAGATGACACCATCAGAAACTTTGAAGACCCTTTAAGCCATTTCAAAAGCTATCACCCACAAGGAGCCCTGCTCATTCACTTCTTTATGAGGGGCAAAAGTAACCTCACCATAGGTGGTTAGATTTTTCTTTTTTTTTTTTTAAGATATTTTTTAGAATTTATTTGTCAGCGTGAGCACAAGCACAAGTAGGGAGATGACAGGCAGAGGGAGAAGCAGGCTCCCTGCTGAGCCAAGGAGCCCAATGCCGGACTTGATCCCAGGACCCTGGGATCATGACCTGAGCCGAAGGCAGATGCTTAACCAACTGAGCCACCCAGAAATCTCTAGGTGGTTAGATTTTTTCTAGAATGGACTTGTTTCTAAATTACAGAAGCAAGTGAATAGTTCTCTATCACACTTCTGGATGATTTGGTGACTATACTTCCAGACTTACATGTTTATATATATTTTTTTAAGATTTTATTTATCTTAAAAATATATATACTTGTGTTCTCTCTCTCTCTCTCTGTTAAATAAATAAATAAAAATCTTTAAAAACAAATTTAAAAAAATAAAATTTTTCTGTATGTACTGCACACCTTTCCTTGTCAGTACATACTTTTTTTTTAAAGATTTATTTATATGAGAGAGAGAGATCATGTGCGTGCATGTGCAACTGTGTGTAGGGGGGTGGGCAGAGGGAGAGGGAGAGAGAATCTCAAGCGGACTCTGCACTGAGCACAGAGCCCAATGCAAGGCTTGATCTGATGACCCTAAGATCATGACCTGAGCCAAAACCAAGAGTCAGATGCTTAACCAACTGCGCCACCCAGGCGCCCCCAGTACATACTCTTTTTAATAGCTGTATAATATTGCATTTACCAAGTTTAACCATCTTCTAAATGAGTGTTTCAGTTACTTCCAGCTTTTCTCTTTAAGAAAATTATTTAAGGGGCTTCTGGCTGGCTCAGTCAGTGGAGCATGTGACTCTTGATCTCGGGGTTGTGAGTTAGAGCCCCACATTGGGTCTAGAGATTACTTAAAAATAAATTTTTTAAAGATATTTATTTAATAGTTATCTTCATCCACTTGTTTGATCACTTCCTTAAAGTATAGTTGTTATTCATACTTAAAATTTGGTATTCATTACCTTACTGCCTCCAAAAATTTGTCTACTTAACATTTGTAGCTCGAGAATTCTATTTATATAGTTGCCGATTGTCAGTTTTCTTAATGGTTGCCAGTTTAACTAGTTGGAAAAATTTAAATGATACCTTGATACCTCATTTCCATTTTATTGATGAGTAGATTAAGTTTTTTTAAAAAAATATTAGCCATTTATTTTTCTTCTGTGAATTGATTTTCTCTAATGCCCAAGTGAGGCAGGTTGGTTGTTTTAACCTAAACTTTTTATATAGCAAGAATATTGACCCTTTTTCATGTTGTAAACATTCCAGGCTTGTTTCTCATGGCTTGGTTTGGTTAATGGTGTGTTTTTGTAGTAAAGAAACTTTCCTGTGCATCAAAAACTAATGATGTAATATAATGATTAACGTAACAATAAAAATTTTAAAAAATTTAAAAAAAAAAGAAACTTTCCTGTGGTCAACATCGTCGATTTGCTTTGGTTTTGGGGTTTCATGTTATCATATTAGGCCTTCCCTATCCTAAGGGTAATAAAAACTGTTTTTCCCTAGTACTTAGCACATTGGAATTCTTTTTTTTTTTTAATTATTATTTTATTTATTTGACAGACAGCGAGAGAGGGGAACACAAGCAGGGGGAGTGGGAGAGGGAGAAGCAGACTCCCCACTGAGCAGGGAGCCCAATGTGGGGCTCGATCCCAGGACCCTGGGATCATGTCCCGAGCCGAAGGCATATGCTTAACGACTGAGCCACCCAGGTGCCCCGCACATTGGAATTCTTATGTATGATGCAATATGACATCAGAATCTTTCCAAATATACAGTTGTGCCAGTATTTTGTTATATTGTCATCCTTTTCTCACTGACTAGAAATCTTTTTATCACACACTAATTACCCACCTACATGTATCTTTTTTAATTCTTCTGATCCATTCTTTGTCTCTGGGACAGTACCACTGTCTTACTTGCTTCTGCTTCATAATATATTTTGATAAGTTTAGCAGTTTTCCATCTTTCATAGAACTCTGTCAGAGTTAGGCTCAAAATATGTTTGCTTCTGATTAAATTGGTTTTCTTTCTGCTCCCTTGTCCTGGTCCTTTAATCAGTTTGGCAGTTTCATTCATCAAGAAATTTATAAGAAGCTTTTTCTAAGGTGCCCTGGCAGAGAGAGGCAGCTAAATTCTCTCCCCTATGTCTGGGACAAATACTGTGCAATATCTCATATAGTCAGTAGGTTTTATTGAGCACCATCACATCCCAAGCCTTGTGCAAGGTAGTAGCTCTACAAACAGTAGAAAACCTGGTTTCTGACCCCCAAGGAGCCTTGGGTTTGGTAGGGCAGTGGTACATATCTTTCAGTCCTTGTAACCCAACTGCCTTAGGTGATGGATTGAAAAAAGACTTTGGAAAGCAAGTATTAGGTTTTAAATTATGTTCATGAAGTTCTTATGCATTTCATGTTTTGTCTTCTATGGTCATTTCTTGCAGTATTTGAACACACAGTTCATAATCCACACTCTAGATGGATTTTTTTTTTAACCAACTTTTCTTGTTTAACTTTGACAAATTAGATTTCTTTGTCACTCCTATTGGAGGGTTGTAATAGCAGATTCCACATGAGTGTCCCAGACTTGGCATCAGCTAAAAATGTGTTTTTTTTTCTTTTTACTAATTAATTGTAACAAATAAGAAGGGAGTTGGGGCGCCTGGGTGGCTCAGTCATTAAGCGTCTGCCTTCGGCTCAGGTCCTGATCCCTGGGATCGAGCCCCGCATCGGCCTCCCTGCTCAGCGGGGAGTATGCTTCTCCCTCTCCCACTCCCCCTGCTTGTGTTCCCTCTCTAGCTGTATCTCTCTCTGTCAAATAAATAAATTCTTTTTTTAAAAAAAGGGAGGGGAGTTAATTAATTTTTACAGATAAAGAGGACACCATCGGGCCAGTCTTTATTTCCAGGGCTGTTGAAAAAATGTTAGCAGTTTGAATTGGGAGAAACGATTGTGTTTTAGACAGGAAAAAAGTACACTTGGTCAGCGGGTTCTTACTTTTTTTCCCCTTGCTTATCATCTTCTAAAGTTGTAGCTAATCATTTCTGCATGACAACAACATGAAATCCTGTCTACATGTGACGGGATTTCACCTGCCACCTGCCCCTGCCAAATTGCTGTCTTCTGTGGCTTGCAGGTCTGTGTGCCCATAAAGTAATCTGGAGATAAAGAGCATCCGTGATCTACTTGGGGGAGAGAAAGGCCTGCTGTTTCTGTGAAGGGTGGAACCTTGTGGCCAGACTTAGCCCACTGGAGAGGTGAGGCAGTAGCAAGATTCCCCTTGTGAGTTTGGGAGGGGGGGTGGGAGGGGAGTGAGGAGGAGCTCATGTTGGTCAGCCTTGTAATGTACCCCCTCCCTAGACAGATGGTGTATACAGTTAGTGAATAACTTCACCTCTGGTTGTTCATGGGCCAAAATCAAACAGTGCATGTCAGAATCTGAGGAGTTGGTTTTTCTGCTTCCCACTGCTGTGGTAGAGAACAGGTTCCACCTTTGGTGACAGGGAAAGTGGAATGTAGTCGTTCAGACATGCAAGCATCCAAAGGATGCTTTGTACCGGGTGCTATGCTAGGGAAATACCAAAGGAGTAAGATAGTTCCTGTCCTGGAGGAATTTTTCTTTTTGACTATGTGACACATGAGGAGCCACCCACAAAAGGGGATAATGAAGTGTGAAAAACATTTGATAGTAGGCTTCTGGACAGGTGTTCAGTTTTTGGATGTGAAGAGGTAATGATAAACTTCATACATCTAATTGTACAGAAGGAAACCTTGAAAACAAATATTTTCCTACCTTAATCCCTCCTACTTTAGACAGTGAACCCTGTAAAGTTGCTTGGTTTTGACCTACAGAAATGACATTTTCATAGGTTTCAACCTAATAAACAGAAATGGGAGCATATCTTGTTCTGTACCCTACCTTAAAAACTAACTACATTTTAGAATGTTCACTCATAATACATGTAAGTCTGCCTGTGTGCGTTTATGTGTTTTGAATATACATTGTGAAGCAGGGGCAGAATTCTTTTCACCACTTGGGTTTTCTTGGCTGCGAGAGATGCATCAAGGAAAGGAGAGAAGTGGACCCATGACCTTCCCAGTATGTTAATGTGGCCGAACCTGGAAGTAGGGCATCTAGATTCTTGGCAGCAATTGATTTGAGTTGATAGATTTGAGAGGATGGTAGGCCTCGAAAATGAGGAGGAAAGATTGGGACTGAATACAGTAAGGAAGCTGGCGTGGTATACACTACTACTCCGTGTGGCAGGCTTTGTGTTTTCTGGGTATGTTACTATTCAAGAGCCCAGGTAGGAAGTACTATGATGTGGCTACAGACAAACAGATTTGTGGTACTCTCATTTTCATATTGACCACATTTCATAATCTGCCCATATTTACATATTTGAAAAGAAAATGACGAAATATGTGGGACATTATTTTAGTTGCAAGGATTTACAACTAAAATAGCGTGGGTAGAGGCACCTGGGTGGCTCAGTCGTTAAGTGCCTGCCTTCAGCTCAGGTCATAATCTCAGGGTCCTGGGTTTGAGCCCCGCATCGGGCTCCCTGCTCGGCAGGAAGCCTGCTTCTCCCTCTCCCCCTCCCCTTGCTTCTGTTCCCTCTCTCGCTGTCTCTCTGTCAAATAAATAAATAACATCTTAAAAAAATAATAAAATAAAATAGCATGGGTAGGATATGCGCAAGCCTGGTCTAAGATGGTGACTGTGGCTCTAAAAGCAGGGACACCTATTTGACAGGTTTTGCACAGATAGGGTAGGCATGGGCAAGCACAGCAGCGATGGTGAAAAAGGAAATAGAGCTAACTGCTCCTGAAAAAATGGGATTAACCATTAACCAAAGATGCATGGGCAGTGCTGGCATGGTGTGGTACCGATTTGTATCCATTTCTGGTGATACTGAATATAAGTTCCCAACTTCCCCTATTGCTCCTAACCAATGATTATATTCATAGTGAACTCATTCATATTCACAGCTATCGACAGGTTAATTGTGAGGTAGTTTGGCTGTTTTTGGAGGGAGAATTTGGGAATTACTGACTGTTAGACATTAATTTCCCAGACATTATAACTCCTTATCCTACTGATACAAATTTATTGCTTCAAAAAGGCATTTTTTTAAAAATTTTTATTTATTGGAGAGAGAGAGCAGGGAGAAGAGCGGTGGGAGAGGAACAAGCAGACTCTGTGCTGAGCGTGGAGCCCAACATGGGGCCTGAGATCATGACCTGGGCTGAAATCAAGAGTCAGACGCCCGGGGCGCCTGGGTGGCTCAGTTGGTTAAGTGTCTGCCTTCGGCTCAGGGGTTCAGGTCATGATCCCAGGACCCTGGGATCTAGCCCCACATCTGGCTCCAGCCCCACATCCCATCTGGCTCCCTGCTCAGCAGGGAGCCTGCTTCTCCTTCTCCCTCTGCCTGCCAGTCCCCTTGCTTGTCCCCTCCCCCTCTCTCTCAAATGTATAAATAAAATCTTAAAAAAAAAAAGTCGGATGCCCAGCTGACTGAGCTACCCAGGCACCCCCCCAAAAAAAGGCATATTTTAGGGAGAGAAGGCTTCTGGAGTGAGAGCTAAGTACTTTAGCTGTATGGAACATTCTTTGTATCCTTTCTTACATGTGCTTCCAGAAAGATGCTTCTATTAAGACAAAGGAAGCTAAATATTTTAGCAAATATTCAAGTCCCTAATGTGTTCTGAGCACAGAGTTAGAAGTACTAACTCCAGCTGTACCTTCAGAGCACTGGACAGTTGTACCTAGAATAAAGACTTTTGAAGTAAATTCTATGCCGTGCTCCCATCAGCCACCTCATAATACTACATATCACTTCTGGTATTTTGAACAGTACTTAAACCCAGGAGCCACTAGTTTGATATTTTAAGTCTGTGCTATTAGATTATCTTTGTCTCCTGCCACATATCGGTTCCTTTCCTGTGATGGTCCTCTGTGGTCACAAGAGATATAAGAAAGATGTTACATTTAAGGAAAGAATGACTCATCCTGATCCTTTACCAAATCTAGAAAACAAATCATACTTATGTCAAAAAAATATGCATGTACCTGGCATTTTCTGCTGAGAGAATTAGCAGTGATTCAAGAGCTTGAATGAGTTTGGTCAAGGTCTGAAAATTGGACTGGTTCACTGATAATTTAAATTAAAAGACTATAGACTGCAGTGATGTCACACAAAATGATTGAGTGGGAAGCTTTAGAGGTCAGTCCCTCTACCAAGTCAGCCATTGACCTCGAAAGAGTATTTGGAGTCAACTATCTTGGAACTCTGGAACCTGATTGGGTGGAGGTGTGCTTCATGAAGGGATAGACTCCTGATCTTTCATAAGTGATTGCTGTGCTCACAAATGGACAATTCCTGCTCTCAGCAAACAACAATCTGCAATCCTTGAGGTACAGGACAGTGAGATTTCCAGGATACCACATTATAATACTCAGAATGTTCATTTCTCACACAAGAAAAAAATATGAAACATAAAGAAACAGGAAAGTGTGGCCCATTCACAGGAAAAAAAGGAATTGGACAGAAACCATCTCAGAGGAAGCTTAGCCATTGGAATTATAAGTTAAAGACATTAAATCAGGGCACCTGGGTGGCTGAGCATCCAACTCTTGATTTCGGCTCAGGTCATTATCCTGGGTTGTGGGATCGAGACCTATTTTGGGCTCTGTACTCAGCAAGGAGTCTGCTTCTCTCTCTCCCTTATCCTCTCCCTGCTTGCCCGTGCTTTCTCTCTCTCTCATTTATAAAATAAATAAACCTTGTTTAAAAAAAAAAAAAGGACATTAAGTCAACTGTGTTAAATATATTCAGTGAGCTAAAGGACATCATGGACAAGGAAATAAAGGTAATTGAGAATACAATGTCTGCACAAAATGAGACCATCAAGAAAGAAATTATAAAAAGGGAACAAATTCTGGAGCAGAAAAAAAAGTACAGTAACTGAAATGAAAATTTTTTTTTAAGATTTATTTATTTATTTTAGAGAGGGAGAGAGAATCTCAAGCAGAATCCCTGACACAGGGTTCCATCTCACAACCCTGAGATCATGACCTGAGCCAAAATCAAGAGTCAGGCACACAACCGACTGAGCCACCCAGGCACCCCTGAAATGAAATTTATTAGAAGGGTTTAGCAGCAGATGTGAGCAGACAGAAGAAAAGATCAGCAAGCTGAAGGTAAGACCATCAAAATTATTCAGCCTGAGGAACAGAAAGAGAAAATTATGAAAAATGAACACAGCCTGAGGGACCTGTAGGACATCATCAAGCATGCCAAATACACTTCATAGGAGCTCCAGAAGGAGAATATATAGAGAGGAACAATTGTGAAAATCTGATGTCCAGAAACTTCCAGAATTTAATGAATTTACACATCTAAGAAGCTTAATGATCTCCAAGGAGGATAAACTCAAGAAATCTACGCCAAGACACATTACAGTCAAGTTGTAGCTTGAATTTGCAAAGCAACAAGAACTTGAAAGCAAGATAATCAACTTGTCATATATAAGGGATTCTAAATAAGATTTTAACAGTTGATTTCTCATCAGAAATCATGGATGCCAGGGGCACCTAGGTGGCTCAGTCATGTGGTGTCTGCCTTTGGTTCAGGTCATGATCCTGGGGTCCTGGGATCGAGGCCCATGTTGGGCTCCCTGTTCAGTGGGGAGTCTGCTTCTCCCTCTCCCTCTGCCCCTCCACCCCACTCAGGCTGTCTCTCTCTCTCTCTCTCTCTCTCTCAAATAAATAAAATCTTTTTTAAAAAAAAAGAAATCATGGATGCCAGAAGACAGTAAAAATGATGATTTTTAAAGTCCTGAAAGGGGAAAAAAAAACCTTACCAGTTAAGAATTCTGTATCTGGCAGAACTATCCTTCGAGAATGAAGGAGAAATTAAGATATTTCCAGATGAACAAAAGTTGAGGGCAATCATTACCGGTACTCCTGCCCCACGGGAAATGCTAAAGGGAGTTCTTCAGTCTGAAGTGAAAAGACACTAGACACTAACTCAAAGCCGTAAGAAGAATACTGGTGTAGGTAACTATAAAAGCCAGTATTCTCTTTTGTTTTATCCTTTTTTTGAAATATATGATTTAAAATACAGAAACATGTGGGCCCCTTGGTGGCTCAGTTGGTTAAGTGTCTCCCTACTGGCTCAGGTCATGATCTCAGAGTCCTGGGATCGAGCCCTGTACCGGGGCTCCCTGCTCAGTGAGGAATCTGCTTCTTCCTCTACATCTGCCCCTCCCCACCATTTGTGCCTCCCCCCCCGCTTAAATAAATAAGTAAAATCTTTTTAAAATAAATGACAGAAACATGAAAGTTGTCATAACAGGCACACAATGTATATAGATGTAATCTGTGATAATAACAATGTAAAGGAGAAAGGACAGATTAGAACAGAGTGTAAACTATTGAAACTAAATTGATATTATTTAAATTAGGTTATAAATTTAAGATGTTAATTGTAATCCCCAAGGTAACCACTAAGAAAATAATAAATATACAGAAGAGGAAAGAAGAGGGAACCAAAATGATACATAAAAATTACATTAGGGGCGCCTGGGTGGCTCAGACAATGAAGCATCTGCTGTTGGCTCAGGTCATGATCTCAGGGTCCTGGGATCGAGTCCTATGTCCAGCTCCTTGCTTAGCAGGGAGTCTGCTTCTCCCTCTCCCTCTGCTCCTCTGCCCGCTTGCACGCTTTTTTTCTCAGATAAAATCTTTTTTAAAAAATTACATTAAAAATTCAACTAAATACAGGGACGCCTGGGTGGCTCAGATGGTTGATCATCTGCCTTCAGCTCGGGTCATGATTCCAGGGTCCTGGGATCAAGCCCCATGTCTGGCTCCTGGCTCAGAAGGGAGCCTGCTTCTCCCTCTCCCTCTGGATCTGTGTCTCAAATGAATAAATAAAATCTTAAAAAAAAAATTCAACTAAATACAAAAAATATCGGTAAATGAAGAACTGAACAATGGAAAAATAAATATACAGAAAACGAATGGTACATGGCGGAAGTAAATCTTTCCTTATCAATAATAACCAAGTCCTCTTCCCCAAGTATCTTGCAGACACAGCATGTACTTCTTACGTTGCTCCCATCTGCAGCTGTTTATGCCTAGTCTCTAGCTGACCTCTCCTGTGTTGTCAGGCTTGCTGGAGCTCAGCATCTTCTTTCTCTTCATTTAAAATTCAGGAAGCACACCTCGACCTCCCCCACGGTCTTTGATTTGATTTCTGCCTTGGCCATTCACCATGAGAGATTAAATTGGCTTCACTCTATTTTGTTTGCCTTTCTGATTCTTGCTGGGCAGCCTAAAACAGAACTGTCTTAGAATAAAGTTGAGGAACCTGCCAGCCGTCACCATTGGCCCTGGCTGTGACCTGAAGGAGGGGTTTGGGTTGTACCATCAGGCTGCCTGGTTTGCAGAGGGTTTTCTTTTAAAGACACACATTGAGGACTGTTGGTTCCCTCTGGTGTTGTGCTACTGCTGCTGGTGCTGGGGTTGGAGGAGGCCCCAGGGCCACTGCTAGGGGGCTGAGCTGGGGCTGGTGGTCCTTGACTCCACACGGGGTGTGGGGGACTGGCAGGCACTGTGGCCTTCTGCTCTGAGTTCTGGTGCTCCCAGGTGGGGATAGCAGGCTTGCTGCAAGTATTTTTTACTGCATCGTCAAGACACCTGCTAAACCTTCTAGGTTGGGGAAAGAATGCAACTGTTAGGGTTAGCAGAAGGGGAGGAGGGGCTTATTGTGATGGGAGTGGCCCTTTACCTTGGGTTTCTTGAGCTTGGGATCACTTAGGTGGCCATCGCACTCTCATACCTCTGTGCTGTTCATGAGTCCTGGATCTGGTCCCACCCATAGCCCATGTTCATCATCACTTTTGTCACCCCAGGGGTCCTTGTTGTCATGAGGCACTCTGTAAGATCTGAGTTTCTCTTCCTGGCCCATATTTATCCTTGGATCCCTCATAATATTTTCTAACGTTCCTCTATCACTGCAGTTGAGGGTCATCAGTTTTCTCGAGGTTTTCACATTCAAGAGATAAAGAACATTGGAATGTGGTATTGCCCCCTCAGGATCTGCTTCCGTAGCTCCCTGAAGTCCTCTCCCACAAAAGGCAGGGACACCAGTAACCATGGTGACAGAATGATTACCATGCTTCACACATCCACCATAGTGGATTTGGGGGGGTGGGGGCAGTGGGAGAGAGAAAGAGAATCTTAAGCAGGCTCCATGCTGGGCGATGTGGGGCTCAAGCCCTGAGATCATGACCTGAGCCGAAATCAAGAGTTGGGCACTTAACTATCTGAGCTGCCCAAGTGACCTTGGATCATTGTACTTTTGTCACAGGAAGGGTTCTGGGGTAGTATAAGGGAGGCTGTTACAGTTGGTGTTCTGCTTATGGCCAGTGGTGAACTCACTGCTGAGGCCAAAGTCTGCAATTTTTACATTCAGCTGAGTGTCACAAAGAAGGTTCTCTGGTTTCAGGTCCCTGTGAATTATACCATTCTGGTGGCAGTACTGCACAGTGGATACTAGCTGCTGGAATTTGCCTCTGGCCTCTTTCTTTGTCATGTGGCTGTGGTCCATTGTAAATAAACATGTCTCCTCCACTAACGTACTCCAAGACAAGGAATAGTGCTTGCTCAGTGTCAGTCACCTCAGCTTTACCATATTGGTGTGATTCAAGGCCTTTGTGCTGTGTGCGTCTTAGAAAAGTCCCTGGAAACTGGGGGTGCTCTGCTGACTGTTTTTTTTTTTTTTTAATTTTTTATTGTTATGTTAATCACCATACATTACATCATTAGTTTTTGATGTAGTGTTCCATGATTCATTGTTTGTGCATAACACCCAGTGCTCCACACAGAATGTGCCCTCTTTAATACCCATCACCAGGCTAACCCATCCCCCCACCCCCCCTCCCCTCTAGAACCCTCAGTTTGTTTTTCAGAGTCCATCCTCTCTCATGGTTCGTCTCCCCCTCCGACTTACTCCCCTTCATTCTTCCCCTCCTGCTATCTTCTTCTTTTTTTCTCTTAACATATATTGCATTATTTGTTTGAGAGGTACAGATCTGTGATTCAACAGTCTTGCACAATTCACAGCGCTCACCATAGCACATACCCTCCCCAGTGTCTATCACCCAGCCATCCCCTCCCTCCCACCCCCCACCACTCCAGCAACCCTCAGTTTGTTTCCTGAGATTAAGAATTCCTCATATCAGTGAAGTCATATGGTACATGTCTTTCTCTGACTGACTTATTTCACTCTCTGCTGACTGTTCTTAATGACCTTCACAGCCTCTGTCCCAGTCAAGATGTGCTGGGCCAACCTCACCATTGGCAGTTACCCTGGCCAGTGATCTCGAGGAGCTCATAATTTTAGATATGGGTAATTTGTTAGCAGAGATGGCTGTAAGGCCGTGCTGCATGGTGATCTGCTAACTGTACTAACTGGTGATACTAATTGTGCTAACAACACTAATACTAATGATATAAAATAATAATTACACTTAGACTATGCTAACAAAAGAATAGAAATGAGAAAAGAATGAAAAATAAGAAAGTAGAACAAAGAAAAATAAGATGGAAAGAAAAAAAGGAGTAAACAACCTGTCAGGTTACTAAAGTCCATCAGGTCACCAGAAATCAGCTTTCTGAGCTATAAGGACCAAAAACCTAGGCCTAGACAGGGGCCCAAATGGGTCTTTGTAATTCCATCACAGTGGTGCAGGGCAAGAAATGGGCTGATAATGGCTGGGGATAATCTACAATGGTTTTCTTTCTTTTTGGTCTTGACCTTTTTGCCTTTTTTTTTTTTTAAGATTTATTTATTTGAGAGAGAGGGAGAGAAGAGAATCTGAAGCAGACTCCCTGCTGAGCAGGGTGCCCAGTGCAGGGCTCAGTCTCACAGCCCTGAGATCATGACCTGAGCTGAAATCAAGAGTCAGATGCTTAACTGACAGAGCCACCCAGTCAGGGTTTTTTTTTCCCCTTAAAGGATTCCAAAGAGCTTTTTGTTTAGGTGGATCATTATTAGAGAGTAATGTTTACTTTATTGAAAATTAAAACGTGTGGTGCTTCAGTGGGCTTTTTCTTTCTTGTTTGGAAATCTGTAATAATTTCTGGCTTTAAAGACCTCAGTGTTTACACTGAAAATACTCGTTTCATTTTGCTTAAACTCTGGTCCCAAAATGATGATACAACTCTGTTAGCATCACAGTACTATAGGAAAGGGTTTTGTTGCATACGACACAATAAGGTACGTTATTAATATCTGTAAAACTGAGGGGTAATGACAAGGAAAATAGCTATAGAATACACACAAAAGGAAATGAGAAGGGAGTTACAATGTTTTACTACAAAAAATCAGCTGAACACAAAAGAAGATAGTCATGCAGAATAATCAAAAAGCTATAAGGCCTATAGAACACAAACACCAAAGTGACAGAAATAAGTCCTTATCAGTAATTTCTTTAAATATAAATGCATTAAACTCTGAAAAGACAGATTGGCAGATTGGATAGAAAAACCTGATCCAACTATTTATTTACAAGAGACTCAGTTTAGATCCAAAGACACACAAAATTTGAATATGAAAGAGTGGGAAAAGATAATTCACATAAATAGTAACCAAAAGAGAGCTGGTTTTATTTCAGCTGTACTGAAATGAGTCAAGATAAATTTTTAAAGATTTTATTTATTTGTCAGAAAGAGAGCACAAGCAAGGGGAACAGAGGGAGAGGGAGAAGCAGACTCCCCGCTGAGCAGGGAGTCTGATGCGGGGCTGGATCCCAGGACCCCAAGATCATGACTTGAGCCGAAGGCAGACAGATGCTTAACTGACTGAGCCCACCCAGGTGCCCCTCAAGATAGATTTTAAATAAAAAAAATTTACGAGAGACAAAGAAGAACATATGTTAATAAAAGGTTCAGTACAGCAAGAAGTTAAAATAATGGTAAACATTTGTTACATCTAATGATAGGTCATCAAATTATATGACGCAGCCCTTCCCTTTTGTGGCCATCACTGAAGCGCCAGTGGCCAAAATGAAGTTCAATCCCTTTGTGACTTCTGACTGGAGCAAGAACCATAAACGGCATTTCAGTGCACCTTCCCAAAAAATTTGCAGGAGGAGCATGTCTTCGCCTCTTTCCAAAGAACTGGGACAGAAGTAAAATGTTCAGTCCGTGCCCGTCCGAAAGGATGATGAAGTGCAGGTTGTGCGAGGACACTACAAAGGTCAGCAAATTGGCAAAGTAGCCCAGGTTTACAGGAAGAAGTATGTTATCTACATTGAATGAGTACAGCGAGAAAAGGCAAATGGCACAACTGTCCATGTGGACATTGACTTTAGCAAGGTGGTTATCACTAGACTAAAACTGGACAAAGACTGCCAAAAGATCCTTGAACATGAAGCCAAATCTTGCCAAGTAGGAAAAGAAAAGGGCATATATAAGGAAGAAAGAATTGAGAAGATGACAGGAGTAATCTTATATGCAACTTTAAATAAAAACTGTTACAGGGGCGCCTGGGTGGCTGAGTCGGTTAAGCGTCTGCCTCTGGCTTGGGTCATGATTCCAGGGTCCTGGGAGCCTGCTTCTCCCTCTCTTTCTGCTGCTCCCCCTGCTTATGCTCTCTCTCTGTCCGTCAAGTAAATAAAATCTTTTTAAAAAAATAAAAACTGTTAAAATGAAAAAAAATTATATGAAGCAAAAATTGACAGAACTGAAGGGAGAAATAGGTAATTTCACAATGATATTCAAGAGTGGGTAGAACCAGAGAACAGAGAAGTGAGGAAATAGAGAACTTGAACAACAGTAACCCAGCCAGATCTAACAGACACACATAGGACCCCACTCAACAACAGCGCATGCATTCTTCTCAGGTGCACATGGGACCTTCTCTAGGACACACCTGGTGTTAGGCCACAATTTAAAGGTTGGTGGCAAGATAGATACCATAAAAATTTCTCTTCTGACCACAGTGAGATGAAGTTGGAAATCAGTAACAGGAGGAAAACTGGAAAATTCACAAATCTGTGGATGTAAAACAGCACACTCTTAAAGAACCAGTGGGCCAAAGATGAAATCACAAGGGAAATTTTTAAATACTTAAGAGATGAATAAAATGAAAACACAATATACTAAAACTTATGCGACACAGCAAAGCAGAGCTAAGGGGGAAATTCATAGTGATATATGCTAACATTAAAAAAAAAAAAGGAAACCTCTCTTTTAAGATTTTAGTTATGTATTTGAGAAGGAGCACACACAGGCGCGGGGGTGGGGGGTGGTGGTTCGCAGAGGGGGAGGAGTGGGAGAGAATCGCCAGCAGACCCCGGACTGAGCACAGAGCCCCATTCAGGGCTCAGTCTCACAACCCTGAGAATTATGAGCTGAGCCGAAACCAAGAGTCAGATGCTTAACCAACTGAGCCACCCAAGAAGAAGCATCCTCTAATCAGCAACCTAACTTTACTTCCTGTGGAATTAGAAAAAGAACAAACCCAAAGCTAGTAGAAGGAAAGGAAATAATAAAGATTAGAGCAGACAGATTTCCGGCTGGATTGACTGAGAAAAAAAAAACCCTCCTATTTCTAAAATCAGAAATTAACTCTGTGGGGATGTTACTACCAGTTCTACAGGGGGAAAAAAGGATTATAAGAGAGTCCTATGAACACTTGTACACCAACAGATTTAATAACCTGGATGAAATTAATAAGGTCCTGGAAACACAAACTACCAAAACCAACTCAATAAAAATCATACTTGTCAAGTAAAGAGATCAAATCAGGGGGTGCCTGGGTGGCTCAGTTGGTTGGGCGACTGACTGCCTTCGGCTCAGGTCATGATCCTGGAGTCCCTGGATCGAGTCCCCGCATCGGGCTCCCTGCTCGCCAGCGAGTCTGCTTTGCCCTCTGACCCTCCCCCCTCTCATGTGCTCTCTCTCTCTCAAATAAATAAAATCTTTAAATAGAAAAAAAAAAGAGATCAAATCAGTTACCCAAAACCTACCAACAAAGAAAAGCCCTGGACCTGATGTATTCACTGGTGAATGCTAACATTCAAAGAACTAACACCAATCCTCACATTCTTCCCAGAAATCAAAGAGGGAGGAACACTTACTAAATCATTCTGTGAGCCAACATTGCTCTGATACCAGGACCAGGCAAAGGCTACAAAAAAAGTTAAACTACAGGTCAGTAGCCCTTATAAACAATGACTCAAAGATCTTGAGTAAAATACCAGCAAACTAAATATTAAGCCGCCTGTTAAAAGGATTTATACACCATGAGCAAGTGGGATTTGTTCCTGGAATGCTAGGATGATTGCACATTGAAAAAGTGATCAATATAGTACACCACATTAACAAAGTGAAAGGAACAAGAAAAACACATGATCATCTCAATTGATGCAGAAAAAGCCTTTGACAAAATTCAGCCTTCCGTGACTCAAAACACTAGGAATAGAAGATGATCACTTCAGTATAATAAAAGCCATATATGAAAAGCACCCAGTGAACATCATAGTAGTAAAAGACTCTGATTTAGTTCAGGGAAAAGGCAAGGATGCCCACTGCCTCCACTTCTATTCATAATAGTACTAGAGGTTCTAACCAGAGCAGTTTGGCAAGAAAAGGAAATAAAAGACATCCAAATGGGAAAGGAAGGAGTAAAATTATCTCTGTTGCAGGTGACATGATCTTATATATGTAGAATATCTGAAGATTTCATACTAAAAAATAAAAACCTGTTAGAGCTAATAAACTAATTAATCAAAGTTGCAGGATAGAAAGTGAGAACACAAAAACCAGTTGCATTTCTATATACTAACAATGAACTATCCAAAGAGGAAACCAGGAAAACAGTTCCACTTAAAATAGCATCAAAAAAAGTAAAATTAGCTTGGTAGGAAAGACGGATACCATCTGATTTCATTCATATATGGCATCTAGGAAATAAAACAAATGAGCAAAGGCTAAAACAAAGAGAGACAAACCAAGAAACAGACTGTTAACTATAGAGAACACACTGATGATTACCAGAGGGGAGGTGGGTGGGGGGGGGATGGGTGAAATTGGTGATGGGGATTAAGGGGTGCACTTGTGATAAGCACTGGATGATGTATGGAAGTGATGAGTCACTATATTGTACACCCGAAACTAATACAACACTGCATGTTAACTATACTGGAATTAAAAATTTTTGAAAACTGAATTTTAAAAATTAACTTGGTGTGTGAAAGACCTATAAACTGAAAACTGTAAAACTGCTGGAAAAAATTAAACAAGATATAAAAAGACATGTCACGTTTTTGGGTTAGAAAACTTAATTTTATTAGGATGACAATACTCCCAAAGCCTTCTACAAATTCAGTTCAATCTTTATTAAAATTTCAGTGACTTGTTTTTCACAGAAATAGAAAAATGCATCCTAAAATTCATAAAGAAAATCATGGGACCCTGAATAGTGAAAACAATCTTAAAAGCTCAAAACAAAGTTGAAGTCTTCCCACTTCATGACTTCAAAACTTTCTGCAAAGCTATAATAAAACATTGTGGTACTGGCATAAGGATACATGTGTAGATCAATGGAATATAGAGCCCAGAAATTGACTTTCACGTACAGGATCAGTTGAACTTCCACAAAGGTACGAAAAGTCCCATTTAGTGGTAAAAGGACAGTGTCTTCAACAAATGGTAATGGTACTGGGGAAACATCTACCTGCAAAAGAAGAGCTTAACCCTTACCTATCACCATGTGCAAAAATTAGATCAAAACCAAAGAGTTAAAAGTATAAAATTCTTGGGGCGCCTGGGTGGCTCAGTTGGTTAAGCGACTGCCTTCGGCCCAGGTCATGATCCTGGAGTCCCAGGATCGAGTCCCGCATCGGGCTCACTGCTCAGCAGGGAGTCTGCTTCTCCCTCTGACCCTCTTCCCTCTTGTGCTCTCTCTCTCATTCTCTCTCTCAAATAAATAAATAAAATCTTTAAAAAAAAAGTATAAAATTCTTAGAAGAAAACTTAGGGGAAAAATTATGACTTTGGATGACAGTGATTTTGTGGCTATGACACTGAAAGCACAGGCAACAACAGGAAAAACAGGTAAATTGGACTTTATCAAAATTAAAAACTGTGCTTCAAAGGACACTATCAAGAGTAAAAAGACAATCCCCAGAATGAGAAAATATCTGTAAATCATATATCTGATAAGGAGTTCATATTCAGAATATTTAAGAACTCCAACTCAATAACAAAGCACGATTCAAAAGGGGCACAAGACCTGGATAGACATTTCTTCAAAGAAGATATGCAAATGGCTAATTCACACCACAAAAATGCATATCACTAGTCATTAGGGAAATACAAATTAAACCTACAATGAGATACCACTTCACACTGGCTATGATGGCATTTATTTTATTTTTTATTTTTTAATTAACATGTATTTTTGTTTCAGGGGTACAGGTCTGTGATTCATTTATCTTACACAATTCACAGCACTCACCACAACACATACCCTCCCCAGTGTCCATCACCCAGCCACCCCATCCCTCCTGCCCCCCTCCACTCCAGCAACCCTTAGTTTGTTTCCTGAGATTAAGAGTCTCCTATGGTTTGTCTCCCTCTCTGGTTTCTTCTTGTTTCATTTTTTCCTCTCTTCCCCTATGATCCTCTGCTTTCTCAAATTCCATGTATCAGTGAGATCATTTGATAATTGTCTTTCTCTGATTGACTTATTTCGCTTAGCATAATACCCTCTAGTTCCATCCATGTCGTTGCAAATGGTAAGATTTCAATTTTTTGATGCCTGCATAATATCCCATTGTATATGTATATGCCACATCTTCTTTATCCATTCATCTGTAGATGGACATCTGGGTTCTTTCCATAGTTTGGCTTTTGTGTACATTGCTGCTATAAACATTGGGGTGCCCGTGCCCCTTTGGATTACTACATTTGTATCTTTGGGGTAAATACCCAGTAGTGCAATTGCTGGGTCGTAGGGTAGCTCTATTTTCAACTTTTTGAGGAACTTCCATATTCTTTTCCAGAGTGGCTGCACCAGCTTGCATTCCCACCAACAGTGTAGGAGGGTTCCCCTTTCTCCGCATCCTCGCCAACATCTGTCATTTCCTGACTTGTTAATTTTAGCCATTCTGACTGGTGTGAGCTGGTATCTCGTTGTGGTTTTGATTTGTATGTCTTTGATGCCAAGTGATGTTGAGCACTTTTTCATGTGCCTGTTGGTGATGGCTGTTATTTAAGGTGGGGGGGGGACACCTGGGTGGCTCAGTCAGTTAAGCGTTAGCATCTGTGTCTGCTTCTGGCTCAAATCATGATCCCAGGGTTCTGGGATTGAGCCCCGCATTGGCTTGGGCTCCTTGCTCACTGGGGAGTCTGCTTCTTCCTCTGCCACTCCCCCTGCTTGTGCTTTCTCATGCTCTTTCTCTCTCTCTCAAATAAATAAATAAATACATAAATAAAACACGTGTTGGTGAGGATCTGGAGAAATTGGGACTTTTGTCTATTGCTGCTAAGAAGTTGAAACGGTGCTGGCGCTATGGAAAGCTGGTTGGTTGTTCCTTAAAAGTTTAAACAGAGTTACTGTATGTCTTGGCAAACCCACTTTTAGGTATATACCCAAAAGATTTGAAAACAGGATCTCAAAACAGATACTGATATACTGTTGTTCATAGCAGAATTATTCAAGAGAGTCAAAAAGTAGAAACAACCGCATCATCAGCAGATAAAAGAATAAATAAAACACATTTTATGTTAACTAACTTGAATTTAAATAAAATAAATAAAAAAGGATAAGCAAGATGTATTTACTTGCAATGGCGTATTATTCACCATATAAAAGAATGAAGTTCTGATGCATGCTACAGTGTAGATGAAATTGAAAACATCATGCTGAGATATGCCATACATGAGGACAGATACCCACTTCCATGAGCTATTTAAAAAAGGAAAATTCATAGACAGAAAGTAGAATAGAGATTATTAAGGGCTAGGGGAGCAGGACCTGCATAATCATTGCTTAATCTGTATGGAGTTTCTGTTTGCCGTGATGAAAAAAGTTCTGGAAATAGATGGTGATGTTGCACCACAGTGTGATGTTCTTACAAATGAAATTAAGATCAGTACCTTCTCTTCATACAGACTCTTCCTCTCAAATAAAGCCAGACTGCATCTTAACTGATGGATCTCTGACCTTGAAATGTGATTTCATAAATTATGTATTACCACCTCACAGTGTGCTCAGCTGTGCAGTGTGATGTGGTGGAAAAGCATGTGTAGTTATGGAATATGGAATGTTCATCCCTTTTCCTTTTTGTCATGGTAGTTTTGTGTTTCCACCTTGAATTAGTATTTAGCAATGATGTTTCTAAAATGTGGTCCGAAACAAGCTGTGCATTGGTGATCCAGTTTGGCAGGCAGTCTTTATTTTGCCAAAATCTTAACTAGCACAGTTTCAGTCCTTTTAAACCTTCTCTTCAATAACTTTAGAAATAGAAGGAAAGTGTTTTGAAACTTTTGACATTTCTGTTCTGTAGCATTTCCTTTTCAGCCTAAAGAGTTGGGCCTGTGCTTGAGCATTACGGTTCCCCATTTTTTTACCTGAAACCTCAAATGGGTGAGCTTCTGTTAGCTTTTCATATCTAACCCTGGCCGACTGGTTAATTTTATGTGGCAGCTTGACTGGGGCAGGGATGCCCAGTTATTTGGTTAAAGCATTACTCTGGATCTATCTGTGAGGGTCTTTCTGGAAGAGATTAATATTTGAATCTGTAGACTGTGCAAAGCAGATTGCCCTCATCCCAGTTGTTAGAGTCCTGAATAGAACAAAAAGCGTGAACAAGAGAAAGTTCACTCTATTTGAAGGTTTTCTTGTGCCTTCAGACTCAGACTGGATCTTATACCATTGGCTCTCCTGGTTGTCAGGCCCTCAGATTGCAGATCTCGGGACTCCTTGGCCTCCATAATTGTGTGAGCTACTTACTTGTAATAAATGTCACTTATATAAACTTTATATATGTATATATATAATCCTGTATGTATTTATGTGATCTTATACATTGTTACATATGTAAATCATATACATGAAGTTTATTTTTTTAAAAGATTTTATTTATTTATTTGACAGAGACACAGTGAGAGAGGGAACACAAGCAGGGACAGAGGGAGAGGGAGAAGCAGGCCCCCAGCCGAGCAGGGAGCCCTATGCAGGGGCTCGATCCCAGGACCCTGGGATCATGACCCGAGCCGAAGGCAGACGCTTAACCTGAGCCACCCAGGCGCCCTGGTATATGAAGTTTATTTTTAACAATATATTTTAAATCTCACTTGAAGGTAATTGGCAAAATATGACCTTATATATATGTTGCCAGCAGAGCCATTAGGTTCTCTTTCTCCATCTTGGTGGTTCTGTTTCTTTGGACAACCCTGACTAATAAACTTGACATTAATAATAGAGTCACTCTTTTAAGGACAGGTCCCAGAGCATCCTTATACTGATCCTTTACATACCTCTGTTTCTCAGATACTTTTTTTTTAAATTTTATTTATTTATTTGACAGAGAGACACAGCGAGAGAGGGAACACAAGCAGGGGGAGTGGGAGAGGGAGAAGCAGGCTTCCCGCAGAGCAGGGAGCCCGATGCGGGGCTTGATCCCAGGACCCTGGGACCATGACCTGAGCCAAAGGCAGTTGCTAAACAACTGAGCCACTCAGGCGCCCTGTCAGATACTTTTTTTTTTTTTTTTTTAAGATTTTACTTACTTGTCAGAGAAAGAACGCACAAGCAGGGAGAGTGGAAGGCAGAGGGAGAAGCAGACTCCCCACTGAGCAGGGAGCCCAGTACCTGAGCTGAAGGCAGACACTTAACCGACTGAGCCACCCAGGTGTCCCATGTTTCTCAGATACTTGTTACAATTCAGAGAACTAGTGTCTGGTTTGTGAACAGCCGGATATACTCTGGCAGAAAGTCAGTTGAGTCACCTAACCAGCAGGCTTTTGATGGTTAAGCCTTTGAGTAAAAGTGAGGAAGTTCATCCACCAACCATAACAGAAGTGAGATGTAGAAATGAAAGGATGGGTCGCTTTTGGGTGAGTGAGAGCTACAGGAAAACCCTTAGTCTCTAGGTTAATGGATTCAAAAACATTTTAGACTAATGGTAATTGAAATCTTTTTAAATCTAATCCTCTTTGTGGGGGTGCGGGGGAGCAAGGCAAAATCATGTCATTCCCTATGTCAGTCCCGTACTGACTTCAGGTAACTTGTGTATCTATGTAAAGTGTTTTATTGTTTGCAAAGCTGCTTCACCTGTATTTGCACATGGAATCCTCCCTACAACCCTAAGAGGTGGTCAGGAAGGCTCTCACAAGTGAGGAAGAAAATTGAGTTGTAGATGTGAGAATTTGTTTATAAAGCTAAGGAGGTTAAAATGGTAAATTTTATGTTATGCATATTTTACCACAGTAAATCATAATATAAGTTATAATACAGTAAGAATGCTTTCTATAGCTTTATGCTAGAAAATTTGAAAACCTCTTGGGGTGAGGTTACTTTTGGCAATATTGAGCTAAAAAGGACAGGTCAGTTTGTTCTAGGCTACAGGTAGGTTTTGTTGTGTGAAGATTAAAGATGAAAAACAGTAAGGGTGAAGGATAAGGGAAGGGGAGAAGATGGAAACTTAAGGGTTTTGCTCACCCTTCCCATGTTTACCAGTATTCATTCCCTTTCAGGCCCTTCTTCCCCAACATAATAAACTAAACCATGTTATGTATTCTTTATTACAAACCTCTCACCCACTTCTTAACTTTCTAAAGTGTTATTACAGCTGCAGCCATCTAAAACACACAAACAAAAACAGGCAGGAATAATAGAATGATGTGAAGGATTACTTAAATCTGAATTAGTAGTCAGGGCCTTCTTGCCTGGAGAGGGGGACTGACAACTGGTTAAGCACACCTTGGCTTGGTTTGAGGCATTTCTGCATGTTGACATTCCCTGGCAGGTCTAACCAGCCCCTGTGAAGTTGGGGGATCCTGGGGATTACTCTTTAACCAGATTGTGATCTGATCAGAGATCATGCTCCAACAGCACTGCTTCAGGAAGCTACCCTTCCTCTAATGTGGAGTAGCCGTCTCTTTTTAAAATACACGAACACACACACTCCTACCTAATTTCAGCAGTTGACCCTTGAACAATGCAGGGCTTAAGGGTACCAACCCTGCATGTGGGTCAAATTCTAGTATAACTTCTGACTCTCCAAAAACTTAAGTAGTAATAGACTACAGTTGACAGAAGCCTCACCGATAAAGAGTCGATTAACACTTGTATGTTACATATATATATTTAAATATATATTTTTATATATATTATATACGTGAGTGTTTTTACAATAAAGTAAGCTAGGGAAAAGAAAATACATTTACAGTACTGTACTGTAAAAAGTCAACATATAAGTGGACCCACACAGTTCAGACCTGTGTTGTTCAGAGTCAACTGTATTTGGTTGAACTAATACAAAGTAAATTAGAGGGGTGCCTGGGTGGCTCAGTCAGTTAAGCATCTGCCTTCCGCCCACATTGGGCTCCTTGCTTAGTGGGGAGTCTGCCTCCATCTACCCCTCACCCCTGCTCATCCGCACATGTGCGCTCGCTCTCTCAAATAAAATCTTTAAAAAAAAATAAATAAATTAGATATTATCATGACACTTCACCCCTAAATGCTTAAGTCTTTTCATCTAGAATGTGGTCCCTTCCCTCTCCCTCCTTTTATGTCATTACCTTTAGCTTTGAAGAAATCAAGCCAGTTGTCTTAATAGAATGTTCCACATTCTGGGTTTGGCTGGTTGTATCATTTGATATTTAATGTGTTCCTCTAGCCCTGATATGTAGATCTAAGCTTGGGTAAATTTAGGTTATATGTTTTTGATGAGAATATTTCATAATGTCTGATTGTCTCACTATTAGTGAAGATAAGTTTAATCACTATATTAAGATGGTCACAGCTATATACAGCTCTTCCTTCCCAACCTCTGTGATTAGGAAGTGATCTGTGAGGTGCTGTTTTGGTGACATGTAGATCTTTAGTTCCCTAAACCCACCTTTCACCTATGGCATTAGCAATCATTGATGATCTTGATCTGAACCTTTCATTTTCATTAAGGTTGCAAAATGATTTTTTTCTGTTTCAGTCATTCCTTCTATATTCCTTTTTTTTAAGTCTCCATGCCCATCATGGGGCTCAAACTCATGACCCTGAGATCATGACCTGAGCCAAAATCAGGAGTCAGACACTCAACTGACTGAGCCACCCAGGAGCCCCTCAAAACTTTCTTGTTAAACAGCTGGTTCAGGTTCTGTCCTCCGGAGTAATGCAATTTGGCAAACATTTATTTATTCTTTACTGAGGCTGCTGTTTTTGAGTGTCTGATTCAGTGGAGCACATCAGTGTTAACGTTAATTTTTTGCTTGTGTAGGTAGAGAGGCCAACTGAAGACAGCGATTTGTTCAGTTTAGGAGGCATTATTTAATTGTGTTTTCCGAGTTGGGTTAGGGAGGAGGGTAGGTGGGAGAAGGGGCAAGAAGGCCATTCCAGTTAAAAACAGTGTCACCGGCAGATTCAGAAGTAGAAAAGTCTAGGGCACTGGAAAGGGTCTGAGTTTGGCAAAGTGAGAAAGTTGTGGCTAAGAGCGCTGTTTCTTTCCGGGGGTGGGAACAGTGTGTGCAGTCCAGGCTGTCTCTGCACTACTCATCACTCACGTGGACTGGCTGGGAAGAATTACCAGAAGGATACTGGAGAGAATCTTAGGGAATTCGTTTCCAGCCCAGCTTAATGGGAGGGGGAAGGTTGTCATCTCTGTGGAACACTGCATGGGTTCTCATCTCTCCCTTTTTGATTTCTTTAGGTTCCCTAAGGGTCCAAATGATTCTGCTTTCTCAGAGCTTGTTCTCTGTTCAGCACCAAATGTTGGTACACAGTTAGGTGGTTTCCTCGTTTTTGGCTGTTATGAATAATGATGCTGTGAACATTTGTGTGCAGGTTTTTGTGTGGATGTATCATTTCATTTCTCTTGGGTTCGTCTCTAGGAATGGAATTGCTGGGTCATAGGCTGACTCTATGTTTAACTTTCTGAGGGACTGCCAGACCTTTGCAGAGCGGCTGCACCAGTACACCTTTGCCCCAGCAGTGTGTGGGGTTCCAGTTTCTCCACATGCTCATCAGCACTTGTTACTGTCTGTCCTGATTATAGTCATCCTAGTGGGTATGAAGTGGGTTCTTTTCTTTCGACTTTCACCTGGGTTTTACTTGCCTGACACCATCTGTTGCTGCAGTTTTTGTGCCTAGTGCTTGGCACTGCTTGACCATGCTGCATGTTGGCATTCAGATTCCATTGTGAGTCTGAATGGTTCAGCCCCTACGATGGATTGACTTTCTTTTCAGTCAGTTGTTTACCTCTAGTCTAATCAGGAGTTGCTGGGTTTGGGTCATAGTACAACAGAGATGCTCTTTATAGGAGCTGGGACTAGGAAAGTATGGAGAGGCAGGTTACAATAGAAGGGGAAGTTGGATGTGCTAAGCAAATAGAAAGGGAGCTAGGGCCAAGCCTGGGAGGGCTGGAAGAGTTAGCCCGAGGAACTCTGACTGTGGTAGCTAACACTATGTATTTGTAGCAAAACAGGCTAAATACAGCAGGGCAACTCTGAAGCTGAGGAAATACAAGAGGCAGGAAGTAATGAGGATTCAAACTGGGGTTGTACAAATGAAAAAAAGAGGTTTGGGGAAGATTAGTTATGTGTAGGACTAGAGCAGATGTAATGGTTAGGGTAGAGGAACATAGGAAATAGTTTTGAGTCTGAGAACAGGAGAGAATGTTCCCCTTGGGCAGATTTGGGTGGGTGGAAGGTTTCTGTATGTAATGTGACTCTAGTGCTAACAGAACAACAAACGTGTATGCAGCAGAAAATTAAGAAAAGCCTAAACCGGAACCCAGATTTGACATCCTGAATGAAGTGGGAAGTGTTGCAAGGTCACTGCTTCTTCCATGTCATCCCCTCAGATACCTGCAGATAGCCCCTGATTATCTTCTCTTTTTTGTAGAATAGCTTAATTGAGGTATAACTGCCATATAGTAAACTGTATGTATTTACACTATACAGGTTGAGTTTTGACGTATGCATGTGTCTGTGAAGCTGCACCACAGTCAAGATGATGAACAAATCCATTACCCCAGAAGTCTCCTAATGCTCTTTTATAAATCCTCCCTCCTGCCTACTTCCCCTTCCTTACCCATCCCCAGGCAACCACTGACTTGTTTTCTAGTTTGCATTTTCTGGTATTTCATTTAAGTGGAATCTGTGTATGTACTTTATGTATATGCACATACTGTGGATGTACTTTTGGGGGAGAAGTGTCTGACTTGTTTCACTCAACAGCATTATTCTGAGATTCTTCCATGTTAAATGTATCAATAGTTCATTCCTTTTTATAGCTGAATGGTATTCCATTATATAGATGGGTCACAATTCTCCATTCTTCAATTGTAATGGACATTTGCTTCCAGTTTTTGGCTATTACAGGTAAACCTGTTATGAACATGTGTGTGTACAAGTCTTTGTCTAAACATAAGCTTTCATTTCTCTTGGGTAGATACTTAGGAGGGGAATCGTTAAGTCATCCTTTCAAGGTTCGTTTTAGTTTTTTTTAATTTTTAATTTTTTTTTTTAAGATTTGATTTATTTGTCGGAGAGAGGGATAGAGTGAGAGCACAAGCAGGGGGAGCAGCAGGCGGGGAGAAGCAGACTCCCCTCCCAGCAAGGAGCCCGATGTGGGACTTAATCCCAGGATTCCCGGATCATGACCTGAGTCAAAGGCAGATGTTTAACTGAGTGAGCCATGCAGGCATCCCATGTTTTAGTATATTCACAAGATTGTGCAACCAACACATTTCATTCCAGAACATATTTTCATCACCCCAAAATGTATGTTTAATTTTTTTTATATTTAATTTTATTTTTCTATATATATAAGTTTTTATTTCTTTACAATTTTGGGAATGCAGTTTCTTTTTTTTTTTTTAAGATTTTATTTGTTTATTAGAGAGAAAGCACATGGGGGGGGAGGGTCAGAGGGAGAAGCAGACTCCCTGCCGAGCAGGGAGCCTGATGCGGACTCGATCCAGGGACTCCAGGATCATGACCTGAGCCTAAGGCAGTCGATTAACCAACTGAGCCACCCAGGTGCCCATATGTTTAATTTTTAAAATGGTTTTTCTGTCTTACATTCCCACCAGCAATACTGCTCCACATCCTCCAGTTGTTCCATATCTTTACCAACACCTGGTGTGGTCATTAAAATTTTTTTTAGCCATTCAAGCAGGTTGGTAGTTTTTATCTCATGGTTTTTGCATTTCCATAATTAGTAATAACGTTGCTCATCTTTTCACATGCTTATTCATCTTCCGGTGAAGTATCTGGTTAATCTTTTGCTTATTTTATTGAGTTGTTTGTTTTCTTTTTTTTTTTTTTAAAGATTTTATTTATTTATTTGAGAGAGAGAGAATGAGAGATAGAGAGCACGAGAGGGAAGAGGGTCAGAGGGAGAAGCAGACTCCCTGCTGGGCAGGGAGCCCGATGCGGGACTCGATCCCGGGATTCCAGGATCATGACCTGAGCTGAAGGCAGTCGCCCAAACCAACTGAGCCACCCAGGCGCCCAGTTGTTTGTTTTCTTACTGAGTTTTAGAGTTCTAAGTCTGTTGTCAGCTATGTGGATTGCATATATTTTCTCCATATTTGTCTTCTCATTGTATTAACAGTGTCTTTTGAAGAGCAGAATTTGTTTATCCTGATGAAGTTCAGTTTGTCAGTCAGTCCTTCTACACATTGTGCCTTTGGTGTGATACCTAGGAAATCTGCCTAGCCCACATTTCTGACAATCTTGAAATAGGACTAGATTTTAAACTAAGCGAAGGATCTCAGTTAGGTGCCCAGGGGGCATTTACATTTATCATCTGTGTCCCTCACCAGATACGCTGGAGAGTCAGAAATTGTAGGAGTAATAAATAAGCCAGTTATCAAAGTAGTCAGTTGCTCAGTCACCCATCCATTATGTGAGCATGCCTATACTTAGCTAGCTCTAAAATGATACAGGGTTCCTCATCCGCATCTATCTCCCCCCGTTTTCTAACCTAGCTCTTTCTGCTGTCAAATGAATGCCTAAAGAAAAAGAATCAACATTAACTGAAGAAAAGTAAAATTTGGAAGGCAAATCCCCTTTCTCTTCCTAAAAAATCCAAGTACACAAATGACTGTATTTTTTTTATATAAATAAAGCAAATATTACACTACTCCTCTTTTCCATGAAATATTTAAGAACTTTGTGGTTTTGAAGAGTTTCCTGAGCCTGGGCTTTTCTCCCTGTGGAGTTTTCCATCTTTGGGTGTGGCTGGACTCCCTTTGTAAAAGGTGTAGTTGCAGAGCCCATTAGAACCCTGAAGGTATAAGGATTGCTCTCTATTCCCTTCTGGTCCATGCCTTGCTTTGCTAGAGAAGGAATCCTATTTTGCTTGAGATGAGGAAGCTTTTGACCAATTGCTACTACATACACTTTTTTTTAAGCCTCTCATGTTCCTGCTCCTGTCACGTAGATGTTCCCAGTTTTCAGGTCTTTTTGCCTGAGTTTTTCTTCCTTCCCTTTTTAGCCATGTTTCCTTTCTTACTTCCTAAATTCCTAAGGAGACCTAAATTTGGTTGAACACTTATTCTATTCTTATTGGCCATTAGTTTGTTTAGGCTCCATTGTTGTAGATTGTACTTTGGCATAGGTGTCCTGGCTGAGGCGTATCGTTATCCCTAAGGGCTGTGTTTGCTTATTGTAGATGCTCCTTTCTTGATTGGACTCTTGCTGCTGTTTTTCTTATCCTTAAATGTTAAGAAAGGATATATTTTTGTTAAGATTTATTTATTTATTTGAGGGCGCCCGGGTGGCGCAGTCTTAAGCGTCTGCCTTCTGTTCAGGTCATGATCCCAGGGTCCTGGGATCGAGCCCCACATAGGGCTCTCTGCTCAGCGGGAAGCCTGCTTCTCCCTCTCTCACTCCCCCTGCTTGTGTTCCTGCTCTCGCTTTCTCCCTCTTTCAAATAAATAAACATAAAATTTTAAAAAAAGATTTATTTATTTACTTGAGAGAGAGAGAGCATGTGTGCTGGAGGGGGGAGGGGCGGAGGGAGAGGGAATCTCAAGCAGACTCCCTGCTGAGCGTGGAGCCCAGATGTTGGATGTTGGACTCAATTCCATGGCCCTGAGACCATGACCTGAGCCAAAATCACAAGTTGGAGGTTCAACCAACTGAGCCACCCAGGCGCCCCAAGAAGGGATATGTTTTAATTTTAAGTTCTATATTTGGAAAATTTCCTCAGTCATGGGGCTCATCTCAAATAAGAGTGAAGACTAAAATATGTTCTGTAATTGCACTGGTTGAAGGACTGAATTGGAGAATGTTGTTTTACCAGGAGCCAGTAGTAGCTCCAGAAATTCCAGAGGGGGGGAGATACTGAGCTTAACACCACTTAATGGTAATGTATCAGGCATCGGTGTCTCTGGTTCCTTTACATCTTCATTCTCATTCTTCACAGAAGCACAGAAAGATAAAACTATCCACAGATGTTATAGAATTCACTATAAAAGGCCCAAGGAGGACAGATTATTTACCTCAACTTGCCCAAGTAAGTTTCAAAGCCCTTGGTTGGTCTATTATCCCAGAGTTTGTGTTGCATCTGAATAAGGAGCAGATCTGAGCTGCTTTTGGGGAAGAGTATTGAGCACACTCCTGAAGCCATAGCATTCCGACCAACCTTTGTATGACCTGCTTTGGATTATTAGGAATCTCATCACTCCTCGTAGTCTCTCCTTCTGAAGATAAACCAAACATACTTAAAACTTTGTTAGAAATGTTAGCTGTTAAATCTATGATCCTTTTCAAGAAAAGGTAAGATCATGACTGTCATCTGAATATGAAATGAACACGTCAAAGGTTTTATTTAATTAATTGAAGAAAACGGGGAAAATGTTACAACCAAAGAATACAAAGAACAGATGTTAAATGTAAGTCAGTAAAGTTGAAAGGAACATGCACATGAACACAAAACTGGCTCTTCCACAGGGGAAGAGAATTCTCCAGCAGAATTCATTTGTGTATCCACAGGGGTTCTTCTCTACAACTTACAGTTGGGTCACAGGCAGTGGAAGGCTAGAGTCGACACAAAAGGAAGTGCTCTTCCTTTTGTCTAAATAATGTATAGTATTATGTAAATAATGTAAAGTCTAAATAATGTATAGTTTCCCACTGGAGACATCCCATGCTGCTTTTAATTTCAAGTTTGCCTACAGAATATGAGAATCTATAATACTCTTCTCTACTTTCTTTTCTTTCATATTCAAGTTTTTAAATACTTGTTTAAAAATGGTTTAGGATGAGACTTTCTAAGTCCCAGTGATTACGTATCAGGGGTAATCTAATTTGTTCATGTGTTTTGGAGACATGATATGAAGTATGATGTTTTTTAATTTTTTTAACATTTTATTTATTTATTAGAGCTCGAGGGAGGGGCAGAGGCAGAGGCAGAAGCAGACTCCCTACTTAGCAGGGAGTCCAATGACCTACTTAGCAGGGAGTCCATGACCTTGGAGTCATGAGCTGAGCCCGAGGCAGACGCTTAACCAACTGAGCCACCTGGGTACACCTTAAGGCTCATGTACTTAAAAACCATTTTCTCTTTTGAGTATCTGTTCTGAGGATGGTAGCCACTGAGCTTCAGCCCTTCAGACAAGTTGTGAGACTTGGGGTACTCCTGCATTCTTAGTATCTGACTTGAAGAAAGAATCAAGGGTTTAGAAGTCTGTAAAACCGTAAATGTTGGGTAAGAGTATGTTGCTCTAACTTGTATTTCCCCTAGAGGTATCTTCCCCTCCCTCCTCCTAATATCAGAGAGAGAGAGAAATGCTATATAGCCACAGTTTTTTATTCCTTTGATCTGTTAAAAAGAAAATTCAACTGAATAAATTTTAAAGATCTTATTGGCTTTGTTTAAGTAGTCATGAATAAGGCAACATCCCATCTAGCAGAGAAGGGAACTCCAAGGAGCTGTACAAAATGAAAAGACTTTTATAGGTAGACGAGAGTGGGACAGGGAAGTTATACTAGTTATAAGTGGATTGGTTATGAGAAGATCACTTTCCTGTGGGGGATGGCAGGGGTCTGTCAGGCAGATTACCTCACCAGTGTTGAGCAGGTAATTCCTGACTGACTGGTTTAAGATTCCATTTCTGGGAGAGGCCAGAACTGTAATTAAGTTTCAATTTGGTGATGCTGGGCTTAGCATAAGCGACTTCATTTTGTGCCTGTTGTTTTTTTTGTTTTGCTTTGTTTTAACAGATCTTATTCTTTGGAGAGGTGGGATTGGTGTGATGTGGTGATGCAAAATTGAAATTGAAGTTTACCCTTTCAGAGAAACTGAAACACCTTTGGAACTAAAGGGCTTTTGGGTATCCTGAAGACCAGCAGCCATTGAGAGTCCTTATACCCTTCAGTTAAATGTGTGAGGAGTGGGCTGCCATGCAGGGAGAGCCCTGATTGGGGTGTGTCCATTGGAGAAAAGCAGGAAATGCTAGAGAGAAGGTACTAATGCAGCCTTGACATGTGTAGTGTGCCATGATTTCTGGCCACAGCTTGTGTTAAGATGGGGACTGGTAGACTGCCTGGCTTTAGTGAGGCTCCTCACCTCGCCCTCATTTGAACAGTGTTTGTCTTGGTCAGTTCTGGTGGAATCTGTCTGCCATTAGTCTCCACCCTTCCTCTACTAGGAGGGAAAAGGACACATTTGCTTTCCATCTGATGTGACTCACCCTGCCTCTCTGACTTCTTTCCTTCTTTCTTAGTGGCAGTACTGTACAATGTTGCCTAGGCTTCCCTATTTGGGACCTCTGGGTTGTATGTCCTGTGAATGGTGGGAGTTAACTTTTGGGCATCTAACCTAAACAGGTATGATATTACATTTACATTATTTGTTATACTTATTTTAGAGCTTTAAAAAATTACAATGTGGGGCCATCTGGGTGGCGCAGTTGGTTAAGCATCCGATTCTTGGTTTCAGCTCAGTTTGTGAGTTCAGGGTCGTGAGATCGAGCCCTGAGTCAGGCTCTGCACTGAGCACAGAGTCTGCCTGGGATTCTCTCTCTCCCTCTACCCCTCCCATTCGTGTTCTCTCTCTCTCTGAAATAATAAATTAATTTTTAAAAAGTTCCAGTGTAGAGACAGTTTATCATTTATCAGACTAGATTTCTTTTACTTTGACATCTTGTTTCAGGAAGGGGCTAGGAAGAAATTGGTTTGGAATATAAATCTAGCCATATGAAACACCTCAGTTCACCATGGTTTCTATAAAAGTATTTGAGTAAAATACGTGTGACTGCCTCACAAAATTGTATACGAGGGTTCCTAATAGGACCTTCTCCGATCTGATGAAACTATCTAAACCGTCACTGACAGGGGCACCTGGGTGGCTCAGTCAGTTAAGCGTCTGTCTTTGGCTCAGGTCATGATCCCAGGGTCCTGGAATCGAGCCCTGCATCGGGCTCCCTGCTTGGCCAGAAAGCCTGCTTCTCCCTCTCCCACTCCCCCTGCTTGTGTTCCCTCTCTTCTTGTCTCTCTTTCTCTCTCTCTGTCAAATAAATAAATAAAATCCTTAAAAACTAAAAATAAAAAAATAAACTGTCACTGGCAAAGTTTACCACCTTCTCAGAGAAGGATTTTAAGATTTGATTGATGTTTCATAATTTCACCTTATTTAGGCAAGGAATCTATAAGAGCTGTTCCAGTTGATCAGTGCCATCAGTTTCTGGTCTTTTTAGTGTTCTTTATGTTATTGACAGTATCGCATGCTTTGATTTGAACATTCTTTGGTCCTGTACTCATTTCTTTTCCTGTAAGCCAGTGAATGTGAAACCATTAACTGAACCTCCACCTTAATGGGTTGCAGAGAACCTAGTATAGTATTTGCGCACCCCTGGTCTGCCAGGACAAATGGCTACAGATACTTTGAAGTGGTTATGATGCAGCATTATCCTCCTGTCGTATTCCAATGAAAAATTCAGACATTAAGTAGTATCTAAAGTTTGGTGTTGAAGAACCAGTATTTTTATTGTGTTGTCAAGAATGAGAGAAGACAGGGGTGCCTGGGTGGCTTAGTCGGTTAAGTGTCTGCCTTCATCTCAGGTCGTGATCCCAGGGTCCTGGGATCGCGTCCCACATTGGGCTCCCTGCTCTGTGGGAAGCCTGCTTCTCCCTCTCCCACTCCCCCTGCTTGTGTTCCTGCTCTCACTCTCTCTGTCAAATAAGTAAATAAAATCTTTTAAAAAAGGGGGTGGGTGCCTGGGTGGCTCAGTTGTTGAGCATCTGCCTTCAGCTCAGGTGAGCCCCGCATCAGGCTCCCTGCTCAGCAGGAGGCCTGCTTCTCCCTCTCCCACTCCCCCTGCTTGTGTTCCCTCTCTCACTGTGTCTTTCTCTGTCAAATAAATAAAATCTTCGAAAAAAAAAAGAAAAGATAAGCTGGGGATGAAACAAGGAGTGGCCATAAATTGAGATTTGAGATGTTTGAGGACTGTATATTACTCCTAGTGAAATGCTCCAGAATTGTTTAGACCAGCACCATACAATAAAACTTTCTGTAATAATGGAAATGTTCTATATCCGCACTCTCCAGTATGATAGGTGCCAGCCACAGGTGGCTGTCAAGCACTTAAAATGTGGCTAGTGTGGCTGAGGAACTGTATTTGACCTCATTTAGTTTGATTTAAATAGCCACCTGTGCTTAGTAGCTACTATCCAGAATATGTGCTTTGTCCAAGCAGTAGTTGTATACCAAGCCCTCTTTTGGGGCACACACTGTTGGAATCGGGGATTCAGGGATGAAGGAGAGACTGCCTTCGAGGAGAACTTTCCTCTTCCTCTGTCCCCATTTGGGTGGCAGGCAAATATGCAGGAAGTCACGATTCAGTAGGATGAAAGGGGGCCCTGGGACCCAGATGCTGTGGAGTTTGGGGAGTGGTGTGCAGGAAGACAGGCTCTCCAGACTGCTTAGACGTAGCCTGCTCCCAGATAAGCAGGCTTCTGGTACATGAAGGGGGTGGGACCCTGGGGGAGGAGTGGCAAGCACACTCGAGGTACAGGGCATATGGGAGTAGAAGTGATGCATGTTCTGGAGAAATACAAGGCTAGACTAGATAGCTGCCTCGAATGGTCTAGGGTGCCCATGGCAGGCTGGGCTTTAGCTTTTGTGTGCCATCTCTAGCCTTGGTGGATTCATGCTCTCGTGCCCTGTGGACATCCCAGCTGTCTTGGCCCCAGACAACTTTTTTTGATCCCTCTGGTGGTCCAACTGCTCCTCAGACGTGTCCCCTTCAAAGTCTTGCTCTTTCTCATTTCAGGCCTTTAACATTTCCCACTGGGCTTCCTGAGAACTTCTCTGAAGCTTGTAAGAGATGGAAAACAAGTAAAACACCCTGACCAATTAGTTTTGACACATTGGATGCTCCTTCTTAGGCATTGCGTGTATAGCTCTTCAGTCTTGCTTTTGAAAATGTTCCAGTATTTCTGCTGTAGCGTTCTCTCCCTTAAAGTACTGTTATTTATACTGCCCTGTGGAATGATTATGTCTTCTTGCCTACCAGACAGTAAACCTCGAGAAGGCAAGGCCAGCCATCTATTATTATTCTTTGTACTGCCCTATGTGTCCGGTAAATGCTGACATTCTCATTTTAGCACAGGCATCTAGACTGAAATCATAAAATCCTAGCACAAACAAGCATTCCTCAGCAGTGAAATTTGAGATATGGCTAAATACAGTGTATCTTTAAAAAATAAGGGCGCCTGGCTGGCTCAGTCGGTAGAGCACGTGACTCTTGATCTTGGGGTTGTGAATTCAAGCCCCACGTTGGTAGATTTTACTTAAATTTTTTATTTTAAAGATTTTATTTATTTGTCAGAGAGAGCACAAGCAGGGAGAGTGGCAGGCAGAGGGAGAAGCAGGCTCCCTGCCGAGCAAGGGGCCCGATGTACTTGATCCCAGGACCCCAGGATCATGACCCTGGCCAGAGGCAGATGCTTAACCGACTGAGCCACCCAGGCGTCCCTTTACTTAAAAACTTTAAAAAAAGATTTGACTGCAAGATTACTCCAGGCCCTCTATTTAGGAGGAAAGAGGAATATAAAATTCAACTGAGCTTGTATTATTCCTAGACTTGAAAATACATGTTCCTGACCAGATCCTTGACTCTGTTAAACCAGTGGCTCTTGAACTTTCCAGAGTACAAACTGCTTCAACACGGGAAGAAATTCCACAGGCCCTGCCCACTGTGCCCAGCCATCTGTGTCCCAGGTGTGGGCTTCCTCTTTGGGCAGATTCCACTCTGGGTTGGTCACAGCTTAGTCCTACCCACAGTATCTCTTCTTTTACTGGGTGGATGTAATGGAAACTGGTGGAAGGAAGGCTGAAGTCTGTCTTGGGCCCTGGGGAGGCTAGAGGAGGCTTCCTGCTGAAGGCAGCATTTGACCTGAAAGGGAAAGAAAAAACTCACTACAACTCTGGTGCCCTAGAAGTAGAGAACCTAGATTTAAGGTTTTAGGATTATTCTGAAATATATTTGTGTTGAGTGAAGGGTATTAGAACTTAGCCAATTGAAGGGCAGGGAAGGTGCTCCAGACCAGGCAAGTGACTTTATTCAATAAAAACAAGAAAGGCTAGTTAAAAGTAAAAAGGTGGCTTACTTGCCTAAATGCCTGTTGTGCATTTGGAGATAGTGATTGTCCATACTGACCAGTTGCCAAAGTCTTCTTTCCAACCTGATCCTGTTGTCTGAGTTTCTAGAACACCAGCACTATCCTGAGCTTCCCCAAAGTGACTTCATGATTCCACAGAAAGGGCTTTGGTCAAAGGCCCCCACTCATCCCTTTCCCTCTTCCTTCCCAGACTTGCAGTCTTCCCACTCCTACCCCCTGCCCAGGAGGAACCTCCTCCTCTCTGGAGCCTTGCATCCCCTCCGGGAAGTGTGTGGCCGTGGCCTACATTCTTCTCCCGTTCAATTTCCTGTACCTGCACCTTGTTCGGGCACCGTCTGATCATGGGGTTTTCCAAACAACTCCAGTTTCCATCTTTCTCATTTCCTTATTGGAGGGACATTTTTGCTACCATTTGAAATTATGGCTTGTTTTAGTTTGGGAGCTTTCAAAAACATCATTCGAGATATTATTTCTTGCCTTTCTTCTGGGCCTAGAATTTTGAAGCCATTTTTATTTTTAACTCAGGCAATCTGTTTGCCCCTGTCCTTTTTCCTCTTTTTTTTTAAAGTAGAGTATTTCCTGGATTTGCTAATAACCCTGGGATTGTTAAAGTAGTCACGCTCCAACTCCCATCCCCAGAGGACACACTGAACACCCTTAAACTGTCCCATAAGTAACACTAAGTTATCTTAATCTTTATACTTGTCCAAATGAGATGATACAGATAAGATGCTTAGCCTGAAGACAAGCACATAGTGAGTTTTCGAGAGATGCACTTGCTAACATTTGATCTTAAGCCTTTGTGTAGCTAGTCTTCCTTCACTTGTTATCTGTGGTTCCTGTGCCCATCAAGCAAACCACCTTCTGCAATCAGCAGAACTTCCTTCCACTTCCTGACTTAGAGGTGCTGTTAAGGATTGTTTTTATATTTACATTTATTGACCTTTTATGGCTACTCTAGAACCCTTGTGTAGTGCCTTTTAGCCATTGGAATTGGAATTGGCTGGGTGATACTGTTTGTTGAAAATTTTGCCCTTGGGGTGCCTGGCTGGCTCAGACAGCAGAGCATGGGAGTCTTGATCTTGGGATTGTGAGTTCCAGGGTAGAGTTTACTTAAAAAAAGAAAAAATTCTTTTGTTCAAACTTTTCTCTATCCATCTTAAACAGCTTTGTTGTGGGAATCCAAATTTATACTATTCCCCTCCCTTTCTCTCTCTCAAACTGATCTTAAAACAAGTTACTTTTGGGGTGCCTGGCTGGCTCAGTCGGTTAAGTGGCTGCCTTCACCTCAGGTCATGATTTCAGGGTCCTGGGAGCTAGCGCCTCGAGAAGCTCCCTGCTCAACAGGGAGTCTCCTTCTCCCTCTGTCCTTTCCCCTGTTCATTCTCTCTCCCTCTCTCAAATAAATAAATAAAATCTTTAAAAAAAAAAGTATCAAAGTCATAACATAGTTTTTTATTTAGGCTTCCTTTTTAAAAGAAGGTATGTGCCAGATATTTCTTTTCTTTTTATTAACATATAATGTATTACTTGTTTCAGGGGTACAGGTCTGTGAGTCATCAGTCTTACACAGTTCACAGCGCTCACCATGGCACATACCCTCCCCAAATGTCCATCACCAGCCACCCCATCCCTCCCACCCCCCACCACTCCAGCAACGCTCAGTTTGTTTCCTGAGATTAAGAGTCTCATGGTTTGTGTCCCTCTCTGGTTTCGTCTTGTTTCATTTTTCCCTCCCTTCCCCTATGATCCTCTGCCTTGTTTCTCTCTCTCTCTCTTTTTTTTAAAGACACCTCTGTGGGTGGGTCGCTGCTCCATTGTTTTTAAGAAGGGAAGGTTATATATACATATATATATATTTTTTAATTTTATTTATTTATTTGACAGAGACAGAGACAGCGAGAGCAGGAACACAAGCAGCGGGAGTGGGAGAGGGAGAAGCAGGCTTCCCACCAAGCAGGGAGCCCGATGTGGGACTTGATCCCAGGAGTCTGAGATCATGACCTGAGCCGACAGACGCTTAACAACTGAGCCACCCAGGCGCCCCTGCCTTGTTTCTCAAATTCCACATATCAGTGAGATCATATGATAATTGTCTTTCTCTGATTGACTTATTTCGCTTAGCATAATACCCTCTAGTTCCATCCATGTCGTTGCCAATGTGCCAGATGTTTCTAACCTAAGATTTCTATTGCGGCAAGACTAACAGTATGCTTGCCCTCAAACCAGAGGCTGATTATCACAGATAACCAGAGATGATTATCAAGCCTGAATCTGGGACACATTTGTCATAAAAGTTTGTCACAGTATTTTTATTAATGAAAATAAATTTATTACATTCTTGATTTTTCCTAATTTGTTAAAAGTGTGCATTGCATCTATAATTTTATATTATGGAAAATCTCAAATAATGCAAAAGTAGTGCAAACAGGGTGACTGGGTGGTTCAGTCGTTAAGCACCTGCCTTTAGCTCAGGTCATGATCTCAGAGTCCTGGGATCTAGTCCCATGTGCTCAGTGGGGAGTCTGCTTTCTCCTTCTCTCTTTCCGCCCCCCGCCACTCTCTCTCATTCTTTCTGTCAGATAAATAAAATCTTAAAAAAAAAAAAAAAAAAAGGTGTGAACAGTGCTGTGCACCCCCCTGCACCCATCACTCAGCCTGTTACCAGCCCGTCTTGTTTTGGCTGTGCACTCCATCTCACCCTGTGGATTATTTTGAAGCATGACAAGCCTTTTTGATCTTGTTGATCAACCCAATATGAAGCACTTTGTAATTGGTCCTGGGCTCCCATCTCACATCTGAATATTTTTACAAATTCAGTGACCACCTACAAACTTCTGTTGCCTTGTCTGTTAAATGAGAATTTGACCTTATGGGCTCATTGTGAGGATTAAATGCATGACCTGTAGGGGTGCCTGGGTGGCTCAGTCGTTAAGCATCTGCCTTCCACTCAGGTCATGATCCCAGGGTCCTGGGATCGAGCCCCACATCGGGCTTCCTGCTCAGCAGGAAGCCTGTTTCTCCCTCTCCCACTCCCCCTGCTTGTGTTCCCTCTCTCACTGTGTCTTTCTCTGTCAAATAAATAAAATCTTTAAAAAAAAAATGCATGACCTGTAGTGTAGAGCCTGGCACAGAGTGTGCTCAGGAAGTGGTCTTTATTTCTTGCTCTTTCATAGGCTCTGCTCTTTCACTCGTTAGGTCCTAATCAGATTCCTCAGTTTGGAAAGTTCAAAAGAATCTACCTACAGTGGACGTTACTGTTCAGCTTGGTGACCAGCACAGTGGTAGTATATGCCTTCCCGGTGCCTCCCCTGTGACCTTCTCCAGAACCTTATCAGCACATGTTGCTTGCCTACCTCACTCTGAGCTTTGAATTCATTGGTTTTGAGGACAAAATGACTGCTGGGTCATCATCGTCATCATCTTCTTCTTCTGAGATTTAATTTATTTGAGAGAGAGCGCTTGTGCGTGCAAGCTAGGGGAGGGGCAGAGGGAGAGGGGAGAAGCAGGCCTCTCCGCTCAACAGGGAGCCAGACGCGGGGGACGTGGGGGCTCAATCCCAGGACACTGGGATCATGACCTGAGTAGAACGCAGATGCTTAACCAACTGAGCCACCCAGGTGCGCCTGCTGGGTCTTCTTTAGTGGTCAGGTACAGAGTCTTGGAAGAAAATGGGATGGAGAAATTTCAAGCTGGTTGTAGTTTAGAATGGTACTTTCAAATCTCAGAAGCCTAAACTTCTGTCCCCATGATACTTCCTTCTCAATACTTTATTTAGACTATGTATGCAGTAAATCACATTATAGTAGGTAAAATAGGCAGAGACCATCAGACAACTTCTGAGAGATACCTGGTTGAAATGTTTTGACCTCTGCTGAGCTAAGAGATGCAGATGGAACCAGTTGACACTCTTTTCTAGCTATATGATTAACAATGATTTGTGCTAATGATGGCTGGGGTATGGCGAAATGGAAATACAAGTTCACTGATGGTGTGGGTGTTAATAAAACTGTTCTGGAAAATGATTTTGTCAGTATATTTCAAGGGCCTTTAAAATATTCATACTATTTTGATGAGTGATAACCCATTTGTGTGTCTGATCAGATTACATACATAATTTAAAATAGGGGCGCTTGGGTGGCTCAGTCGTTAAGCGTCTGCCTTCAGCTCAGGTCGTGATCCCAAGGTCCTGGGATCAAGCCCTGCATCAGGCTCCCTGCTCCGCGGGAAGCCTGCTTCTCCCTCTCCCACTCCCCCTGCTTGTGTTCCCTCTCTTACTGTGTCTCTCTCTGTCAAATAAGTAAATAAAATCTTAAAAATAAATAAATAATAAAATAATCGCGGGGCACCTGGGTGGCTCAGTCATTAAGCGTCTGCCTTCGGCTCAGGTTGTGATCCCAGAGTCCTGGGATCGAGCCCCGCATCGGGCTTCCTGCTCAGCGGGAAGCCTGCTTCTCCCTCTCCCATACCCCTGCCTGTGTTCCCTTTCTCGCTGTCTCTCTCTATCAAAAAAATAAATAAAATCTTTTAAATAAATAAAAATAATTGCATGCTTAATAATAGTGGGATTATCCATATGCTGCAGTATCATGCAACCTTAATGTCATAACAAAACAGGATGCAACAGTATAATCTCAGCCATTTGAAGGAAGACTAGAAAGACCTAAACCCTGGTGCTAATAGTGATTGTTTCTAAGAGTTGGAATTGTGGGTGCCTTTCTGTCTTTGCTTCATTCTTGTGCGTACCTTTCTAAATTTTCTATAATTCAGTACTTTAATTGGAGGGTGGGGGAGAGACAGAAAAGTCACTTGTTTGATTAGGATCTAGCTGTTAGAGAGTAGGCAACTTGGCAACACCAAGCAAATAAAAGTGTTAATGGACTCTAGAAAACCAGTTGGTTTAACTGCCCTTGCCTTGCACCTCTAACATTCGTGCCATCACTGTATCAGACACACATGTAAGTAGGAACAGTTACGGACCTCAAGTCAGTATTTTTCCAAACCTGGTGTGTGTGCCTCAGTTGCCAGAGGGAACTTTTCAGAATGCCTAATTGAGGACTGATCCCCAGCCCTGGTGAACCAGTATCCTCTTTGCGGTGAGAACTGATATTACAGAGTGGCACGATGGTCGAGTATTGGGGCCTGGGCTGACACTTCTGACAATTCCAGCTCTGCCACTCAATTGCTATGTGATCTTGGACATGATACAACACCTGGTTCACCTTCATTCCCTGTGTTTTATAGTTGTCTTGATGGCTTTGCAAACGCTTTGCTTTCAACTCCTTGATACTGCAACTCCCTAGTCTCGCCTCTACTTGAGCACAGTCATCTTGAGTTTGTGATCACCACACAAAGTTGCTTGGCCAGACTTTGCAATGGCCCGCTGACCACCAACTTCTACCCCTTCCCTGCTCCTCTAGTTTTTCCCATACCAGTTCTCTGTTCTCACTGCCCTCCCCCTGACCATTCTCTATTGGGCCCTTTCTGACCTCATTGGCTGTGCCCAGCCCAGACCCTTGGATATTATTTTCCTGACCTTTTTACCTACATGGGGTTTCTTTGTTGTGTCTGCCTTTATGGCCAGTTTGTTTCTCTGCTTCAGAGATGAAGAAGATGATAACTCCAGGCTAAGAGGAAAATTCTAGCTTTTGATTTGTTACGTGAGAAAAAATTATACTTGAGGGAAAGAATTGATTCAGCATATGGAATAGTTAGTATTGCTTGTTCTTCCTAGGAAATCGTTCCAGAGCACACAAATGAAGTTTGGTTTGAAAGCAGAAGGAAGGAAATGTGTTCTGAATACACCTTATTCTAAAAAGGTTTTAGACGATATATGTAAATGGATTAATAGATGTTATCCAAAATATTCATTTCCAAGGAACACAGTGGCTAGGGACCTTGTACAACTCTTTTCTTCCTCTTTGCTTGCTTCAGTTTCTCCTGTAAAAGGAGTGGTCTCTGCATTAGAAACTGTTCTCCAGTTAGAAGTTTCTAGTTTGTAAGATTTATTTATTTATCTATCTATCTATCTATTTATTTTTTTTTTTTATTATTTTTTTAAGTAAACTCTACACCCAGCCTGGGGCTAGAACTCACAACCCTGAGATCGAGTTGCTTGCACTACCACCTGAGCCAGCCAGGCATCCCCTTAGTTTGTAGGATTTCAAAAAGTAATTTCAGTCTTCAGAAATCCAGAAATTCAGTAATTTCAGTCTTCAGGTGATGATGGAAATCAGTAACAGAAGAAACTGCGAGTGGAGATTTTAAAGACATTGCAGCTTGGTCGGCTTCTTGTAGCAAAAGTTGTGCTCAAGTTTTGTTTTGTTTTGTTTTTTTCTTAGCTCTTTTCTAGAAACAAGTGTCCCCCATTCTTGATCCTGGAGAACAGTAAGTACAAAAACAGGGCTCTAAACTTTGCCAGCTTAAAGCCATCAACATCCCAGTGAAACCACTTGTTGGGTTTCTTCAGATCCAATGTTGAGTATCATTTGCAACAACCCTTGAATGTTCGACAGGCCCTAAGTGAGGATGAAAATCCTCATTCATGTGTAGTTCATCTTTCATGATGAATAAGGACTATTTTTGTAATGAGAAAATTTATTTGAAAAATCAGCAGATTAACGTTTTTCTCCAAAATGGAAATAGCTTTTTCAGTTTAAGGTAATATGTTCCTCCAAAGGTCACAATAAGATAGTATAAAGAAAACAAAGCTATTTGTAATTCTGCAATCCAGGAAAAACCTAATATTGTATTCTTTCAACTTCATTTTTACATTTAAATCTTTACTCCTTTGGGAATCTGTTTTGGAGCATGGAGTGTAAGGATCTTAATTCTCAGAATTTTTCTGGCTGCCTTCACTTAGTGAATTTTTTTTTCATCCTTTTGTTACTGAATTTTATAATGGCATATTTGTCCAAATTATTCATTTCTGGGTTATTTTCCTGTTTAGTCCTATTCCAGCCCCATACTTTTAATACTGTATTTTTATAACATACTTTCCAAGACTGTTAAGTCAAGTCCTCTGTCCTCTTGTCATTACTCTTTTGGGGAAGAATGGGAGGGACTCTTGTGAATTTATTTTGATGAATAAAATTAGAATTATTTCAAGTTCCAAAAAAATCCTTGGGATTGTTTCAGTAGAGGAGAATTTACATCTCTGCATTAAGTCTTCCTATTGGAGATATCTCTTCATTTATTCAGATTTCCTTTGTTTCAGTAAGATTGTCATTTTCTTACTTAAGTCCTATACTGCTGCTAACCACTGCAACAATGGTTGCAGTATAAATTTGGAAAATCCTTCAAAAAAGTGAATTAGTGAATGTCATGAAAATGTTTATACTTTTGATTCAGTAACCCCATTCCTAAACAGTATCTGTAAGTTAACAGAAGAACCCTTTTGCCTGTGTGAGAATTTGACCTTTGGTTAACTTTGTTTCTGGGGAACCTCATAAAGGCAGATTGTCACCTTCTGTTGCTGGGCACTGTAGCTTGTGGTAAAATGTCTCCTGCTTGGTAATTGCATCTGGACAGGGAGAGGCTGTGAAGTACCCCCATGGAGCCCCATGCTTGGGCTTCACAGAGTACAGTGGCTCTTGTGCTAGATGTGTTCCTCACAAGAAGCCCACAGAGCTATTAAAAGAGATGATTGGATCCCCTCAACAATAAGGGTTTTAAGTCAGGGATTGAACCCACACTGTCTCCCTATACCAGAGCCATCTGCTGTGTGGATTGTTGAAAGAACAGCCAGCGAGCTGTGTTCTTGTGCCCCCAGTCCTCCTCAGTAGGCAGGTGCCAGGTATGGCCTGTGATAGTCCTGTGAGTCTGAATCTAAGAAGATCATGCCCACCCCACTTAACCCCCACCACCCTATGGCTGTTGCTGGGTCCCAAAGAAATGATCCCACAAACTGAAGTTCAGAAATGTTCTTTACAGCATTACTTTCTCCAGATTTTTGATATATTAAGTAAAAGGCAGGAATGGCTATTTAAACACTTAATTCACTCAAAGGAATATTAGATGTTAAGACTGTAACAGAAGCAAGCACTAAAGGATAAAGTCACAGTCACTGTAGCCAGCCTCAGCCTTCTAGAAGCTACGTGGTTAAAAATGAAACTAAGGGGGCGCCTGGGTGGCTCGGTTGGGCGACTGCCTTCGGCTCAGGTCATGATCCTGGAGTCCCAGGATTGAGTCCCACGTTGGGCTCCCTGCTCAGCGGGGAGTCTGCTTCTCCCTCTGACCCTCTTCCCTCTCGTGCTCTTTATCTCTCATTCTCTCTCCCTCAAATAAATAAATAAAATCTTTTTAAAAAATTAAAAAAAAAATGAAACTAAGGGACACCTGGGTGGCTCAGTTGGTTAAGCGTCTGCCTTTGGCTCAGGTCATGGTCCAGGGTCCTGGAATCGAGCCCTGCATTGGGTTCCCTGCTCAGCGGGAAGCCTGCTTCTCCCTCTCCCTGCCACTCCCCATGCTTGTGCACTCCCCCCCCTGACACATAAATGAATAAAAATCTTTAAAAAAAATAAAAATGAAACTAAAAAATAGCTTTTCTGAGACCTAGTTTTGACTGCCTTGTTCTCCCAAACTGTAGAAGAATAAGAACAGGCTTTACTGAACCCGCTTCCTTACCTGCCTTTTTTATATGTAAACACTTATTTCCCCCAGCTCCACTGAAGGCAGGAGGTAGATGTTGACCCTTGCCTTGTTACTTGTAGTCTCCTGCCCTTGCTGTTTCACAGTCTCCTGAGGATAATGGACCAGAGCTAAGGGCTCTCAGGTGTAGGTGTCATTTTCGAGGGTTCTCACATTCAGTCTTGAATTCCTGGTTCTGGAGAACACAGGCGTCATACTGGGGATTCCAGCTGTCTGAGGAGTGATCGTCTAGCAGTTTTAGATAAGTTGCTAACTTTGGGGTCCAGAGTTTAAGACTCCTGCTTTTCTGAAAGTCACTGAGTCAGGTTCAGGAGACTAAGGGATAATAAAAACGGGAACCCTGTCTTGAAAAGTAAATAGGAGCAAGTTCTGGAATAGAGATGAGCAAAGATTAGGCATCTTACATATTGTCTGGTCAGGGGTAGGGAAGACTGCCTGAAAGGTTTTCTAGAAAAGGGTGATTCCAAGAGCTATAGGTCAAGTATTCTCACACTACCCCAATATTTGATAATAATTCTCTACTTGGCACTAGAGATGTAGTGGGGAATAAAACTGTCTTGGTGGAGGTTAAGAAAAGAAAAGGGAAAAGACTGACAAATGTAATAGATTCAGATGCCAAGTAGTGGTTAAGTGCTCTGAAGAAAACTAAGGCAGTGTAAAGGGATAGAGCAGGTGGAGAGAGGGTGTGCTACTTTAGATAAAATGATCACCTCTCTGAGGAAGTGCAATGTGAGCAGAGACTTGAATGAAGCAGGACTGAGCTGTTGAGGAAGTTGGAGCATTAATCGACACTGATCCAACATCCAAGAGGGAGAATCCGTTCTTTTAGACTACTCTGAGGGGCAGGATGAGCCTGACTCACTATTTTGCCCAGCTTGGGTCCAGAGTTCTAATGACTGATACTGCTCTCTGTCCGGTCCCCCTGGATGGCAGGGAAATAGCCAACAGGAAGGCCCAAGACTCAGTGCTCCTGGGGCTGTTTCGATGTTTACACTGGGGGATGTGGTTAGCCTTGGTATTTCTGTCACACTCACAGTGCTTTCTTCTTTTTCCTTTTAGTTTGAAGGATGACCTCTAGGAAGAAAGTGTTGCTGAAGGTTATCATTCTGGGAGATTCTGGGTAAGTGGTTCTCACCATTTGAACTAACATGTTGGCTTGGATTAAACGTGACCTCCTTGAAGCCTGTGCCCTCCATGCTGACATTTGGCAGTTCCTTCTCTAATAGTAGTGGCAGTAGGGCCCTAAGTCTCCTGCTCTTTCGGGCACAGCAGAAATTTGAATGATCTCTTGTTCTGTAACCCTTCGTTCCCTGATCTTTGGCATGATTTGGGGGAAGGGGCAGCTATTTAAACTCGATAATAGTTTCATGGAATCCCTTTTTTCCCAGCTGGTTAGACAAGGGAGCTCTATTTATGTAGATTTGTTGCCACTGACCTCATGCCTACCAATTGTGGGTTTGGGGTGTGCTGTGTGGTATCCTCCCACCACTGTGCCAGATTCCGGTCTATATTCAAAAGAACCTGGGACTGGAGACCTGGATTCTGATCCTAGATCTGCCACTAAGTAAGTGACCAGCTCTTTAGTAGCTGTTATGATTCTGTGGGAGGCTTTTCAGACTCAGCATCTGAAGTGACCTGTGAAACCTTAGACCAGCTGGAAGCTATGTATATTTTTTTTTTAAAGATTTTTATTTATTTGAAAGAGATAGCGAGAACAGGAACGACAAGCAGGGGGTGTGGGAGAGGGAGAAGCAGGCTTCCTGCGGAGCAGGGAGCCCGATGCGGGGCTCCATCCCAGGACACTGGGATCATGACCTGAGCCGAAGGCAGACGCCTAACGACTGAGCCACCCGGGCGCCCCCTGAGGAGCCTTTTAAAAGTTAGCATTTTTCCATACCAGCGGGTTGGGCCTAGTTCTAGCAGTACTTAAATACACACATCTCTCTGTCTCTCTGTCTCTGTCCCTCCCTTTCCCTCCCTTACTCCTAATGACTCTAGTGTAGTGTCAGGATTGAAAGGTATTGTTTTAGGCCCAAACTTGCCTGGAAAGAATCACCAAGTCTTTATTTGATTACAGTATCTCCTGGCCTCTCCTCTGAAAAACCCAGGTGGCCTGGGTTGGAGAACACTGCCTTAAGCCATAACTGTACTACCAGGTCCTCTGCATATGAAAATGAGTCTGTTTCTCAGTGGGAAAGGAAGGCATTCCCGTTGCCTTTGAAGAAGGCTTTTGTATTATTATCAGCCTGCCCCAGCTAATCTCATCACCAAAAAATTTCCACACATTGTCTCTTGCTGAGTTTTCTGATTGGAAAACATCTCTGGAGGAGCTTACTCTGAGGTAGATTCTGATTTGGTGGAATATTGATGCTTTCTCCACTTCAGATTTTAAACTTTGAAGCAGCAGGTGGCTGACTGGTGTGTATGTCTGCTCGCAGCCATTGACTTCCTCCTGTGCCATTACTTTCTTAGACTGAATAGCAACCCCTAAATGGAGAGACACCCAAGACAGCAGAGATTATTTTTGGAATGGTGGAGTGATCTTATTGCTGTAGCTCCTTTTAGAAGGAGAGTATTTGCTTACATCTTTCTGGAAGGAAAAAGATAATACTAGGTTCTACCATCTGACTTGCTTGTACAAACTTAAAAGCAGCTTTTCAACATCTGTCCCATATCTGTACCCCGTATTTTTATCCCAGGAGAAAATACAACCTCAAATGAGTAACATTGGGCAGTTGGCTGGCACGGCTCTCTGTTGTGATTACAGTTCCTTGTTCTCCTTTAAGATAGGCAGGTATCTTCAGAGCTGCAAGGATCAGAATCTGTTTTCCATCCCTTCCTAGTTGACCTATACTTGTGGTTTTTCTCCAATTTCAGAGTTGGTAAGACATCACTCATGAACCAGTATGTGAACAAGAAATTCAGTAATCAGTACAAAGCTACAATAGGAGCAGACTTTCTGACAAAGGAGGTGATGGTGGATGACAGACTAGTTACAATGCAGGTAAGCACGTGTCTCCGCTTTGCCAGTCAAGCGGGCTGAACCCTTTTGTTCATGCCTAGGCATTTTCCCTCCCTGTTCTTCATTTCCCACTACAATATTCAGGGATAATTGGCCACAGGTAGGAGGATTGCCAGATAAAATACAGGACATCAAGTATGACCCAGATATTGCATGAGACATACTAGAAATTTTTCATTGTTTTTCTAAAGCTCAAATTTTTTTTTTTTAAAGATTTTATTTATTTATTTGAGAGAAAGAAAGAGAGAGAGCACATGAGAGGGGAGAGGGTCAGAGGGAGAAGCAGACTCCCTGCCGAGCAGGGAGCCCGATGTGGGACTCGATCCCGGGACTCCAGGATCATGACCTGAGCCGAAGGCAGTGGCTTAACCAACTGAGCCACCCAGGCGCCCCCAAAGCTCAAATTTAATTGGAGTTCCTTTTTTTTGTTGTTGGTTTGGTTTGGGGTGTTTTTTTTGTTACTGTTTTTGTTGAATTTGACAACATACAGGCCTCTCTGTTTTGCTGTGTGTCCAAAATATCTAACTCATTCCTTTCTTAATATCCCTGCATAATATTTTAGGCCAAATATTATGTCTTTGGGTTTCTCCTTGATTCTTACAGTAGCTTTTCATGTAGTTTCCCTATTTTTCTGGCTTCTTTTAATCTGTCTTATCTATAGCCACCAAAGTTGTGTTTCTGTTAAGCTAGCCTAGCTTTTTTGTGTATCACCTTAATCTTTTAAGATTTTCCCTTGCAACAATTAGGCTAAAATACACATTCCTTCATAGGACCTTTTGAAAGCCTTTGCATTCTGGCTACAAACTATTCTTCACTTTTTTGTCTTTTGCCAGTCCTTCTGAACCATGTGCTGCTCTTCCAGACCTGTCCTTGCACCTCTCTGTTTCCATCCCAGCCCCTTTGTCCTATCTTTGTCTTCATCCCCAAGCCTCCAACTTTTAGCCCAGGTGTTGTCTTCTGAAACTCCTACCCCCACAGTAGTTGTTCCTTCCTGTATTAAATGAGGTCCAGGTCCCTGGCAGACTAGGCCTCTAGAGACAAATAAAATTCTTATCCCACTGTAGTCCTAGCAAACACCAGGCTCACCGAAATGTTTGAATGATCCAGGTATTACAGGTAGAAATTTTTACACGCATGGACCTCAAGCTGTGACGTGCTCCCATAGGATAAGGACTCCTGACACTTCCTTGACTCACACATCCAGGATGGAGTTAGTATGGATTTCGCCTCCCACCTCCCCCAAGCATACACATAGAGATGTTCAAAATATGACTACAGTTTTAATAAACCGAGCTTGAGAGAAAAAGGAATTTCCAGGTTACAGGAAAGAAGAGGGAACCAAAAGCTAGTGATAAGCTCGGGGGCTTCTGCCATGGTGCTTTGCAGGTTTATAACCAGGACTAGAGTTTCATCACTCGCCAGGGGCAGGAGATGTGACTACAAAAGGTCGGGGAACTAGAATTGAGAATCCCCTTGGGAAAACGCATGCACGCGCGCACACACACACACACTCACTCACTCACTCACTCACTCACTCAGTCTCACACTCACCCAGGACCTTGGGAAGATGTGAAAACAGGACCAAATACTCTCAGCCCAAGGAAGTGGCAAAGCTCATGTATGAAGTAGGCTTGAGGCTTTGCCTCTTTGCTTTCTTGTTGGAGACTCTCAATCCCACTATGCTCATGTCTGCATTCTGAGCTTATACTCGACATGGGACAGGAATGTTGACATAAACCCATAAATCCCTGTCGTTCCCGACACAAGCAGAGATAGGACCATTCTATAGGAAGACTTGCAACCTCAGGACAGAAGATGAGCTCATAGCCACATGAGGAAATAATGTACCACAAAAAATGTTCACAATGACTGGAGATTTTTTAAAAAGGAATCGAAACCATAATGAGAAAGGATACTATAAAAAAATGAGGATATGGAGAACTTAGAACTTGAAGAAGTGAAAACATGGTCATTGTAATAAACCAGATGAACAGTTAACCTGCAGATTAAACACAGCTAAAGGAAACAGTAAGCTTTGAAAACTGAGCAAATTACCCAGAAGACTCAAAATTGCAGAAGACCAAAAGCAAAATTATAAGAGCAACTAGAGAGAAAAGAAAGATTACTTACAAAGGTTAACAGAGGAGTTCTCAGGGACAACAGGAGGCAGAAGGGAATGGAATGCCTTCAGGCTGCTGGCGTAAAGTACTACCTGCAGATTTTACATGGGCACCAGCCAGACTGAAAGCTGCTTCCTGTACCAGGAGAAACAGCTATAGAGCCAGGCTATGGCTTTCACAGCAGTGCGGGCTGATTCCAAAGTCAGAACCCAGCTCCTTCTGGGTGTGGGACTATTATCGTAGAGCCCCATGTACCCTACTAAGCTGGGACCCTGCAGGGCTGCACTGCTGGAGTGCACACCAGCTGGAGAACCTCAGGTCACTGGAGTCTGGAAACAGCAGGGCAGAGAACGTGTTCTGAAAGGTTGAAACAAAAGGCTGGCCCTCATGCTATTGCAGCCAGCTTGAAAGACTAGAAGTAAATGAAAACCATGATCTCTGGACAGAGGCATTATCATCCTAGATCTTGAGAAATCCTCAGATTTTTCACGGGCTTTTAGCAGCGTGCAATAAGATAATCCAAATAAGAAAACAAGGCAGGAACCAATGGAAAGCTCCCTGATCATTCAGAGTGGTTTTTATATTTAAAGAAATAAGGCACTCTTATGTATCTGGAGAGAAGGAACTAAACAGGTGGTGTAGGTTAATAGAATTTCTAAAAATGAAATATAATAACCAAAAGGTGGAAATCCAAGAATGTTTTTAGCAGCAGATAGGACATGCCAGAAGAGGACTGAAAGGAAGAATGATAGGAAAGAGAGGTACAAACAGGATTCAGTAGATCGGTCAGACTTCAAAGATGGTATTTGTCGAGAATTTTCCAGGATTGATGTGGCACTAGTCTACAGATTCAGGAAGCCCAAATTCCAAGATGGATAAATAAAAAAGAAATCTCGACATACCATATTGAAATTGCAAAAACAAAAGACAAACTCGAAAGCATCTGGAGGAAAAAGATGACCTTAAAAAGGAACAGGAATGATACTGACAGTTGACTCTCAACAGTAACAGTAGAAATCAACAGGCGGTGGAATATATTCTGAAAGAAACCTTCAGCACTGTGTTCTGTCCCTGCTAAAAATATCCTGGAAGAATGAAAGCGTGCATCCTTAGGTTCCATGGTGAAAATTCTAAAAGATGTACTTCAGGCAGAAGGAAAGTGATTCCACTTAGAAAGGTCTGAGATAAGAAGATCAACTGAGATAAACTTTAATTGTATGCATATATTTATTGTTAGAATTATGACCCTAATAGTAAGAGTATGTAACTTCCAAACTATCACAGAAAACCAGGATTAGACCTATGTAATTTAATCTGTTAGGGAAGATTAGTGGTTGCTGTGGATACCTTATATTGCTCAGGAAGAAGCTAGAAATCCGTCAGTATTAAACATTAGATGGAATCAAGTATGCGAGAAAAATTTAAAGGTAGCTTACTATGAAGCCATGATAATTTAAACAGTGTGATATTGTCAGAGACATGCGGATCAAGGGAACAGAGGGCACTCAAGCAGGGCACACCTAGCTGGACACTGAGTAGAGAGGCAGCTTCCAAAAGAGTAGGGAAAGGGGGAGTTACGCAGTAAATGGAGTGGGCCCATGGTTTTCTATTTTGGGTGGGGAATAACCAGAGGGTTCAAGACCTGAATGAAAAAAGTAGAAAACGAAAGCTTTACAGATTAAAATAAATTGTTTTACCTTAGGTGTTTAAAATAGAGAAAGCACAAATCATAAAAGATTAAAGATCAATAGTAGACCACATTAAATTAAACATTTGAATAACAAGATTCCCAAATAAAAACCACGGACCAGAAAAAATGTTGGTAATGCATAATAGTGTGCAGTCAACAACCCCGTGGATAACTGGACAAAAGACATCAACAGGCAACTATCAGAAGAAACCTTTAATGTCCAGTGGCTTGATTTCAGGGAATTACAAATTCAAAAAGGTGACGGGGCAGGGTGACACTGCTGTAGACACAGGGATTACTCCCTCCCTCCCTCTCGATGCTATCAAAAGATGCTCTTTGGAAAAATTTCCCAGCAGTTGGGTGGCTTAAAGAAACTCCCATAGTCATGTGACTCCAGATACTTCTGGGGCTGGTTGAATAAAGTGGATGTCAGCCCTGACTGGCGGCATCCAAGTGACTGTGCTGTGGGGCTGTGGTGTGCTGTCGGGGCCAGGAGAGTTGGCAGGACTATAATAACCTCTCATCAGGCCCTCTAGACAAACAGAATTCAGGCAGTTGATACCACTGCTCTTAAATCATGAGCATTGGATTTGGTCACATGGAGGGCTAACAGCATGCTGGAAAAACAAGGTCATGCAAGTGTCATTATATTGAGCCTGACTGTTTGGAGAGACTTTGTAAACTTAAAAATTTACATAAAAGCATGTTGGAAATAATTTCATGTGGGTGTATCACAGACAGAGGCATCGTTGCTCTGCATCACTTAAGAAAACTGAAGTGTTTGCTGTTAAGTGATCTTCCTGGACTAAGAGAAAAAGTAAACCTTGTCCAAGCCTTTGAGATAGAACCACCTTCTCTAGAACTAAAATTAGACTTGAAGTAAAATAGTAATATTCAGTAAGTGTCTTAATTCAAATGGAAGCATCTACAGGTGAACGGATAAAGATCTGGTACTCACCATAAAAAAGAGTGCGATCTTGCTGTTTGCAACAACATGGATGGGCCTAGAGAGTATTATGCCCAGTGAAATCATTCAGACAGAGACAAGTACCATATGGTTTCTCTTATATGTGGAATCTAAAAAAACAAATGAACAAACAACAACACAAAAACAGACTCATCGGTACAGAGAACAAACTGGTGGTGGCCAGAGGGGTGGGGGTGGGAAACGGGAGAAATAGGTGAAGGGGATTAGGAGGAACAAACTTCTGGTTATAAAGTAAGTAAATCATGGATATGGGGGGGGGAAGTGTCCTATTTCAATATAAAGTATCATTTGAAATTTTTTTTTTTTTTAAGATTTTATTTATTTGTTTGACAGCGAGAGACACAGCGAGAGAGGGAACACAAGCAGGGGGAGTGGGAGAGGGAGAAGCAGGCTTCCTGCTGAGCAGGGAGCCCGATGCGGGGCTCGATCCCAGGACCTTGGGGTCATGACCTGAGCCGAAGGCAGCCGTTTAACGACTGAGCCACCCAGGCGCCCCTCATTTGAAATTATTTAGATATATTTATCATCAGTAGAACTAAAAGGTGATCATATCACAACATTTTAAAAGCAAAGAGTCCCTCATGTAGAAAGTAAATATTCAGACATGACATCCTAAAATTGAGTTGGAAGTGAGAATTATGTACATTTTAAGAAAAATGCAAACCCAGATAACCTTTTAATTCTAATATATTCCTCATTTTATGTAGATATCTCTTGATGTAGATAGGGTTCTTTAAAGTGATTTAAATGTATAACACATATATGTATAACACAGATAATCTTTTTTTAAAGATTTTAGTTGAGAGAGAGAATACAAGCAGGGGTGGGGTCGCAGAGAGGAGGAGAGGGAGAAGCAGACTCCCCACTGAGCAGGGAGCCTGGCTCTGGGCTCAATCCCAGAATCCCGGAGTCATGACCTGAGCTGAAGGCAGACATTTAACCAACTGAGCCACCAGGCGCCCTACATTTTACTTTAAAGTTAATAAAGCATGTTGCTATAAATGTACAGATTTGGGGGGAAAAAAGGCTGACAAAAATCAAGCTTTGGCTGGAATATAGGGAGTAGAATATTCGCAAGTTGATGGTGGGAGTGTATCAGTGCAGCCCTTTTCAGTAGAGAGTACCATTTTGCTCTCCATTGTTGAGCATGCACAATTCTCTGTCTAGGAAGAGAGCCTAGAGAAACTTAGCTCTGGGCATAGGAAGAGAAGTGTAGGAAGAATGCTCCTTGCTGCTGAGATGACCAGGGAATAGAGTATGTATATTAAGGTAGTGGAATGCTATATAGCCGTTAACCTTTGGAAAAGAAAAAAAGCAAGTTGCAAAAAGATGTACAGGATCATACTATTTATGTAGACCGTTAACTCTTAAGGACCCATTTACATCTGAGGAGGAAGGAAAGGGAATGCTGTGAGGAAGAGTTAACTCTGTTTCTTTAAAAAAAAAAAAACTGACATTACTGTGGCAGTGTTAATATTTGTCACATTAGAGAATGGGTAAATAGATATATGGGTGTGCTATAAAATATTAAAAATTTTAAAAGATCACAGTCGTAGGACTTTACGTTTCTAGGTGTGAAGATAAATTAATTTTTTAAAGTTGCAAAGAACAGCTGCACAGTTTTTCAACTTCACTTCTTAATGCCTTACTTTGCCTTCTGTGTATCTGACTTCCAAGTACCCGTTTGGTTCCATCAGGAGTCATAGAGTTTAGGGGCGCCTGGGTGGCTCAGCTGTTAAGCATCTGCCTTTGGCTCAGGTCATGATCCCAGAGTCCTGGGATCGAGCCCCGCATCGAGCTCCCTGCTCAGCAGGAAGTCTGCTTCTCCCTCTCCCACTTCCCCTGCTTGTGTTCCCTCTCTCGCTGTGTCTCTCTCTGTCAAATAAATAAAATCTTTAAAAAAAAAAAAAAAGAGTCATAGAGTTCTTACATAATTCTCCTCTTGGGATTCTGTCCTAAACAAGCAGTCGGAAATACAGAAGAGGCTCTGTAAGGTAACATTCATTCCTGAGGTCCTTAAAATTGTGGAAATTTGACAGCAGTATGTTTTTAAAAAACAAGAGTGAAATTGTTCGCTGAGTTTGTTGGGCAGCAGTAAAGGTGGGAGCTCCTGTCAGAGAGTGCTGTGATGTGTCACTTGGGCAGAGAGGAGTGATGGGGAGGGTGCGGCGTGATGCGTGGTGTGAGATTTCAGCTACGTAAAACCCCACAGCCTGGATACCTAGAATAAAAAAATGAGCTAATGAAGATGCTCTCCATGTGGGAGGGTGCCCAGTGTTCCAGGGGGTTTTTTAGCTTTGGCTTTACTTACCCAAATGTTTACATAGTAACAGTGTTACTTCTCTAATGGGAAAAAAATTTTTTTTAATTTGTCCAAGCCTAGATTTAAGTTCTGGTTTTTTCCTACTTTCTCTTTATAGAAATAATTGTCTGTTTCTACTTTCCTTATTGTATGACCAGGCTCTTGCGTCCCCCTCCATCGATCAGTCTCCCTGTTATGAGAAAGGGTTCATTTTTTCACTCAGAGACACATATTCACTGTAGGGCATTGGGAAACCAGAAAAGCACAAGAGCAGACGTCACCAGCAGTCCTTCTACTGGTTATCCACGGACACTGGAGATCGAATTTTGTCTGCATGTGTGTGCTTTGTTTGTTGTAGTGGGGGTTGCATTTAATTCCCCATCCTGATGAGAGGCAGGGAGAATAATTGCCTTTGAGTGTGTCTTCACCCTTATATCGAAGTCATCGTCACTTCCTTCTGGTTCTATTTGAGTGGCTGCTTCTTTTACCAGTGGCCTGAGCACTCCTGTGCCACACACAGACATTCATGACAGCCTCCTGCCTCTACTCTACAGTCAGGCTCACCTCCCATGGCTGCTAGGGCATGTCCTATTTTAGAAAGATTCTTCCCAGAGTGAAGTGCGTATAGATAGTGTTATGTAGTGGTTGGGGTTTCCTGGGGATGGAGTGGGCTGCCAAGGTTGGGCTCTCTGCTCTCACAGTCGTGGCCAGGAGTCCTGTCAGCCATGTTTTCATGTACTGGTTATGGAGGGTCATGCGCATTGGAAGAAAAGGCTGAGGCGGGTTTCTCAGAACTGTCTTCCTCGTAGGAGTAACACTTAGGCTCTTGGGGACTGTTCATTGACAGAAAGCATTTTGAAATGCGCACTTTTGCTCAGCCCTGACATTGGTAACCACAGTAGCCCCCTTCCAGCATGCTGTTGGCCTGTGCTATTCTTGGCCAATCTGTGGGCCAGAGTTTAGAGTTGTGTAGTCATATTGCTTTATTGGACCTTCTTTAGGGGGTTCTAATGCCGCTGTGTCCAGCCCTCCAGTCATTATTTAAGTTCTGGCTCTGCTCCTGTTTGCTGCAGTGTCATTTGAGCCAGTCCCCAAGAATAAATCAACTGTCTGGATTTGCACAGTAGGTTTTAGGACTCCTTTCAGAGAATATTTTGGGAGGTGTTAGGGGATTTAATAGAACATCATGAGCTTTGATTACGTTGGTAGTGTTAAAGAAATGTGAATCCCATATTACTGCCCTGTCCTGTGTTATTTCTCTTGTGCCTGTTTATTCTAATCAGACATCATAACCTCATCTTATAGGGTGCTCTTCCTACCTGAACTGGGAGCTCAATCTGTGTATAGCCTAGGGACACTTGACGGGTTCCCCAAGTGTTCTGGATCACTTGGAGGGAGGCAGGACTGACCGCCTGAGAAGGCCTTCACAAAGGAGCTCAGCCATCCTTCTGCAAAATTTGGTTCTGGAGATAAAACTATAGTGACCCAACCCACACTCGCATTTTGGTTCAAACTGTGGGCCTTTGGGGTAGTTGGCTGGTGATTTGGACATAAAGTTGCCATTTATTTGGGTTATAAAGGTTGGTCCAAGTTCTTATGTTGTTCTGAAGTTAAGTGGGTTCCCTGCAAACAGTGAATCCAACAGTTAAAGGCCCATGTCAGCTAGAAGTAATGGTATGCTGCTTCTGACCCCCACTGTCTTAAACCAGATGACTTGCTGGGGGGTGTGGAACCATTCCTCAGAACACTCACAATCCCTCAGGCTGACCAGAGTGGCCTTGTTAGGGATCTAGGGCAGTAAGGAAATCCACCCCTGCTCTCAACCTAGCATGGCAATGAACGACAGGAAGTTCTTTGAGCTAGTCAGTAGTACCTGGTGTTCTTTTGATTAAAAGCTGGCTTTCCCCTCTATTCTAAAGTATGTCCTTGTTGTCTTTCCCTTCATCTCTCTCTCTCTCAGGGGTTTTTGTTTGCTTTTTCTTTTTTAATTGAGTCGTAATATAAAGAAAACATTCTGATTTTTTTAGGTAAACTTTATATACAACACAATATGTAGATTTAAGTGTACAATTCAGTGTGTAATTAGCGTCCCTGTATTTCCATCACCCCCAGAAAGTTCCCAGGGTACATAAATCTTAAGTTTATATCATGAATTTTACATAAATATCTATTCATGGAACCACCGCCCAGATCAAGATGAAAATATTTTCTAGCAGATTTCAGACTCGGTGTCTGCCCTCCGCATAACATGCAATCACATATACTCTCTGTCAGGGCTGTGTGGGATACTCTGGTGCTGCACTGCTTCCTGAATTCTGAAATCTGAAGTCGCTTCTCTCTCAGTGGCTCCATAGTGCAGCTCGTTTCCTCTGGCGTCCCCCACTCCTAGTGCTGTGCCCCCTAAGGAATAATGTTTTGTCTCTCGCAGATCTGGGACACAGCAGGCCAGGAACGGTTCCAGTCACTTGGTGTGGCCTTCTACAGAGGTGCAGACTGCTGCGTTCTGGTATTTGACGTTACTGCCCCCAACACATTCAAAACCCTTGATAGCTGGAGAGATGAGTTTCTCATCCAGGCCAGTCCCCGCGATCCTGAAAACTTCCCCTTCGTTGTGTTGGGAAACAAGATTGACCTCGAAAACAGACAAGTAAGTGCTAAAGATAGTGGGAATCCTAAATGTGGAGGCTTATGAATCTGCCCTCATTTAGGTCGTGGCTCCTGGGCCTTTTAAAAGTGGCAGCTAAATTTCAGATGACAGGTACTGGTTTTAGTGGGTGTTTTTTAAGATTTTATTTATTTGACAGAGAGACAGTGAGAGAGGGAACACAAGCAGGGGGAATGGGAGAGGGAGAAGCAGGCTCTCTGCCAAGCAGGGATCCCGATGCAGACAGGGCTGGATCTCAGGACCCTGGGATCATGACCTGAGCCCAAGGCAGGCACTCAACGACTGAGCCACCCAGGTGCCCCTGTTTTTGGTTTTGATTGGTAAAAAGCCATGTGCCTTAAGGACCAGTCCCCAGTAGATCTCTGTGTATGTGTGCCCCCACGGTGGGGTAAAGGGGAGGCATAACTAACTAGTTACCTGCCCAGTCCTTGGAATCGGGCCTTGCTTCCTAATCCAGTAAAGGCATACCATTTTTGCTTCCCCTGTGGCAAAACAGGGACAGTGAAAGTCTGCAGTGGTATTACCTTTGAAATTATGCCAAGAGAATAGCAAGTCCATTTTGTGGAGTTACCTATACTGGCCATCATTTTGGTCCCTATGAAATAATTTGACTTGAGGCCGGTTGCAGTCTGCATTTTGGTCTTTTGGATTTAAAGGCAGACTAGTATTTAAAGCCTGGCTCATGCACTTTTAATTTGGGAGTATTTCTTGGAGTATGAATCTTGACTTACATAACAAGAATACTCTGGGATCAGATGACAGTGTACCCAAAAGCCCTGGCACCCAGGAGAAGCTTGGGAAATGGTGGCTTTCTACTTGGCCCGTTACTGTTTTCCTCTCCTATGAGAGACACTGGCTTCTAAGGTGACTTGTGGTTTGGTGGGTTCTATGCAAAGCCCAGAATGGCTCCAGAAAGGTACCTGTGGGAATGTGAACTACCTTCCGGTTAGCACCCTTTGAGGACCAGGGCCCACGAGACCTGGTTTAAATCCCCATGCTGTCTCCAGCCGGCTCTCACTTTGGGCCATTGTCTTTGCCCTCTGAGCCTCAGTTCTCCTTCTGTACTCGAAAGGAGAGAATTAGATTTTGTCATTCTCGAGTGCTCCTGTACCTCAGGGGCCTGCCTGGATCTCCATGCGTGCAGAAGATTGCACTTTGGGCTTTTGAATAAAATTGCTCTGGTTTACTTTGAAATAGCATTTCTCTTGGGAGCATAGACTCTTAATTATAGCTTGGTTTATTTCTGGCCATTGATCTCTTTTTCTCCCTTTCTTAGGTGACAGTCCTCTCATGCCTGGAAGTGGGCTAGGGGTGGGGAAGGAATTAGGGTAGGAGAGGCAGGGGTGTCGGTGAGAGCTGCAGAATTCGGTGGTACAGGTGATGTAACACTAGCAGTAATAGGGCTGGGACTGCAAACCTTTAGACGGAGCTGCCAGGCATTTCCTGGGCTGGGACCTCTGAGGTCCCAAGAGAAACAATTCAGTACTTCCCGGGCTAGCTGCTTACTCGTTCATCATCTGCCTGTAAGTGTAGCTAAGGGTCAGAAACTATGGATTGTAGAATGCGCTTGGGTTTGAGGCCTAGCTGTATTACACAGAGCCGGCAGCGTGACCTCGGACAGGTGTGCAGCCCCCTTCCTCAAACCCGTGCACACCCTCACCCTCTGGTCTGCTCCCTCACTTGTGCTAGCTGCCTCTGTTAGGAGCACACGTACACCCTTCTTCCTCTTCCAGGTGGCCACAAAGCGGGCACAGGCCTGGTGCTACAGCAAAAACAACATTCCCTACTTCGAGACCAGTGCCAAGGAGGCCATCAATGTGGAGCAGGCGTTCCAGACAATTGCACGGAATGCACTTAAACAGGTGGGTCTCTTGCAGCTGTCTGGCTCCCTCTGGTGGCTGACCATCGACCTAGCCCGTGCCTGGCTTTCTTGTCCTTAATCTTTCTTAGCTCTTTTTTCTGTGTAGCCAGAACCCATGTGTTTATCTGGGAAGGCAATGAGGCATTCTGCTAAAGCTTCCAGAAATTCCACTTGTTTGTGAATAACCTATACAATGCAAGGGCAATGAAGACAGGCTGAGGCCACCCTTATTTGGGTATGTTCTTACTCTCTTTGCATGCTGTTAGGAGATGAGACCACTAAGAGGCCCTTGGTCAGATGGCTCCTTCTACTGAAGGAGGGGATAAACTTGAATTCAAATCCCAGGTCTGCTACCCATCATTAGACCTAGTTTTTTTTGTTGTTTGTTTGTTTTTAAATCATTTCTGAGCTTCCATACCCTCCTCTGTCAAATAATACTTGATTTGGAGGGTGGTTGTGAGGATGGAATGAGATGGGCTCACTCTTGGCGTTCTCATAACTGGTTATATTTGATCACCAGATCACCAGAAGGAAAGCTTAACCAGAAGTTCTGGGAATTGTATTCCTTGAGTGAGGTGTTCTTTCTGATTTATGTTGTTAACTCAACTGTTCCCAGAAAAAGAGACTGTTACTTCTTCTTGGCATGAGGGAGTTGAAGGCTCTTTTGATTCAGCAGCTCTTTGGGGGCTAGTGAGTTAGGACGGATCGTGAAGCACCATCAGTCACCTGTGATGGTCAGACTTGGGGAGCAGGTAAGTGTCAGGTGAGGTGCACACCAGAATATGTGGAGAACATTTTGAGGAAGCACGTGGTGGCTGTAAAGGGCAAGCAGGTTCTGCCAGCTCCAGGAAACTGGGTTTATAGAAGGTACCAGTTCTCAGCAGGACAGGGCATCTGGACCTGTGGGCAGGGAAGGGACTGGAATGGGTTGTTCCAAGGGCTGGAGGCTGCACTGAGTGTTCCGTGATGAAAGAAATCAATCCATCCAAAATGCTAGGAGAGCCCCCACTGAGCAACACTGATAAACAGGCTGCAGGCCCCAGGCCTTTGCCTTCCCCGGTCCCCCTTCCTTTAACTCACCTTCACACCTAGGTCAGTAACCGAAGATGCTTTTCCTCGTGTTCCTACACTTGCATGCAAATCTAAACAGGTCTGGGGAGTTGTTTCCACCAGCTCCCTGCTAACTGGCATCACCAACAATTTTTCTCTCTGAATATTGCTGTCCCTGTAGCCTTATTAGAATGTTTTTTTGTTCCTACACGCTAGCCACTCAGGAGTAAGATTGTTAGATTGGAAGGTACCTGTGCTTTCAAAAGATGGTGCCAGATCACTTTCCTCAAAGGCAGTCATACTTCAGTCCTTTTCTTCCTGCTCAGCAGCAAATGGCTAGCACCGCATGGGGCCCTGCTGCCGTGCCGCCAGTCGTCGGGCCCTCCCTGCTGCACACCGCCAGCACGCAGCACTGGCCTGGGCGCCCACCACTTCCCATGAGCCTTCTGTGAACCGGAATTAACTTGACCAGTATGGCAAGCGACTTTTCCAACGCTGCTGTCTTTCTGGGGCATCAAAAAAAGTAATTTTTGTTAGGTGTGTCATTTTAAATGTCTAGGTTTCCTGTGTCTGGATTATTTGTTGTCTAATTCAATTGAAATTTATTTTGGCTTATGGCAGGAAATAGGGACTCACCTTTTTTCTTTTAGAGGGATAGCCAGTTGTTTCAATTATTAGCAGCAAATTGTTAAATAAACCACTTTCCCCAGTGGACTGAAGCATTACCTTTGTGTATTTAATGTTCATGTATATTGGGATCTATTTTTGGTCTTCCAAAATTGGGTCTTCCCAGTCTATTTGGCAGCGTGCATGTTACTTGCCTGGACCATCTTGATTTGACTGCCTTTATATTGTAGTCTGACCTCTGCTGACAAGTGACTAGTGACTGACAAAAAGACTTTTTTGTGGGTTTTTGGGGGGGGGTTGGGTTTTTTTTGTTTGTTTTGTTTTGTTTTGTTTTTTGCTGTTTGGTGCATTTTCCATTTAGACTGAGAATTTTATTCCAGTTCCACCTTTTGCCTTCCTCACCCTTCCCAAATACAAAACCTTATTGAGATTCTAATTGGGATTGCGTGTTAGAGCTCTCACTAGTGTGCTTTGGGTACCATTACAAAATATTGCAGACTGGGTGGCAAAATAGCAGGCTTTTATCGTCTCTTGGTCGTGGAGGCCAGAGGTTTATAATCAAGGCACCAGCACACCTCCCCCGTCGGCAGAGTGCCGACTGCCGTCTTTCTCCTGTCCTCGGGTGCATGGCTTTTCCTCTGTACTCACAGCAAGCGCACGCAAGTGGGAACCCCCACTGTCTGGTGTCTTTTCTTACAAGGACACACTGATCCTATCCGATCAGGGCCCCACCTTTTATGACCTCATTTCACCTTCATTACTTTCTTCATCCTAATACTAGCACACTGGGGATTAGGATTTCGATGTAGAAATTTTGGAGAGACACAGACATTCAGTCCATAACAGCTATTATTTTAGGTTTTGTGTGCTATCCTTCAGTGACACTGTATCACTTTTCACATCCTTTGCCTTCCATATTAAATCTATTCCTAGGTGCTGGTGGGAATGTAAAATGGTGCACCCACTTTGGAAAGCAGTCTGGCAGTTACTCAAAAAGTTAAACATGAAGCATCACTATATGACCCAGCAATTCCACTCTTAGGTGTTAGCCAGGAGAAACAAAAACCTGTCCACAAAAATCTTGTACATGAATATTCATAATAGCATTACTCATAATAGCCAAAAAGCAGAAATAAAAACAAATGTCCCATCAAGTGAAATATCCAAAATAGGCAAATCTGTAAAGACAGAAAGTAGATGTCAGTGGTTGCCAAGGCTTGGGGGTGGTGTCTGGTGGGGCTGGGGAATGACTGCTAATGGGTGCAGGGGTTCTATGGGGTGAAGAAAATTTGTGGAATTAGTGGTGATGGTTGCCCAACTTTGTGAATACACTAAAAACCACTGAATTGTACATTCTGTGGTATATCTCAGTAAAGCTTTTTTTTTAATGTGTATTCCTAGAGGTTTTTATTTTTATAGAACACTGCCTGTCACATAGGTGCCCAGTGTTGAAGTGACAAACTGTTTTCCTGTACCAGGAAGTGGAAAGCTGCTCCTCACTAGACACATGTTACTTCAGCAAAAAGTCACACTGAACGGACCATGGTCCATCTCCTATGACCTCTCACCACAGTTGGTGATAAAATTCATCCATAGCTGGTTTCTAAGTATGCAGCATTTAGAGGCAAAACCCTCCTAAATCTTTGGGGAAAAAAAGAAAATGGACCATCAGTCCAGAAAAATGAATGGCAAATAGGGAACTAGAGTAATGTTCTGGGACTGAGAGGGCAGGGAGCACTCATGCTCCAGCCCACACTTGCCTTGTGGAAGTGGTGCTAAGAGCTGCCAAAATCCAGCCCATGTTGAAGTCTGACTTCCAAAGTATTGGCGATGAGATGATACGGAGCACGCAGAAAGCATTTGTGAGCTGGCTGTGGTCCCCGAGCCACCAGATCTCCATCATGATGATGGAGAGCATGAGTCAGCTGTGTCCTGACTACTCAGTATCGATTGCAGCTCTTCCTGCTTGGTTTCTCTCTTCACATTGTCCCAGGGTTGTCACAAAACCTGTTGGCCCCTGGCTCAGCCCTTGAGAGTTGAGCACCTTCTGCCAGAGCCCTCCCTTCCCTGCCGCGTCTGTACCCCAGCCCCCTGCCCACCGAGAGCCATGGAGGAGCACCGCTGAGGCTACTGCTGAGCTCGGAAGTTCCCCATACCCTGAGTAACAGACCTTTCTCTCTCCCTGCCCAGGAAACAGAGGTGGAGCTGTACAATGAATTCCCCGAACCCATCAAACTGGACAAGAACGACCGGGCCAAGGCCTCGGCGGAAAGCTGCAGTTGCTGAAGGGGCAGTGAGAGCAGAGCACAGAGTCCTTCACAAACAAAGAACACACTTAGGCCTTCCAACACAAGCCCCTCTCCTCTTCCAAACAAAACATAAAGTCATCTCTCGAATCCAGCTGCCAAAAGAAACCCCCATCAACACACTCACCCTAAAACACACACACACACACACCCCTGATACAAGCAGACTCCAGACACACACACACACACACACACACACACACACCCCTGATACAAGCAGACTACACACACACACACACACACACACACACACACACACACCCCTGATACAAGCAGACAGACTCCAGCCCAGGCCTGTGATGACTGCATCGGGGTCTACCCACCCACCACATCAGCCCTTGTACGACAGCACGACAGGCAAGCTGTAGAAATCGTTCTGGTGTGGAGTCAGCATCAGAAGCTTATTCTTTTTGTCCACTGGGGAGAGAGAACTGTTTACAGTTTATCTGTGTCTAATTAGTTACCTGATTTTTTTAACGGTCTTGTGGTCTTTTTACCCCCTACCCCCACCCCTCCCTCCTGTGAAGGCTACCACTTGGGAAGGCTGGTGCCCCATGCTTCATTACAGGCTCACACCCAGTCTGATCAGGCTGAGTTTTGTATGTATCTGTTAATGCTTGTTACTTTTAACTAATCAGATCTTTTTACAGTATCCATTTATTATGTAATGCTTCTTAGAAAAGAATCTTATAGTACATGTTAATATATGCAACCAATTAAAAGTGTATAAATTAGTGTAAGAAATTCTTGGATTATGTGTTTAAGTCCTGTAATGCAGGCGTGTAAGATGGAGGGTTGAACCCTGTCTGGATTGCAGAGTGTTAGCAACTCAGAATTCAGAAATCCAGCTAGAGGCAGTATTCTGTACAGTAGACACAAGAATTATGTACGCCTTTTATCAAAGACTTAAGAGCCAAAAAGCTTTTCATCTCTCCAGGGGGAAAACTGTCTAGTTCCCTTCTGTGTCTAAATTTTCCAAAAGGTTGATTTGCATAATACAGTGGCGTGTGCAATGGATAAATGGCCGTTGTTTCAGAAATTAAAATTCTCATTCCCCCCCTGCCCCGCTCCACACTTCAAAACTCCCCTATTAGGTCAGCATCCTACTGATAAGAGGAAAAGGAAAATCCTAACAGATCTGTCCTAGTGATTTTACCTTTGTTCTAGAAGGCACTCCTTTCAGGGTTGTGGTATCCTTAGGTTAGCAAACCTTTTTCTCCTTTTCCTCCTTTTCCCCACCAACTCCCAGTATTGCCCACTATTCATTAACCTGTTTCTTTGGTATGGAACCCTGGCAGTTCTGCCCCCTCCCTAGGATCTGCCCCTGCATTGTAGCTTGCTTAACGGAGCACTTCCTCTTTTTCCAAAGGTCTACATTCTAGGGTGTGGGCCAAGTTCTTCTGTAAAGAGATGAACGTGATGCCAATAAAATGTAACAAGAACAAAGATCATCTGCCTTTGCCCTGTCTTTTTTCCTTCTTCTAGACCCTTGGCTCAGTAGAGACCATGTTAGCTAATCATATCCGATGCTTTATCAAGCCAAAGAGCCCTTCATAACTGGGCACATGTGGTGCCTTTGAGGCAGAAAGGCCTTGTCACGTCCAGCCCTACAGTGCCTGTCCCTAGTTTTTGGTTTTGGTTTTTTTAATCAGTGATGGGGTGTGGGGCCTCTGAATGGAGCAAACATTGTCCCTGTAGAGGAGCAACTACAGACTGTTTGTGCCTGTAGACCAGGCATAGCCTATCGGGTGTGAGCTAATTAGCCTTTGTGCTCTTTTGTTCTGTTTTGTAGTTGGCGTAGTTGCTAATACTTAGATATCATATTTCTGGATTTCTGATTTTTCACAGGAGAAGATGTGGCAGCAGGGGGCCCTTTTTCCAATATTATAGGTCACCAGCTGGAACTGAATATATGCCACCTAGAACCAAATTTATAGAATAGTAGTGTTTCAATCAGAGGGTTGGTGTAGGTTTTGCTTCTAGAAATGCCCCCATTGACTAAGCTCTTGGATTCTACTTCGCTGCACTTTTCTACATTTCCACTTCTCAGGTTCCTCAATTGGTTCCTTTCCCTGCGCCTGCTCTTGGCTCAGTTTGTTTGTTACAAATAGCATTTTCAGAAGCTCACAACTGGGGCACCTGGGGGCTCAGTGGGTTAAATGTCCAGCTTTTGGTTTTGGCTCAGGTCACAGTCTCATGGGTCCGTGAGATCGAGCCCCGCATCAGGCTGTACGCTCAGCAGGAGTCAGCTTGGATATTCTCTCCCTCTGCCCCTTCCCCCGCTCGCTCTCTCAAATAAATAAATAAATCTTCAAAAAAAAAAAAAAAATAGAAGCTCACAATTACAGCTCCACTATGGCTAGTGCCTCATGGCCTAGATCTTCTCTAGTTTACGGATCTGTGTGATGCTCACTTCTACAAACCAGCCTCCTCTTCCTCAATCATATTCTCTGGTCCTAACCTTAAATGTGACATGGAAATGGACCTTGACCTCTGATCACAACCATCAGTCTAAAACTGATAACCATCCTGACGTTGACCTCTTTCATTTTGAGATGACCACTTACAGTAAGAGGTAATGGCTGAGAGGCGCCTGGGTGGTGCAGTCGGTTGAGTGTCCAACTCTTGGTTTTGGCTCAGGTCATGATCTCTGGTTCCTGGGACTGAGCCCTGCTTTGGGCTCTGTGCTCAATAGGAGGCCTGCTTCTCCCTCTCCCTCTGCTGCTCCCCCCGCCCCCCGCTTGTGCACTCTTACTCTTGCTCTCTTCCAAATAAATAAATCTTTAAAAAAAAATGAATTGAGACCAACATGTGTTGCTGTGTTTCCATTCATCTCAGTTTGCTCAAACAAGAATTTTGAGAAGAATGGAAATGAATTTGTTGCACTAATATAAATTTGTTTAAATAGTATGCCTTAGGGAAGCCTGAGTGGCTCAGTCAGTTAAGCAACTGCCTTCAGCTCAGGTCATGATCCCGGGGTCCTGGGATCAAGTCCCACATCGGGCTCCCTGCTCGGCAGGGAGCCTGCTTCTCCCTCTGCCTGCCGCTCCCCCTGCTTGTGCTCTTTCTGACAAATAAAATCTTTTAAATAAATAAATAGTATGCCTTAGTTTGATCCAAATTCACTATCTCACAGTATGAATGTGTATTGCAGTGCCTACTTGCAGTTTACTCCAACAATCTATAAGGAGTCTGGGACTGTTTGTTGCAATAATAGGAATTCTTTTTTTTTTTTTTTTTTTTTCATTTGAGAGAAAGAACACAAGCAGGGGGAGAAGCAGAGGGAGAGGAAGAAGCAGACTCCCTGCTGAGCTGAGAGCTGGACGTGGGGCTCTATCACAGGGCTCTGAGATCATGACCTAAGCTAAAGGCAAACGCTTAACCGACTGAGCCACCCAGGCAGGTGCCCCTGATTTTATTTTTTATTTATTTGACAGAGCATGTGAGCACACAAGCGGGGGAGCGGCAGGCAGAGAGAGAGGGAGAAGCGGGCTCCCCACAGAGCAGGGAGCCTGATGAAGGGCTCGATCCCGAGACCTGGAGATCATGACCTGAGCCACCCTGGTGCCTTACACTAACAGGAATTCTTATCCAAACTCCTAATCATATCGATCCTAATTCCTCCCATTTCTTAAGAATATGCCTTTTCACGTTAGTTAATTCTAGCCAGCAATTAAGGTTTTGCTTTAGGAAGAATGTCTGAGACTGAGCTCGTTTGAACTAAATGATGCTTTTCAATAGCACTAATTAGATTCATGCTAATGCACTCTACCTCAGAGAAATAATGTGCCAGAGAGATGAACGTATGGAGTACACTTCTTGTCCATCTTGGTTTATGCTAACATGCAGTTAGGAGTTTTGTAAATCAAATAATTGAGACTGAGCATGCTTACATTAATTAGACTCCTCTTAATTTGCTCAAACTCTCAGAGCTGGCTGTTGAGGTGAATGTATTTTGCTGAGTTTTGTTCATCTTGTTTCACTAATCCTGACCCAAGCCTTGATGCTAAGCCAGACACACTCCAAAGACCTGTGATTTTTGCCCCCAGCCTGACCTTGCACATGAACATGACCTTGATATTGAACCTCTTAACCTTCATTGTGACCTTGACAGTCTTCCTGTACCTCACATTGACCTTGACCCTTCCTTGCTTTGAAAAGACCTTGAAACTCATTCTGACCGTGTCTCATCCTAATTGTAATTTGACCTTGTACTTTTCCTGAAACTGGATCCTTATTTTATTTTGAAAGATTTTATTTGAGGGGCGCCTGGGTGGCTCAGTCGGTTAAGTGTCTGCCTTTGGCTCAGGTCATGATCCCAGGGTCCTGGGATTGAGCCCTGCATCGGACTCCGTGCTCAGCAGGAAGCCTGCTTCTCCCTCTCCCACTCACCTGGCTTGTGTTCTCTCTTGCTGTGTCTGTCTCTCTCAAATAAAATCTAAAAAAATATATATATATTTTTAAAGATTTTATTTATTTATTCGACAGATAAATAGCACAAGCAGGCAGAGTGGCAGGCCTGAGAGAGAGAGCACAAGCAGGGGGAGCGGCAGAGGGAAAGGGGGAAGCAGGCTTCCACTGAGAAGGGAGCTGAACGCGGGACCGTGAGATCATGAGCTGAGCCAAAGGCAGACGCTTACCCAACTGAGGCAACCCAGGTGCTCCTAAACTGGATCTTCTCCATGAACCCAGCCTTGACCGACCCACCCTGCCTATGAAATAATCTTGGACTTGGGGCGCCTGGGTGGCTCAGTCGTTAAGCGTCTGCCTTCAGCTCAGGTCATGATCCCAGGGTCCTGGGATCGAGCCCCGCATCGGGCTCCCTGCTCAGCGGGAAGGCTGGTTCTCCCTCTCCCACTCCCCCTGCTTGTGTTCCCTCTCTCGCCGTCTCTCTCTCTCTGTCAAATAAATAAAATCTTAAAAAAAAGAAAGAAAAAAAATAATCTTGGACTTGACTTTATCCTTGAAACTGCCCTTGATCCTAACCCTGATCCAGTCTCTCACCCTTCGGATATCATGTTCCTCTTGCCCTCATTTTGAGCTTGACCTGAACTTGACCCTAAATATCATATTAATATTCATCACAACCTTGGAATGAACTTGAACTTCAAAATCTTAACTAGCCAAGATCAATGCTGAACTTACCCTTAAATTTGATCTTTTTTTTTTTTTTAAAGATTTTATTTATTTATTTGACAGAGACACAGCGAGAGAGGGAACACAAGCAGGGGGAGTGGGAGAGGGAGAAGCAGGCTTCCCGCCGAGCAGGGAGCCCGATGTGGGGCTCAATCCCAGGACCCCGGGATCATGACCTGAGCCAAAGGCAGACGCTTAACCGACTGAGCCACCTAGGCGCCCCTAAATTTGATCATCTTGAAGTGACCTTGAAATTTACCTTTGGGGCGCCAGGGTGGCTCAGTTAAGCACCTGCCTTCATCTCAGGTCATGATCCCAGGGTCCTGGGATCGAGTCCTGCATTGGGCTCCTTGCTTAGCGGGGAGCATGCTTCTCCCTCTCCCTCTGCCGCTCCCCCTGCTTGAGCTCGCTCTCTCTCAAATAAAATCTTTAAAAAAAAGAAAAATTAACCCTTATCCTGACCCTGATCACCCTGCCGTCTTACACTGAGTCACTGATTTTAACCTAGAACTTCTTGACCTCAATCTTGTCCATACACTAATGATCCTGACAATGATCCCCTTGAAATGACCTGGATTAACTTTGAAGTTGACCTGGAACCTGACCTTGATCTGATGTTCTGACTACAGCTCACTCACTTGATCTTGAACTTGACCTTCAACCTTGTACACTAACAATCATCGTGATATTAACCCTTCTTGAACTTGGAATGACTGAATTTGACTTCAAATTTGAAAGTGATCCTGAACCAGGCCCTAATTCTAACCCTTGTTTTCACCCTGACCATCATCCTTACCATATTTTGTTCTCAGTTTTGTCCTTGAAACTGACCTTGCCTGTGGTACTGAACCAAATACACTGATGCTTTTCATGACCTTGAGCCTAAATCTAAAACACCCTGATCATTGTCCTGGCCGTGTCATGTCCTAAATTTATACTTGACCTTGAATCCATCATCATGTCACTGATGATAGTCCTGATTTTGAGCTGCCCTGAACTTAAAATGACTTTGATCATGGCCCTTCAGAATATTCAGACCTTTGACCTGACCCTTATTCTGATAGAAACCAGTACTCTGATTGTATCTTATCCTAAATTTATACTGGATCTTGAAACTGACCTTAAATTCTTAAGACTTTTTTTTTTTTTTTAACAAGTAAGGTCTACAGCCAACGTGAGGCTCAAACACATAACCCCAAGATTAAGAGTCGCATGCTCTTCTGACTGAGCCAGCCAGGTGCCCCTTTAGAACTCTTTCTGACACCAACAACCATCCTTTACCTTGAGACACCATGACCTTGAAGTGAATTTGAATTTGAATTTTTCCTTGAATCTGACTCTGGTTCTGACCCTGATCATCATCATGACTATATCTTGCTTTTTGAACCTGACCTTGACCCTGCCCTAGATTCTCACTTTGACATTGACATTCATTTTAACCTTTCTCAACTTGACCTTGAGATGACATTGCCTTCATACTGATCCTGCCACTGTACTGACAGACCCACTTTAACCCACGCGACCCTGAATTGATAATTATCCTTAAAGTTGACCTTAACAGTAACGGTGATCCTTATCCTCCTACCTTCATCCTGACAGATCATGATCTGACCTGCTCCTTGAACTTGATCATGAAGCCAGCTCTGAACCTGACCATGTGCCCCTAGTCCTAGAGGCCTTTTCCTGTGTCCCAAATTACTGTCATCTCACAGATCCCATTTTCTTTTTCTTTGGCTTTTCTCTTGGGTATGTCCTGTGTGATTAGTTTACTAGGACCACTGTTACAAATACCACAGACTGGGTGACTTAACAATTTCATTTTCTCACCATTTTGGAGGATAGAAGTTCGAGTTCAAGGTGTCAGCAGAATTGGCTCCATTTGGGGGCCCCTCTCATTGGCCTGTAGGTGGGCATCTTTTCCCTTTTTCTTCACATGGTCTTCCTTCTGAGTGTGTCTGTGTCCTAATCTCTTCTTAGGAGGACACCAGTCATAATGGGTTAGGGCCCACGCATATGACCTCATTTTAATTCAGCTACCTCTTTAAAGAACTTGTCTTCACATTCTGAGGTACTGGGACCCATATGAATTGGGGAGAAGACAATTCAGCTGGTAACATATCCTGTCTCCATATTAGCTCCTATGTCTGTCATTAACTTTTCATTTATCTTTATTTCTTAAAGCTGGCTTCATGCCAGGTTTCTCCTTCCTGGCTTAAAACTTTCCCCTTCCCTTTCCTTAAAAATCTTGTAAGGGAGGTGCCTGGGTGGCTCAGTTGAGCGTCTGCCTTCGGCTCAGGTCATGATCTCAGAGTCCTGGGATCAAGCCCCACATTGGGCTCTCCTCTCAGCGGTGAGTCTGCTTCTCCCTCTCCCTCTGTGATCTCTCTCGCTTTCTCTCTTTCAAAGAAATAAGTAAAATCTTAAAGGCAAAAACAAAACAAAAAACCTTGTAAGCTGTGAACTACCTTCTGTAAAGAGAAAAAACAGTTAAGAGAAAACAACTTGTCTAAAGTTGGCTGAGAGGGACGCCTGGGGGGCTCAGTCAGTTAAGCGGCTGCCTTTGGCTCAGGTCATGGTCTCAGGGTCCTGAGATTGAGCCCTGCATCGGGCTCTGCGCTCAGCGAGAAGTCTGTCTGCTTCAAGATTCTCTCCCTCTGTCATTCGCCTCACTTGTGTGTGCTCTCTCTTTTGCTTTGGCTCAGTCAAGCGTCTGCCTTCGGCTCAGGTCATGATCCCAGGGTCCTGGGATCGAGCCCCGCATCGGGCTCCCTGCTCGGCAAGAAGCCTGCTTCTCCCTCTCCCTCTGCTTGTGTTCCCTCTCTCGCTGTCTCTGTCAAATAAATCTTTAAAAAAAAAAAAAAAGTCAGCTGGAGGCCTGGATCCCACCTGATTTATTAAACTTGACAGTGCTGGGGTATCCCAGGTAGCCTTTTTTTTTTTCTTTTTTTCCCAGAGTTCATGTAATCTCTACACCCAACGTGGGGCCCAAACTCACAACCTGGAGATTGAGTCGTGTGCTCCACCAACTGAGCCAGGCAGGTGCCCCCAAGGTAGCCTTTTTTTTTTTTTTAATATTTATTTATATGAGAGAGCGAGCACAGAGGGAGAGGGAGAAGCAGACTCCCTGCTGAGGAGAGAGCCGAATGTGGGGGCTCAATCCCAGGACCCTGGGATCATGACCTGAGCCAAAGGCAGACACTTAACCAACTGAGCCACCCAGGTACCCCCAAGGTAGTTTTTTAAAACCTCTCCAGGTGATTTTTTTTTCTTTTTTCAAGATCTTATTTATTTGAGAAAGACAGCACAAGCTGGGGGAAGGGGCAGCGGGTGAGGGAGAAGCAGACTCCCCGCTGAGCAGGGAGCTTGATATGGGGGCTCTATCCCAGGACCCTGGGTTTATGACCTGAGCCAAAGGCAGACACTTAGCCAACTGAGCCACCCAGGTGCCCTTTTCAGGTGATTCTAATGTGCAGCCGGAGTTGAAGTGGTGAAAAATACTACCCCAAGTATTTTATGAGTTACAATTACATGTAAGGCCCGTTGCTGGTTCCTAAGAGACAGAAGAGGATTTAGGCTTAAAAAAGAGATCTCAAATGTGTGTTCTAGCTGTACCCCCCCCCACACACACTAAGTTGCAGTCCTGCCCATTAATTTTTGACCCCACTTTCCCTACACACATCCAACCGATATTTTTAAACTGGAAGATACCACACAGTATCCAGTTTTCTAGCTGTTCTTAGAAACTTGGAAAGAGGGGCGCCTGGGTGGCTCAGTCGTTAAGTGTCTGCCTTCGGCTCAGGTCATGATCCCAGGGTCCTGGGATCGAGCCCCACATCGGGCTCCCTGCTCAGCGGGAAGCCTGGTTCTCCCTCTCCCACTCCCCCTGCTTGTGTTCCCTCTCTCACTGTGTCTCTGTCAAAAAATAAAATCTTAAAAAAAACAAAACAAAACTTGGAAAGGGGCACCTGGCTAGCTCAGTTGGTAGAGCATCTAACTCTTGATCTTGGGGTCATGTCGTGAGTTCAGACCCCACGTTGGGTGTGTATAGATTACTTAAAAAAAAAGAATTTGTTGAGGACACCTGCAAAGCCAGCACACTAAAATTAACACACTAAAAATAAATTTTAAAAACTATTGGAAGAAAATGCAACGCTGTGATCTCATTCCTGAATACCTCATAATGATCATTAATTGAGGACCCACCTCACTTAAAACTTGCCTACCTTGCTCATAGGTCATAAAGTGCCTTGTGCAAGTGCTGGCCGAGAATTGAGTGGACAACACCTGCTTCAGGAGATCAGGGTTTATGGCTTTGGTGAGGCCCTGGCCAGACTGCTCTGCCCATCCCTCTCTGACTGCCAGTCCTCCATATCCTTCGCTTCCTGGCCAGTTGGGAGATGCCGGATGTCTGGAAGAGAACCTGAGTGCTGGCATGGTGCACCCTGTGCCTCCCTCTTTCCTTTGAGTAGAGGAGCACTGTGCTTCCACTTTCCCTTTCCTGGCTCCTCTTCAGCTGGCAGAAGCCCCGCCTCCATTCAGCCTGCGAGGCTGAAGATGCCCTCTTTTGCGGGGGTACATGGAATTTTGCTGGAATTACATGAAGGGAGCGAGTGCTGGAATTTTGTTAGCACTTGGGCTTTAGTCTAGTTCATGGGTGAATTATTACTCCCTTCTTTAGGCCAGGGAGGGGAAGGGGTAAAGGCATAATACATTTCGAGCTTTAAGGAAGGAAAAAGCCACCTGGGAGGACCTACTGAACTGAAGTGGTGAATTCGATAGTTGGGTTTGCATCTGTATCTGTTAATTCCAGCGTGGCTGTCAGTTCGGCAAAAGTACCCTGGCTCTCTCTGGTCTTCCCGGTACCCCGCTCCCTCCACCAGAAAGGACTGTTTGGGAATTGTTTTGTCTAGGAGTTGTGGAAGGACGAGGAAACTTGCTGTCTTTTCAATTCCTTGCCATGGGATAGGATCCTCCAACTCTGACTTTAATTCAGGTTATCCTGAAGAGTACCAAAATGCTATTAGGTCATTGATTCTCTGCTAGGAAAATGCTGTAGCCTATTAAAAGGATTATACACCATGGCCAAGTGGGGTTTATTCCTAGAATGCAAGGATGCTTCAACATGAAAATCTATCAATATAATCCATATTTATAGAATGGAGGGAAAATGGAGGTGCCTGGGTGGCTTAGTCGGTTCAGTGTCTGCCTTCAGCTCAGGTCATGATCCCAGGATCCTGGGATCAAGTCCCACATTGGGCTCCTTGCTCAGCAGGGAGCCTGCTTCTCCCTCTGCCTGCTGCTCCCCCTGCTTGTGCTCGCTCACTCACTGATAAATAAAAATCTTAGAATCAAGGGAAAAAAACATGATCCCATCAATTGATGTAGAAGAAGCATTTGAAAAATATTCAAGAATTTAAATATGGAGAAAATATTTACACATCATCTATCTGATAATGGGTTAATCCCACTTCTGGGTATTTATCCAAAGGAAATGAAAATACAAGGTCAAAAGACATATGTACCCCAGCGTTCACTGCAGCATTATTTATGATAGGATAGTCAGGACATGGAAGCAACCTACATGTCTGTCGATGGATGGATAGGATGTGGTGTGTGTGTGTGTGTGTGTGTGTGTGTGTGTGTGTGTGTGTGTGTACACAGCCATAAAAGGGAAATTTTGCCATTCGTGACAACATAGCTAGACCTTGAAGGCATTGTGCTAAGTATAAGTCAGACAAAGACATAATACCATATGATCTCACCTATATGTGGAATCTAAAAAACAAAAAAACAAACTCATATACAGAGAACAGATTGGTGGTTGCCAGAGGCAGGGGGTGGGGGTTGGGTGAAATGAGTGAAGGTGGTCAGAAGGTACATACTTCCAGTTATAAAGAAGCCCATGATGTAATAACTGATGTGCAGCATGATGACTATAGTTAATAATACTGTATTACATATTTGAAAGTTGCAAAAGAGGGCTCCTGGGTGGCTCAGTCGGCTAAGCATCCGCCTTTGGCTCAGGTCATGATCCCAGGGTCCTGAGATCGAGTCCCACGTCGGGCTCCTTGCTCAGCGGAGAGCCTGCTTCTCCCTCTTCCCCTCCTCTCTGTTCATTCTTGCTTCGAATAAAATCTTTTAAAAACGTAAAAATAGGGTGCCTGGGTGGCTTAGTTGGTTAGGTGACTGCCTTTGGCTCAGGTCATGATCCTGGAGTCCCAGGATCAAGTCCCACATTGGGCTCCCTGCTCAGCAGGGAGTCTGCTGCTCCCTCTGACCCCCCCCCCCATGCTCTCTCTTGCTCTCTCATTCTCTCAAATAAATAAATAAAATTTAAAAAAAAAGAAATAAACTTAACCTGGTCGGTGTAAGACTTACACACTGAAAAGTACAGAACGTTGCTGATAGAACTTGAAGACCTAAATAAGTGGAAAGACATCCCATCTTCATGGATTGGAAGGCTTAATATTAAGGTAACAGTGCTACCCAAAACTATACGGAGTCAATGCAGTCTTTTTTTTTTTTTTAAGATTTTATTTGACAGAGAGTGAAAGACCACAAGCAGGGGTAGGGACAGCAGGAGAGGGAGAAGCCGGCCTCCCGTGGAGCAGGGAGCCCGACACGGGGCTCGATCCCAGGACCCTGGGATCATGACCTGAGCTGAAGGCAGACGCTTAACTGAGCCACCCAGGCGCCCTTCAATGCAGTCTTTATCAAAATCTTGGGATGGTCGCTCTCTCTGTGAAATAAAATCTTTTAAAAAAAAAAAAATCTCATGTTTTCTGCAGCAATAGAAAAACCCATCAGGGCACCTGGGTGGCACAGTTGGTTAAGCGTCTGACTTTTGATTTTGGCTCAGGTCATGATCTCAGGATGGTGAGATCCAGCCCCATGTTGGCAGCCCCATGTTGGGCTCCACTCTGGGCACGGAGCCTGCTTAAAATTCTCTCTCTCCTCCCTCTGGCCCTCCCCCCACCTCCCTAAAAAAAAGGGCGAAAACACTAGTGTAGGCAGTCTCTCCTTTGCTGTCCTACCTGCTGCTCCTTTGCAGAATAGTCAATAAATTTGTCTTCTTAAAAAAAAAAAAATAATCAAAACATGTAGTACTAGCACAGGAACAGACATATAGACCAGTGGAAGAGAATAGAGAGCCCAGAAATGAACCCTTATTCGGGTTGGTTGGTGGCTGTCAGTAAAGCACACAACTCTTTATTTCAGGGTTGTGAGTTCAAGCCCCACGTTGGGCGTTGAAAAAAGAACTCTTACATATATGGTTAATTTTCAACAATGGTGCCAAGACCATTGAATGGGGAAAGGACAGTCTTTTCAACAAATCATGCTGGGAAAACTGGATGGCCACATGCAAAAGAAAGAAGTTGGGCCCTTACCTAACACTATAGACACAACTCAAAATGGAGCAAAGAATGATAGCTAAAACCGTATAACTCTTAGAGAAAAACATAGAGGGGCGCCTGGGTGGTTCCATCAGTTGGGCATCTGCCTTCAGCTCAGGTCATGATCTTGTGGTCCTGAGACTGAGCCCCGAGTCAGGCTCCCCACTCAGGAAGGGAGTCTGCTTCTCCCTCTGCCCTGCTTATGCACTCTCTCTCCCTCTGTCAAATAAATACATAAAATTTAAAAAAAGAAAACATAGGGGGAACACTTCAAGGCAGTGACTTTGGCAATGATTTCTTGGATAGGACCACTAAGGCACAGACAACAACAAAATAGATAAGCTGGACTTGATTAAAAACTTTAGTAATTCATATATCTGATAAGGGATTAATAGCAGAGTATATAAAAAAATCCTACAACTTAATATCAAACAATGCAATTCAAAAATGTTCAAAGGACTTGAATAGACATTTCTCCAAAGATAAACAGGTGGCCAATAAGCACATGAAAGAGATGTTCAATGTCATTAGTCACTGAGGAAATGCAAATCCAAAGCACCCAACATCCATTAGTGTGGCTATTACACAAAATAAAAAATAAGTGTTCACAATGATGTGGAGAAGCTGGAAACCTTGTGCATGCTGGAGGGAATGTAAAATGGTGCAGCCGCTATGGAAAATATTTAGCCGTTCTTCAAAGGGTTGACGTAGGGTCGCCTGGGTGGCTCAGTCATTAAGCGTCTGGCTTCGGCTCAGGTCATGATCGGGGTCCTGGGATCGAGTCCCTCATCAGGCTCCCTGCTCAGTGGGGAGCCTGCTTCTCCCTCTCCCACTCCCCCTGCTTGTGTTCCCTCTCTGGCTGTGTCTCTCTCTGTCAAATAAAATCTTTAAAAATATATATAAAAATAAATTCTAAAAAAAGTTAACATAGCTAAAAGTTAAATGTAGAATTACCATGTGACCCAGCAATTCCACTCCTGTACAGACCCCAAATAATTGAAAGCTAGGACTCTGAGAGATACACATACATCATATTCCTAGCAACATTATTCACAAGAGCCAAAGGCTGGTAACAATCCAAGTGCCCACCAGTTGATGAATGGATAAACAAAAGGTGATAATTTACTCCTTTTTATGGCTGAACAGTATTCCATGGAATATATAATGGAATACTACTCAGCCATAAAAAGGAATAAAATTCTGAATCATGCTATGACATGGTTGCACCTTGAAGACATTATGCTAAATAAAATAAGCCTGACATAGAGGGTATGTAATGTGGGATTCCACTTATATCAAGTGCCTAGAATAGGAAAAAATCTAAGAAACTGAAAGAAAAGAAGTTGGGGGCAGGTGAGCTTCGGCTGTCAAAGAGTTCTACCCAGAGCCCAAGCCCCTAGTGTTTGTTTCAGACCACAATTCTTGTTTAATTAGTGGAAACCCCCAGCCCTTGATTATGTCCCAAGGTCCGTATGGGAACAGTTGGGGACAGTTTATAGTTCTTAACTTATATGGGGAGCCCACAGTCTTAAGTCCCCATTTGTTGAGGTCTGCTGGTTCAGTCCTTTCTCCAGTGCAAGTTTCCATGGTGGGAACAGGTGGTGGTACACACAGGGGCCTTCTCTTGGCCTGGAAGCCATAATATCTCTTGGTTACTATTGAAATATTAATGTGCATGTTTGTCTTGTTTCATGTAGATAAAGACTGTTGCTAAGGGGAATCTCAGAAGCAGCCACAAAATTGGTGGGCACAGGTTGAGCATTTAAAAGTTGTTGGAATGCTCACCACCTAACCCAAGGATTCCCATGTTAGGATAAAGTGGTCATGGAATGGAATAGATGGACACTGGGTCTCCTGCCAACCTCAAGAAAATTTCTGTGCAACAAGGTACACTATAAAACACCACACAATCTCCAACCCCATGGCACATCTCTCAGGCTCTAAGGGACTCAAAAAGGCTTAGCTAAAAGAAAGGAATCTTTTAAATTTAAACAGGTAAGTGTGACATCTTCCAGTACCAGAATCTATAGCTATTTCCAAACATGATGAAATCTTACTAAAAGCAACCTAGAATTACAATGGTGTCTATGAGACACATTCCTATTAGTCAAGATTATTTAAAAGCAAGGGCTCCTGGGGCGCCTGGGTGGCTCAGTTGGTTAAGTGTCTGACCCTTGATTTCGGCTGGAGTCATGATCACGGGGTCATGAGATGGAGCCCCACATCAGGCTCCACACTGTGCCCCCAACCCCCATCCCCGCTTGCATGCTCAAGCTGTCGAAAGAAAGAAAGAATGAGGGAGAGAGGAAGAAACAAAGAAGGAGCGCCTCGGTGGCTCAGTTGGTTAAACGTCTGCCTTCGGCTCAGGTCATGATCCCAGAGTCCTGGGATCGAGTGCCGCATCAGGCTCCCTGCTGAGCAGGGGGTCTGCTTCTCCCTCTACCCCTCCCCCCTGCTCATGATCTCTCTCTCACGCTCTATAAATAAATAAAATCTTTAAAAAAAGAAAGAAGGAAAGAAAGAAGTTGGGAGCAGGGGGAATGGAGAGTTAATATTTAGTTGGTACAGTTTCTATTTGGGATGATGGAAATACTCTGGAAATAGTGATGATGGTTGCACAACATTGCGAATATACTTAATGCACTGAACTGTCCACTAAAAATTATTAAAATGGTAAATTTTGTTATGTACATTTTATTTTAAAAAGGACACCCTTAATGTAAAAAGGTCAAAGGCAGTTAGTACCTAAATTTAGTCCACGAACCTGAAAATAGGGCTTAGCCTCACAGAGACCCCAGGTCTCCCCGCAACGGCCCCACCTCTTTGGTATCAGCCCTCCCTCCCAGCTATAGCGGAGGCTGGCTGTGAGTACTCAAAATCACACAGCACGCAGGACAAAGGGTTATAAACTCAGCTCTCAGGCCAGGTTGAGAGCTACTGAGTTCTGAGTTCTGTAGCCTTCTGCTTGCAGCTCCCTTATATGAACGGACGGTGAGCATTTTGCAGTGTTGGGGAGGAGTAAGGAGTGATTTCTTTGGCTAAAACGCTGTAAGAGAGGGGCGCCTGGGTGGCTCAGTTGGTTAGGTGTCTGCCTTCGGCTCAGGTCATGATCCCGGGGTCCTGGGATCGAGCCCCGCATCAGCCTCCCTGCTCAGCGGGAGGCCTGCTTCTCCCTCTCCCACTCCCCCTGCTTGTGTTCCTGCTATTGCGCGCTCTCTCTCTCTGTCAAATAAATAAATAAAATCTTAAAAAAAATTTTTTTTTAAATAAAATGCTGTAAGAGAGCCTGTGGACCCCCCTGCCAGCTTTGCTACTGGAAGGAGGTAGGAGCCTGAGGGAAAAGAGAATGCATTTTGGGCACACTTCCCTCCCCTGTGAAATGGTCCAGGGAAGTGTGATATGCCCCCTCCCAGGCTTCTCTTTTATCCTGGCTTCAGATTGCTCTCCACTGTTGGGAGTGGCTCCCACTCACCACAGCCATTCCAGAAGCTGGGATGGCGAGAAGCTTGCCCCTTTGACCACTGGGAGCCCCTGGAGCTCATCTCCTTAGGTTGGGCTGCAGAGCTTGAGCTGCTAAGACAGTATTTACACATGACCCAAAACAGTCATTCTCCCCCTCAGTGATAGCTTAGACTTGTCCGGAGAGCTAGAACTTTAAAACATCCTCATGCCAGGGCCCTACCTTCAGCGCTTTGGATTCAATTGGTCTGAGAGAAGGCACTGGTATTTTTTTAAAAAGCGTACCAGGAGATCCACACTTCCAGGTGGTGATTAATCAGCAGAGGCTTTTGGCTTAAGGCCCCATACAGAACTAGGAAAGGAGCTGGGAGTCACTATATTCTAGCATCCCTGGTCCTGTAAGATGACAAGTTGGCAAGAGACTAGTATTAGTGGGCACGGAGGTTTATTTCTATTCCTGCTTTGTGCATTTCTGTGCAGGAAAAGGGGTGAAAACCCCTTTTCCTTTCTTAATTAAGGCCTGAAGCCCGCAGAACTGCTCTTCACATGCCCTTATTATATGCACATTTATATGGTCACAGAGGAAACTGTGAATATCCCAGCCCTTCGGGATGCCTCACCTGGATAGGAAGGAGGCATAGACTCCCCAGAACAATGTGGTCCCTGATTACTGGTGTGCCTGAGTAGGGTACTGGGTTACCGACAAAGGCAAGTTGTTGATTAGCACATAAGCCAGCCAGAAAGGGGCCCAAGAATTGGTTGCAGCTTTTTTGAGCTTCGTTTGGGCACCTCAAGCCTGGGTGTGAGCCAGGTACCGAGCCGTGCAGAGTGTGGTGTTCTACATGTGATTATGTCTCCAATGGTTTTATGATCAGGCAAGTCTGGGAAGCACTGGTCCCCGGTGTTCATTGTAACCACTGGGGCTGCCGGCGTGGGTTCTAAACATGGAGAGGCCAGCAGGTGCTTGCTGCACAGGCCTTGAAGGCAGCATCAGGAACGGTGCCTTCATCCTGTGGTCAGTGGAGATCAGTTAAAAGGTCATTCTGGGGGCGCCTGGGTGGCTCAGTCGTTAAGCGTCTGCCTTCCGCTCAGGTCATAATCCCAGGGTCCTGGGATCGAGCCCCGCATCGGGCTCTCTGCTCTGCAGGAAGCCTGCTTCTCCCTCTCCCACTTCCCCTGTTTGTGTTCCCTCTCTCGCTGTGTCTCTCTCGTCAAATAAATAAATAAAACCTTAAAAAAAAAAAAAAGTTCATTCTGGAGGCTAGCTCTGCTAGCTGGCACTACATTAAGTCAGGTGTGCACCAGCTTTCAGTTCACCATGTCACCCTAGAAGTCACCTTTCAGGTCAGCCCGCCCCTGTATGTATATTCTTAACCCATGGGGTCCTCTGCGGGGACTCTAGGTAGCTAAAAATCTGTTCTGGGGTGTTCCAAGACCAGCAGTTGGTCTCTTGGGCAGGCTTAGATGTGGCCTAGCCTGAGTGGGAGAGACCACAAGTGGGTGCTGGAATATTCTTTCAGCCTCCCAGTTCAAGATCCAAGACAGTTGTCAGCTTTGCAGAGCTTCTGTGATAGTCTAAGATTTGTTGTGGATTGGCAGTCCCCAAAGCAATGTCTTTCCCGGGGCTTTCTTGGGGGGAGCGGAGGGGAGATAGGCCCTTTACACAACACCCTCTCAGAACCTCCTTCCCTGCAGCCCCGTGAGGGGCAAGTTATCCGGGGTGATCTGTGCCCAGGGCACAAACCCCTGGAATCTGGCTTCGGCTCCACCCCAGGGAAACATTAGCAACGTTTCAGGAGAACCGTGCTGCAGCAAAGTTCTAATGCAGGTCCTGGATTACTACTAGTAATTGTTACTAGTAGTAACTAGTTACTAGTATTGTTACTAACAATACCCAAGGGTCTAAACTCTCTAGGCTTCGGTTAATTCCTTTCCCAAACCTGCCGATCCTCATCGATCATAAGAATCGCCCTGGTAAAGGAGAGATTCCCATGACCCTCCCTGAACCTATTGCCCGACTCTTCAGAGAAGGCAGTCTGGAGGTCTGCATGTTAATAAGCGTCTGGGAGACCCTGGCTCACGGCGCCCACAGCAGCGGCGTCCACAGCAGCGCTAGGCGCAGGCGGGAGCAGTAGCGGGACTGCAGTTGGAAAGCGGGCGCCGGGAAGCGTGCTGGTCTCCGTGGAGACGAGGGCGGGGCCGGGCCGCGGCGGCGGTGACGTCCGGGGGTGGGGCGCGCGCCCAACGCCTAACGGCCGCGTGGAGCTTGAGCAGGGGCTGCATCTTCGCCGCCGCCACCCTGGCCTGGCCCCGCGGGTCTGACCTCGGGCGGCGGTGGGGCGGACGGGGGAGGGAAGGCAGGGCGCCCGCCGGCGGCGGCGGCGGCGGCGGCGGCAGCGGGACCGAAACGCAGGGCCCCGCGCCGCCTCATGGGCAGAGAGGCCGGGAAGGGAGGCGCCCCCTCGAGTGCCCGGGGCCCCTCTGACACGGAGGGGCTGGGGGGGGTTGGGGGGGGCTACTCCACTCCGGCTCTGGAGAGGCCCTGAGGCAGCTGCACACAGCAAAGGCTGGGCACTCACCGCTGCTTCCCCTGTAAAGAAGGGCCAGGAGCGCGGCAGCCCGCACTGAACATCTTAACGGTGTGTCCCGGGAACCCTCCTCGTTCTGCCCCCGGAGGTCTCCACCCTGGACCCTGGCCTCGGTCGTCGCGTACCTGAACTACACCACATTAACCCTACCGTTGAGGAGGTCCTTCCCGCTCCCCAGACCCCAAGCCGCCCCTCAGGCCACAGCTGGCGTGCCCGTCCTGCCCACATGCCCCGCAAGCCACCCTTCCTCGGGCACCGGTCGGTGCGCGGGGAGCCTGGATGCACCGCACACACCAACGCCAGCCGTCGCGGTCCTTGCAAATGCTCGCTCGGTGCTCGGCTCGGTGAACCGCCGCCTCTCGGCAATCCTGACGGTCGTGTGCGCGGGGGAGTGGGGGCGCGGAGATGCCGTCTTCGCCTTCAACGCCACCGCCAGGCTCTCCAGACACCAAGTTTACTACTTGGGACAGAAAAGACCAGGCCAAATCTCTGTACCCCACGAGCGCCCTTTTTATTTCATTTATTCAAACAAATGTTTATTGAGCATCTATCGAGTGCCAGGTACAGAGGATTTGGTGATAGGCCAGACCAGCTGATCTTAGGGTGGGGCAGGGAAACTAGGGCTATCCAGCCAAAAACTCTCAGGTAGTGATAAGTGCTATGAAGGAAACCATGGAAAAGTGATTTGTGAAAGATGCGGGGGTGGGGGGTAACCCTACTTCAGATGGGGTGTTTAGGGAGGGCTTCCCTGAGGACATTAACTTGACTGGCACAAAGGGACAAAGGCCGTGAAAGTCTGAGGAGAGGGAACAGCAGCACGAAGGCACTGCCTTGGCGTGTGGCTTGGCTGTCCCAGCCGTGGACGGAGAGGCCAGCAGTGATGGGGAGCCGGGGAACAGGAGTGAGACCACCAGGGCACAGACCACACCTGGCCGCCTGGGCTGTGGGGAGACGTTTGGATTTTACTCAAGTGTGATGGGAAGCTGCTCAAGTGTTTCAGCAGGGGTGGGCAGGATCCGATGGGGGCTTGGGGAAAACCTGGCCTCTGTGAAGATCTGGCAAGAGAAAGACCCACTTTGAGCCTTTCTCAACTGGACAGACGAGGGGGTCTGGTGGAGCAAGAGCACTGGACTGGGAATTAGACTTGGAGTATAATCCAAATGGCCCGAGTGGGCCCTGCCTCTTCTCTGGACCTCAGCTTCTTCGTGTAAAATGAGGGGTGGTGGTGGTGCAGGGCAGATGGGACTACAAGACATGGGCTAAGGATCCTCCCTTTCAATCCCCTGATGGTCCCAAAGCAATCCTCAAAGGCCCCCTCTTTCAAGAAAGATGACCTGATAAGAGGGGGGTAAAGGAACACATTTTCTGAGAGCTAGTTATGTCAGGCTCCAGATTAGGCATTGATTTGGGCTTTTTTCCCCTTCCCCAAATATATTTTGGAACCTGACTAAGGCCAGGAGTTAGATTCGTTTCTAGATTCCCATCATTCGATGCTACACAAGACAGACAAGGTCTTGGAGGCGGGGGCACAGAAAGCAAGCAAATAAAGCTCATGTAGCTAGAGGAACCTTATGAGAAAAGGAATCAGGATGACAGGATTGAGGGAGCTAGTGCGGACGACGGGGGGTGGTCGGGAAGGGGGGGCCAGGCGGCAGGATGGCCGGCCCCGCAGCCCAGTACAGCACGGCGCGGGTTGTGCCCGGCCGGGAGGGCGGGAGATAAAGTCGAAGAGGTCAGCAGGGCCTGAAGGCTGCAGGGCCTGGCGGGGGGCCGCTGGCGGGTCCAAGCAGGACAGCGACAAGCTCTGGTTTGCCTTTTTAAAAGCTCCTCCGCTGCCTCTAAGTGGAAGAAGGACTGGATTGAACTTGGGGGAGGAGGAGGAGGAGGCTGTGGCAGAGCCAGGTGGCAGGTGGCCGTCCGAAGTGGCCCATCTTTGCTACCTGCTACCCAGAGCAGCCATAACGTCCCCACTCTTCAGGGCCCCCTCTCAGATAATGGCAGTTAGGGAGCAGAGTCTAGGTTGAGGTTGTGCCTCATCTCAGGAGGAAACTTCCAGGGCATTTGTTAACTCGTTCTTGACCAGTTCAGGATCCTCAATTTGGACAAGCAAATAACTATGAAATAAAATTCTGTGAGCCTTGCAAAGATCGCAGTAGGCTTTCCACTAGGGTTTTCAAAGGTGTCACAACCCTGTGGGGTCCCTGCCCGCTCTGCCAGGCTCAGTGCACAGACACTTTTGAGTTGTGACCCATGTAGGGTCGGTGCCGTGACAGGAAGCACAAGCCTCCCAGCCGGACCTGGGTTTGAATCCCATCTCATTCATTCAACAAATATTTATTGAGGGCCTACTATGTGCCAGGCCCTATGTAGCAGTGACTTAGACAGGGTCCCTGCTCTAGTGGGGACGACAGGCACGAGACAGGATAATCCCAGAAAGTGATAAGTGGTATAAAGCAAAGTATGAGAAAGTGTCTGGAGGTGGCAGAGGGGGGCTACTTGCAATGGGGTAAACAAATGCTTTGCCATCTTTTCCTGGCCGGATATCATCAGGGACATTACCTAACCTCTCTGAAGCCTCAGTTTCCTCATCTGGACAGTGGAGGTAGAAACACCCCCCACCCCCACCCCCCAGCCGCCTGGGAACGTTGGATTCCTGGCAAGCGTGGTGCCCAGGCTCCATTTGTTGAGCAGGGGGCCGCAGGCTGCTCTCCCACCCGTTAGGGCTTTCAGTTCTTCTCCAGGAAGAAAGTTGGTCCACAAACTGAGACTGCTTGTAAGAAAGGGAGATAAAGCCAAGATTCGGTCACCTGCACCTCAGCCAACAGGGATGGTGCTGCAGGGGCCGCCACCGCAGGCCGCCCAGGCTGACAGCGCAGGAAGACCTAGGAAGGTGGTTTCTCTGTCGGGTTTTGTCCTGGTTGTCTGGAGCCCCTTCTCAGAATGGTTTTTTGATCCTGTCCCATCTACTCGGGCCTCAGAGGCTTCTGGAGAAGAGATGTGAAGCTCGAGCACACGTCTGAGGCTGGGAGACCGTTCTGGCATCGCCCACCTCAGGAAGCCAAGCCCTGCGGGGCAGGCTCCCTTCCGAGCCGGCACTTCCCACAGGGGCAGAGGCGAGGCTGCGGGGTCCCGGAGCCCCAGCCTGGCCGGCACTGCCCCCTCGGGGCCTGTCAGCTGGCCATGGGGCGGCGGAGGGGGCGGGGCGCAGGACTGCCCCCCCCCAGGAAAGGAATCCCCCTGAAGGCTTTGGGCGGGGAGCTACCCTCCTCCCAACCCGGCCTTGCCCCCCCAACTCTAGGGACCCAGCTCCTCTGAGCTTCTCTCCTCGATCCCCACCCAAGGGTGAGCCTGGGCGGCGGGGACAGCTCCTCAGGGGCGGGGCCTGGAGAAGCCATTTTCCGGCTTCCACTGCTCATTGCCTCCTTCGAACCCTCAGCCCTCGTCCAAGCTCTGAGTGCCTGCACCAGGCCCTGTGCCGCACACGGGCTGGACAGCTGGGCAGAGACCCCACTTCCAAGCCCCAGGACCCCCAGGGCAGGGGAGTCAGGGCTCTGGTCAGCCACAGAGCCCAGCGCGGCCAGGGAGACACCCGTGGCTGAGGCCTCTGACAGGGATGAAGAATGGGATATGAAGTTAGAAAAGCTGGCAGAAGGCAGACAGCCCACAGGAGGGGGCAGTGGGGAAGGCCCTGAGGAGTGATGGCAGCCCCTGAGATGGGGGCCCAGGGAAGAGCACACAGTAACGCAAGCTGGGGGTTACAAAACATGAAAAGGAAGAAAAACAAATCCTGAGGTCCGAGTGCTCCCCCAGGGGTGGCATTGGTTTGCAGAAACAGGCCCCAAGTGGGGACACAGGGCAGGGGAAGGGGAAATGGGGGGTGCAGGGGAGGGGCAGTCTCTGAGGACAACCTGGCCACAGGTCACCAAAAGTTAACAATTCTCTTTGACAGAGAAACCCCAATTATAGGATGAATCCCGTAGATATTTCCAGGCTAGTGAAGAGAGTCATGGAAGCATTGAAACAGCGCTGCACACCCATCAACAGGGCTGGTTAAATAAGGCGCCGGGCACAGGCTGTGGGCCACTCTGCAGCTATTCCGAAGAACAAGCTACACCCAATGTGCCCACTGAGCCGTCCAGGTTAACAAAGCAAGAAGCACCACTGTGCCCGTTTGGCCGCGTGCCCCTGCCGGGAGCGGGGCTGTGTCCAGGCCGTGGGACTGAGGGGCAGGGGCTTTGTTTTCACTTTGCATCCTTCACCGTTGAATTTTAGACCACGAGTAACTTTACTGAGAAAAAACTAATGAGCTTTTAAAGAAACGGGGGAAAAGAAGGCCTGGGGAAAGGCAGCGTAACTTACAGCAGGGCCCGGCTGGGCCCCCACCTCCCTCTTCTCCTGCACCCGCTCACTGCTCGGTCCAGCAGCCTTCACAGCTCTTGGAGAACGGACAGAGGGAGGTGGCTCAATTGTGGAGACAGGTGCAAATCTCCGATCATCCTCAACTCTGTCACCTCTGTGGGCCTTAGCTCTAGGTTGGGGATTCTTACTCAACAACCGTGGTCCCCAGGTGCCTCGAGGCCCCATGCAGACGTGTGCACGCGGGCCTGCCATCCCTCTTGCTTAATGCAATTCAGAATGAAAACCACACTTAATGCTGTGTGAGGTCCCACAAAGGTCTGGCTTCTTCCCTGATGCGCACTACCTACCTCCATCCTTAAACAATGTGTATCCTATTGGAACCCTCTGTGGGGCTCCTGTTTTGCTGGTGCCCTAAGCATGGGCCAGCTGCGCTTAGGAACCAGCCCCCTGGCCTGTCCCAGTCTCCCGGCAGAGCTGGGGCCCAGTTCCTACTTCGGGACCCTCCCTGGCTGAAGGGGTCAGCAGTCTCCCTCCAAGTGAGGCGTCCAGGAACTCTTAAGCTCTCTCGGGCCCCACGTTTCACACCCTTTCAGCCTCAGCATCAACTTGTCCACTCCTTTGATCTCTGGCCGCTTCTCCCGGGTTCGTCAGACCCACCGGGCCCTCAGAGCCCACTGCCCAGCCACAGGGGGCGAGGGGCCAGGGCCCCTAACAACGTCCCCATTCAGGGATTCACAATACACATTTGCATCTTAAAGGCAACCTTCCCCACAGTCTCGCCTGGTGAATTTCCCTTTGTCTCCCCTTAAATGCTGAAAAGTACTTAATGCCTCTCTGTTTACATTTTATTTATTTATTTTTTAATTTTTAATTTTTTTACATTTTAAATCCCAAACTGGGCCCTGCCACCCTCGCTCCCAGTCCAGGCCTAGGATGAAGCTAACATCTCGGTTTAAAACACATTTTGGGGAGACATGCTTTGGCCCTCAACTGTAACCTCAGCAGGTAACAGCCAACGGGGCCTTCCCTGGGGAGGGGCCCTCAGGCCACAGAGCCTCTGAATCCGGTCCCTGAGTTGGTGACTCCCACCCAGGCCGTCTGAAACCCTCCCAGGTGGAGGTGCCTCTGCTTGAGCTCCAGGGCGGATAGCCCTTTTACAGAGGATAACACTGGGGCTGACAGAAGCACAGGAGCCCTCCCAGAGCCCAGGGTTCCGCATCCTAGACCCAGACTTGCCACACTCTGCCTGACACCAGGGTCTCTGTTTTGTGTCTCACCCTCCAGGAAGGCTGTATTCTTGCGGGTCCTCCCTTCTCTCGAGGGCATCTCTATTCAGAAGTCCAGACTCAGGCTGCCAAAGCTGGGGGGCGCTGCACACATCCCACCCCTTTTCACAAACTGGGGAGCTGAGGGCAGAGAAGTGTGGGGGGAGCTATGGGTCACACATGAAGTTTGTGGGAGTGCCAGGGTCCAAGCCCAGCCAGGAGCTCCTGACTCCCAGCCCCCGTTCCTGGTGCGGCAGCTGCAGGCAAAGCTGTACTGTCTTTAGGCGGCAGTGAGCAGGGGCGGCAACCAGGCAGGGGGTGTGCCCAGGGCTGGGCTCCGGCGGGGAGCAAGGCAGACCTAACTCAGTTCTTACAGAGCGCCCAGTACACACGTAAATAGATGAAACAGGGTCAGATAATGATAAGTGATATGAAGAAAATCAAGCAGGGTGATGTGATACAGGAATTCTCGAGCGGTATTCAGCCAGGCTGCCTAGGCGGCTACCCTGAAGAGGCTTTCAAGGATTGAGATGGGAGTAACTGCTGTCAGCCACACAGCAAGTGCAAAGGCCCTGAGGTGGGACCCCGCCCCCGGTCTGTGTGAGGAACAAAAAAGCCAGTGCAGCTGACTGCAGACTCATCCTAAGTCTGATGAGAAGCCGCCCGAGGTCCTTCGGCAGAGGTGGGGGGATGCAGGAGATCAGACTTCTGTGTTAGCCGCTCCATCTGCTGCTGCGTGGAGAGGCCTGAAGAGCCCAGAGGGGAAGGGTGGAGACCTCGGGGGCTTGGAGAGGAACCTGCGTGGGAACAGATGTGACAGGAATCTATAGGTTGAATGAGAGGGTAGAGGAGAAAAGAAATCGGCGCCAAGTCTGTGCTTTGGGGCTAGAACTGTCTGTGAAACCTTGGGGAGGAGCAGGTTTGCAAGAGAAAACAGAGTTCTGTTTTAGCCACCACCCGGAAAGAGATGTGCTTGGACATCCCAGTGGAGTTAGCAGCAGGCGGCCAGTCTGTGGTCAGGAGAGAGACAGGAATGAGGGCTGACAGAAACGGGGTGTCATCGGTGTATGGATGGTGTTTGGAGCCCTAGGACTGGAGGAGAGAGGACGCACCCACGCACCCTGATTCTGCCCCTAGTTTAACTCCAAGACTGGTCCGGCCCTGGGGCTTGATGCAGGAGGGGGTCATCTCTGCTAGGCCCTGGCCACTTCCAGACGTTTCTTTGTCCAGATTCCATCATTTTTCATTGGTTACTTGAGGCCTTCCCCACCTGCGTTTCCTTAGAGGGGTGATGGTGGGGGGGCTGCCTGGGAGCGTGGGGTTTGGCTGGCAGGATCCCAGGCCTAGAATCCTGGCTAACTGGACAAAGCCACTATCCTCCGTCCCTCAAGCCTGTCAAGCCTGTGTCCCCATCTGTATGACGAGGCCAGTGGGATGAAGCCACTTGGTCTCTGCCAGTTCCTAAGGCCCTAGAATTAGTCTCCCGGACCCTGCTCCACAGGTCCACAGGCAGCACCCCCCTCCCCACAGCAAAAGGACCTGCTCCACCAGGAGCAGGCCAAGGAGCCCACCAGGGCTGGGGTGGACTCTGAGCCCTGTCTTCTATGTCCTCCCAATGGCCTGGGTCACACTGCCCTGTCTGCACATACCCGTGCTCTCCACTGATTCCTTCTCCCCTCCAATCACAGTAAGGTCTTTCCCCGGGGCCTGAAGAGCCTTCCATCTGCCCCACACTGGCCACACCCCCCAAACTGCCCAGGTGCTGGGAGTCTGGCCCATCTAGAGGGGTAACGGTTACTCAGGCCCTGTTCCTTCTGCCCCCACCCAGGGTGAATCTTCAGATTTTTTTAAAAGGAAAGCTGAAATCTGGAGACATTTTTATCTGAAATCACCTGATTTTTCAATCCTGGACCTAATTTAGTCATTTCATTTTTGTTTTTAAAACACTGGGCAAGGGCGCCTGGGTGGCTCAGTCGGTTAAGCGACTGCCTTCGGCTCAGGTCATGATCCTGGAGTCCCGGGATCGAGTCCCGCATCGGGCTCCCTGCTCAGCAGGGAGTCTGCTTCTCCCTCTGACCCTCTTCCCTCTCGTGCTCTGTCTCTCATTCTCTCTCTCTCAAATAAATAAATAAAATCTTTAAAAATAAATAAATAAGAAAATAAAACACAGGGCAAAACAGGCAGATTCCAGCCAGAGGGTCTCAGAGGCTGGAAGCTTCCCAGTCTCTCCAGCTCTGCTGAACCTGTCCACTCTGCTGATTGATCAATCCACTTTCTGAATGCGCTGCATTGTGACAGACAGGCCCTTCTTTCTTGAAACTCTCTCCTCCCTAGCTTCCGTGACAGCAGCCACACCTGCTTCCCTCCTTCCTCTCTGACTGTTCTTCCTCTGTCTCCCGTGGAGCACCCCTCCCTTTCCTACCATTTCCACATCCTCCTCTTCCCTCCACAGTGACCCTGGGAAAACACCCCTGACCCAGGCTGCTGCTGCAACCAGCTCCAGATTCACATTTCCAGCGACCTTCTCTCCAGGATGGCTGGGCAAATATCAGTCTGAGGGTGCCCTTGCTGCCCATGCTGGGGAGCCACCAGGGCCATCACCCTCTACTCTTCCTCTGACCTTTCAGAGACCAAGCTCAAGCCCCTCCAGGCCAGTCACCTGGCTGCCTCCTGCTCCAGCTGGTCTCCTGGGGCCAGCTCTCTTCCTGGTGTCCCTGTTCCAGCCCCAGCTCTGAGCACCCTGGTCCACAGTGCTAGGGGCTGCCGTACCCACCTCCGTGCCCTCTGCTCCGTCTAGGACGGCTTCTGCTCCAGGACAGACACTCCTTGGCGGCTGCAGCAGCTCCACCTTACTGCCCCTCTCTCACTGCACTACATCCTCCACGTGGCCCAGCCTGCACACACTTCGCATTTCCGGAACCTGTGGTTTTTGCTCAAGCCACGCCGTCTCTGCAAGACCTTTCTGCTCCCCAGCCGCCCCCAGGGCTCAGCCAACAGGCGTTTTCAGAAACCCACCCCAGTCTCTGCTAGGAGATTTCTGATGGTCTTTCCTCACCTTGGCTAAGGTCTTAGGCAGACAAGGTTTTCCTGGCTTGACAGACAGTTCACTGGGTGGTGGTGGTGGGGGGGCGTCCTCCTTCCTGGGCGAGGGGCTTGGCCTTTTATGCAGGGACCTGGGTTTATCTTCCTTCTCCTATGGGCTGTACTCACTGCCCTGGGGGACAAAGCCCTTCTCTGGCTCAATGCCACTGACCGCCCTCCCCCTCCAAAAAAACCCACCCGGGTCTCACCTTTCCCAGCTTCAATTTCCTCCTCTCCTGGGTCTTATTCACTAGTTTGTCTGAAGGGAAAATGGGGTCTGTGCTTGCTCTGGGAAAAGGGTGCGTGCAGACAGGGGCCTCTTGGGGTAGAACACCACCCCCCACCCCCGTGCTTCCCCTTCCCCTTCCCGGACTTCATGGCCTCCAGCTCTCCACTCTGGAACCCCAATTTCCACCGTCCCGGCCTATCCACCCCTCCATGCTCGGGCCTAAAATCACTTACTCCAAAGGTATCAGCTCTCCTCCCGGGGTGTCTCCCCATGGTGTCAGCTTCCCCAAGTAGAGGCTTCTCTGGCTTCGAGAAAGACTGTTCGGCACCTCCTCGGCACCAGTTCTGCTGCACCCCGCCCAGCTCAGAGCCGCCAGACTTGCACAAGCCCCCGCGGAGGATTTCGCCTGGTACCAGGAGAGAGAGAGCTAGGAGAGCAGTCTCCGGGACCCGCTCTCCATCGCCCTTCCCGCACGACAGGGGTAGGGGTGTGGCCGCAGCACCTCCCCTCCCCCACCCTGTCCAAGAACTCCTTCGGGGGTCGCAGCCTGACATTGCTCCACCAGCTCCACCATGGAACCGCCATTTGGCTTTGGGGCGAACGGTGGCGGCTACTTGCGCAGCACAAAATGGGGCACTTGGAGCATCAGCTCCAGTGGGCGGGGGGGGGGGGGAAGGTTTGGAAATGTCCGCAGAGAGACACCTGCGGTCGTCCCCGACTTCCTCCCGGGCGGTGCTCAGGCCCCTGAGGCATAACAAGACCCCGAGCGCGCAGCTGGAGGGCGCCTCCAGCCGTCGTCCCCTCGGACGCGGGTGGAGACCCCCCTCGGAGATGTCCTAGCACACTTCACATTGCCCCAGCCGACCACGTGAGGGCGTGCCCTGTGTTAGTTCGGACAAATTAAAGCTGGTCCTGCGGGCAGGCCAGGGGCCCCTTGACCGCGCTCAGGGTTTGGGTGGCCGTGGCGCACTCTTGGCTGCCGGCCCCAAAGCTCCGGGCCGCGCGGCCTCCCCCGGGACCCGCGCTATTCGCCCCCAAACCGGGTGCCCCCCTCCTCTCGCGCTCCCGCAGCATAGGGTGCACCCCTCCGTTCCCCTTTGCCGAGCCCTTCCCGGGCGCAGGCCGCCTCTCCGCTGCGCCGCAGGCTCGGGCCCTGTCCGGGGCGCTCGGCTGTGGGCTCGGTGGCGCCCGGGAGGCGCGGTCCGGGAAGCCAGCGGCCGAGGAAGGGGCTGCAAGAAGCACAAGTTCGCGCTGGCTCCAGACCAGGCTGTTGTTGTTCTCAACGTGGTCCGCCATGGAGCTATAAAAGCGGAGCAGAGCGCCCTCTTCGTCAGAGCGCAGCGCGCACGCCCAGCGAGCTCCGGAGACGCAGCTGCGGCCGCTCCCTTGGCCGATTTTCCCCGCGCAGGCCGGGTCCCGGCTCCAGCCCCGTCTGCCCCGAAACCCCCCTCCGCTCCGGCTCCGGCTCCAGCTCCAGCTCCAGCTCCAGCTCCAGCTTCGGCTCCAACGCCGGCTCCGGCCCCGGCCCGGGATCCTCAGCTCCCGCCGGCCCGGCCCCCGCCCCAGCCCTGCCGCCCGGCCCCAGGCCCGGCCGCGGCCGCTCCCGCCTGGAGCCGCCGCGCGCCCCCAGTCCCCCGGCGCCCCCTCGGCCCCTCGCCTTCCTCTTCCCGGCGCGGCCCCCGGGCTTTCGCGCCCCGCCCGCCACCAACCCGCTCGCCACCATGTCTGTGGAGCTCGAGGAGGCCCTGCCGCTGACGACCGCCGAGGGGGCGGCCAAGAAGGCGGCCAAGGCTGGCGGCTCGGCGACGCTGTCCCCGTCCAGGAAGAAAAAGAACAACAAGAAGAAGAACCAGCCGGGCAAGTACAGCCAGCTGGTGGTGGAGACCATCCGCAGGCTGGGCGAGCGCAACGGCTCGTCGCTGGCCAAGATCTACGCGGAGGCCAAGAAGGTGGCGTGGTTCGACCAGCAGAACGGGCGCACCTACCTCAAGTACTCCATCAAGGCCCTGGTGCAGAACGACACGCTCTTGCAGGTGAAGGGCACCGGCGCCAACGGTTCGTTCAAGCTCAACCGCAAGAAGCTGGAGGGCGGCGGCGAGCGGCGCGGAGCCACGGCGGCCGCCACCGCCCCGGCGCCCGCCGCGCACAAGGCCAAGAAGGCGGCCCCGGGCGCGGCCGGCCCCCGGCGCGCGGACAAGAAGCCGGCCAAGGGCCAGAAGCCCGAGAAGCGCTCGCACAAGAAGGGCGCCGCCTCCAAGAAGGACAAAGGCAGCAAGGCTAAGAAGGCGGCGGCCGCCGGGGGCAAGAAGGTGAAGAAGGCGGCCAAGCCCAGCGTCCCCAAGGTGCCCAAGGGCCGCAAGTGAGCGCGCCGGCCTGCCGGATCTTCCCGGCGTTCGGTTTTTCTACCCCAAGTATTTTGTACGGTTGTCTGGCCGGGCCGCCGCCGCCCCTGCTCTGAGCCGCACGGAGGGCCCGGGGCCCGCTCCATTCCCCTCCTCGTCCCCCCTCCCCTGCCGCCGTAGCGTTTTTTTGTTGTTGTTTTTGCTTTAGATTTTTGAAACGGCCTGGCGACGCCCCTATTGGCTCTCGCCCTTGGCAACGGCCGTCGCCATGGTTACCGGCCCCTAGGCGCCAATGGCCGCGGCCGCGCCTGCCTGCCCCGGCGGGGGCCGCGGGGTGGCGGGGCCCTGGTGCGCTAGGACCGGGCCCCGCGCCGCCCTTCCCCACTCCCCACCCTCCGCCTTTGGGTGCGCGACAAACAATCGCTCGGGGCGCGGGCCGCGCGGCCTTCCCTTCATCCCGCCGGCCTTTTTGGGGCACAATAAATTGTTTAAACCTTTGAACCGCTCTCGTTTTCTTCCGAGTGGAGTAGGGATGGGCGCGGTCCGCGCGCGGCTTGGGTTGGATGGGGTCCCAAGGGTCCTGGGCACCCCAGATGTTACCGAGGGTAGGCGTGGAGCCTGGAGTTCTCCGCACGGGGTGGTAATTGCAGGGAGGGGGCGGCCGGCTGATCCTGGAGGGGAGCCTCAAGGAACAGATCTCCTGTGAGCGAAGGTGGAAAAATGCTGAAGAACGTTGGTCGGGCCCCCGCGAAAGGGGGAAGGGGAGGCAGCCCTGGCTTTTCGGGATTTGCTGGTCAGGTCCCCTCAGCACGTATAAGGCTGGGCCTTTGCAGAGATTAGTTATTCTGAATTCACTGAGACTTTGTGTTGATGTGATGAGGATATTGGAAATGTGGAGGCCTTGGGCTCTGGCTCGCTGAGCACAGCCCGAGGTGTGGCCTGAGCAAGGCATTGATCCTCCGCCTGCTGGCCAATCTGGAGTGCACACGGACCAGAGGGTTATTGGACAAGTTGGGAAGAATGATCCTCAGCCCTGAGACACTCTGGTGTCCAGTATATGCGATAGTTGTATTTTAAGATGAACTGAGCCCTTGGTGAATGTTCCTATGAAGACAACCCTGCAAAAGGAAGGCTCTGGGGCAGTGGGAAGCTAGGGAATGTTCTAGAACAGTGAGTATGTACATGTACCAAGCTGGGTAAGCCTGGGCTGGGGTAGGTGACAGATGGAGATGGTCTCTGTGTTAGAGACTATGGGGAGGGGGGGGTAAGGGCAATAGGGGAGGGGAGGGAGCATCACTGGAGAAGCCCCTCTGGCCTGCTGGTATACCTGACCCAGGTCTGGCAGCCACTACCATCCCCTGGCACACACTGGGGTCACAGGGCAAATCCTTCAGCCACCTACCACCCTGCAGACCCTTCCACACAGAGCAAGTGGCCACTCCACGTGCTCTTTCAGCTTTTTTAAAGTCTTGCTGGGTCTCCCTGCTGCCTGCTGCCTCCTGCCTCTGGGAACTGCAGGGCCCAGTGCCAGCATGAGTCTCCCCGGCCTTGTCCTGGGCTGGGCTGTGAGGGAGGACACGGTGGGCAAAACCAGCACAGGGCGCCTGCCCTGCACAAGCTTCCCTGCCACTGGAGAAGACAAGTCACAGCCAGGTCCCTCTGCCCATCGTTGCTCTCTAGGCAGAAGGTTTGAGAACAAGATGACACCTCCCCCCCAGTATGGAGACCTGCTGACATGGCAGTAGGGGGCCCTGTCATTAGGGCAAAGGAGGAAATGGGATGTTAGCCTTGGCTGCAACTGTTCTGGTTCTGGGCAACTGTGGGCATCCAGGAGGCAGGTAGGAGGCCTGTGGTGGAGACAGCAGGACCATGGTGGGCTGGGGCTGACTGCTCCACCCACCCTGCCAGTCCATGTCCTAGCCACTTGTTGATCAGTAATAGTTTCATCCATGTGCAGCTTTGGAGCGGGGGTGTCCAGTGCCCTGCCGCAGGGCCATGGTGCCAGCCCAGACCCTGTCCCACCCTGCCTGCAGGGCTAGCTAATAGGCCATCAGCAGCTAGAAGCCAGGAGAAGCCTCGGCCTGCCCAGGATTCTGGGGGATGGTGCTCCTGACCAGCTAAATGTGATCCCTCAGGTTCCACCGCCCCTCCACTGTTCCCTAAATTGGAAGCCCAAGTCGAGATGCCACCTAGGCTCACTGCTCACCCCGGTTGTCCAAGTCACAATCTGAGGCCAGGGCCTGAGACTTGGCTTTTTGCTCAGCTCCCAGGTAACTCAGGTTCTGAGAGGGGTTGAGAAGGGGCTGCTAAAGGGGCCCAGGCACATGGACAGTGCACCTGCTGTGCAACAAGTCACATGGAGCGGCATCCCTTCCCCTGAGCCCCTCCTAACCAGAGGCCCGCCACCCCCGACAATCTGTCCTTTGCAGACATCTCCTGAGCTCCACGGCCCCAAAGTGCCCTTCAGGTCCTTCGTATTCCACACTGCCTTTCCCTATTTCCCACCCAAATCCACCCTTTGTTGCTCATACCATCTGGCTCTCCCAGTGGCCTCCTGCTTTGATGCTGCCGCCCCCACCTCTCTCCGTCTCCCGGCTCCATTCCTTGCACACTTGGGCCCCTAGCTGGCTGTCTTCTCCATCTTGAGACCCACCTTTTCCAGGAGCACTGGAGCACCTGTGGACCAGCCCTCCGTGAGGAAGGCCTCTCACTCTTCTGATAATAAAAAACACTGTCATATTTTTCTGGGGACCCAAGCCACCCTACTCTCAGGCCACCTGGCTCTGGGGATCTGACTCTCCAGTCCTAGGAATGTTTATGTGACTGAAGACCTGGCCAATGAGTGTTCAGTTGTTCACTTTGCCACAACCATTGGGTCAGAAATAGGTGCTTGACCCTAGTGAGTTCAATGAGAGTCAATCCTGGGACTCTTCCTGGAGCTACTGAGAAAGAGGTACTCTCTCCCTCAGGGAGGGAGAAGGGAGCCCGAGTTGCCAGTAGCCATCTTTGTCAATACACAGGGAGAGCCCATCTGAAAAAGGAGCCAAGACAGAAAGTTGGAACCATGAAATGGAGAGACGGATACCTGAGGACATTAACAGAGCCTCTGGATCCAGTTATGCCTGAAGATAGTTTAGACCTGACTGCCACATGAGCTGATACATTGCTCTTTACGCTGGCTCATTTGAATTGGTTTTTGTCACTTGCAATCTGGTCTCTCACTCCTCTGACTCACTTTACCCTCCCATGTTCACATCCTGGACCTTGTCATTCCTTTATTTTTTTTTTTAAAGATTTTATTTATTTATTTATTTGACAGAGAGAGACACAGCGAGAGAGGGAACACAAGCAGGGGGAGTGGGAGAGGGAGAAGCAGGCTTCCCGCAGAGCAGGGAGCCCGATGCGGAGCTCAATCCCAGGACCCTGGGATCATGACCTGAGCCGAAGGCAGACGCTTAACGACTGAGCCACCCAGGTGCCCCCTTGTCATTCCTTTAAGTTGTTCTTCTTCTGAAAGGACATTCCCAGTGTCCCACTGTTTACCCACAGGCCCCTCCTCTCTCTTCTCAGGGTGCTCACTAGACCCTTCAGCGGAGCTGCACCTGTGCATGGGTCCCACGTCCCTGACCTGCACCCCAAGTTGAATGGATGGCCGTGACCTGCCCCATGTGATCGCTCAGCATGTGCCAGGCACTCTGAGGAAGGCTGCACGGGTCACATCTCAGCCCTGTGACAGCCCCAGCGAGGAAGGTGTTCAAAAGCTGGTCTTGCTGGTTTGGTGCTGGGACTGGGAAGGCTATATTTTCTGCCTGACCCCACACTCTGCTCCTGCATGGGGCTGGGGAGCCCAGGACCCGCTGTTGACCTCCTGTGTCTCTTAGACCTCACTGAGGAGCCTCAATTCCAGGTGAACGCTGGAGGCACAGGACACCGTGAGGCTCTGGAGGAGGGCTTCCTGGGGCAGGGGACCCCGGTGCTGGGAGGAAGCAAAGAACCACGTGTATTTGCTTGTCTGTAAAATGGGGCTTAGCATTGGCCCCAGCCTGGGCTCCTCTCTGCACCCCCTGATCAGGAGGGGAGGAGGGGTTGGGTGGGGCCGGGTCTCTGGAGGCTGAGGTCAGCGTACTGGGTCTTGTCCACCATGTCTTTTGGTCTGGGCAAGATTATTTTCCCCATGCCTCCGCTTCCTTATCTATAAATGGAGCCAAGAAAGATTTCTTTTACTCACCCATCAGCTAACCAGGGGGTAGGAACACACTGCCTCCAGTCAGGTTCTCCAGGTTTCCCCGCCCCCCGCCCCCAAGAGTGTACCGCACTCTCCTCCTCTGCCCCTGCCTCCTTCCTCTCAGGGGGCTGGGATCTACCTCCCTGCAAACCTCCTTGGGTTCTCAGGTCTACCTCCTGGGTCCCTAGTTCCAACTTCTCCCTGACCCTGGGACAGCTCTGAAGGCACTGGAAAGGCCCCTTTCCAGGCTGTGCAGGCCTTAGTGACCCATATGATGGAGTCTCCTCTGAGTGGACTCCTGTGCCGAGCACAGAACCTGATGGGGGTGGGGGGCTCGAGCACTCAGCACAAGGGCTGCTGCCATCCCTCTGTCCCAGGAATGGATCCTTGGTTGATATAGCCAGAGGGCCTTTTAGCCATTCTGGCAGCTCCATTAGTCAAAAGAGGCAGCAAAGAGGCCCTGGGTCTTTCCACAGCAAGTGCTACTGGGGCCACTTGCACTTGCAAACGGGGGCATTGATCCTTGCAGAGATACTGGGAGAATGGAATGAGATCCCGCATGGCCTAGTGCACGGTCACTCATTCAGCGCACACTGGCTGAACAGAGGCAGGGATGGGGACCAATCAGACCTGCTTCCCGTTCTTGAGGAGGATGTGCAGGAGGCCAGAGAAGCCCGCGGCTCTTGGGCAGGGACGGTTCGGGCTGGAACACTAGCACCAGCCCCCAGTGTGGCAAAAACTCCCGAGTCTGGGGAAAGGTGAAAGCAGCAAGTAGACTGAGCTGACACGACGCAGGAAGCAGAACCAGAGGGGTATCAGGTACAGACGCACCTATGCACCAGATGGATTGCAGGGCTGAGGAGCCAGTTTCCATTAGGCTGGATTTCTGTGACCGAGGCTGGAGCCTGCGCTGCCCATACAGGAGGGGGAGATCACGAGCAGGCCGAAACCGCGCAAGCTGGAGTCCTAGGACAGACTGAAACTTGTGTTGGTTGTTTTTGCCTCTGACCTTGGTGATGACGGTATCCTGCAGAAGCTGAGACCCTTCGTCATAGAGTTAACCATGCACACACCTGAGTCAGCAAAACTGAAGGAGAATCCAGGGAAAGTCGAGTCGTTTGGTGCGGCTTCACACCAAGGAGGTAAATCACCTGATCAGCAACCAAAATGGTGGCTTCCTTCCAAATCTGGCAAGAACCTTTGTGGCCCACCCTACGGGAAACCTATGAATAAGGGAGTTGTGGGAAATGTAGTTCAGCCTGACCAAGTCGACACACTACAAAGCTGTCACAGTTCCTCACTATAAAACGGGCATGTCTGGGCGCCTGGGTGGCTCAGTCGGTTAGTGACTGCCTTCAGCTCAGGTCATGATCCTGGAGTCCCGGGATCGAGCCCCGCATCGGGCTCCCTGCTCAGTGGGGAGTCTGCTTCTCCCTCTGACCCTCTCCCCTCTCGTGCTCTCTCTCTCTCTCTCAAATAAATAAATAAAATCTTTAAAAATAAAATAAACAAAAACAAAAAAAAAACGGGCCTGTGTGGAAGGGTGAGGAGGAACAACACTGTCTCAAACACAGATGTGCATAGGCAGGCCAGGCAGGGCAGTCTGGCCAACTGGAGGACACAAACCCTACCTGAAGAGGGGCAGTGACTACCAGTTCTGTTGACTGCTTCCCATTTCTCAGACCATGTCAGAAGCACCTCCTGAAAATGCATCGAAGCTCCCCTCCAGAGGCAGGGAGTGGCTTTGGCCATCCAGGGGCCATCCAGGTGCCTCTGCCTGTGGTCCTGGCTCAGTCATCAGAAACATTGCTGGAGAATTTTTTATGTAGAAACCATACACTTTTTTTTTGTGAAGCCTCCCACTTGTAAAATAGGGGCTTAAAAAAAGAAATACTCCACCTCACAATCATCAGGACAACTACCATTAAAAAAAAAAAAATAGGGGCGCCTGGGTGGCTCAGTCATTAGGCGTCTGCCTTCGGCTCAGGTCATGATCCCAGGGTCCTGGGATCGAGCCCCGCATCGGGCTCCCTGCTCAGTGGGGAGTCTGCTTCTCCCTCTCCCACTCCCCCTGCTTGTGTTCCCTCTCTTGCTGTGTCTCTGTCAAATAAATAAATAAAATCTTAAAAAAAAAAAAAGTGGTGGCAAGAATGCAGAGAAATTGGAACCCTTGTACCCTGTCAGTGGGAATGTGTTAGGGTGCAGCTGCTGGGGAAACTGTATGGAGGTGCCTCAAAAAATTAAACAGAGAATTATCATATCACCCAGCAATTTTACTTCTGGGCACATGCCTGAAAGAATTGAAAGTATCAGGGCGCCTGGGTGGCTCAGTTGGTTGGGCGACTGCCTTCGGCTCAGGTCATGATCCTGGGTCCCAGGATCGAGTCCCACATGGGGCTCCCTGCTCAGCAGGGAGTCTGCTTCTCCCTCTGACCCTCTTCCCTCTCGTGCTATCTCTCATTCTCTCTCAAATAAATAAATAAAATCTTTAAAAAAAAAAAAAAAAAAAAAAAAAGAATTGAAAGTATCAACTCAAAGAGATTTGTACACCCATGGACGGGTGAATGGATAAACAAAATGGGGCATATCCGTATGATGGAGGATTATCCAGCCTTAAAAAGGGAAGAAAGTCTGACACACGTTATAACATGGATGAAGCTTGAGGACATGTTGCTAAATGCAATACACCAGTCACAAAAAGACAAATACTGTATGATTCTACTCACATGAAATATCTAGAACAGTAAAAATCATAGAGACAGTAAACAGAATGGTTGCCAGGGGGTGAGGGGTAGACAGAAATGGGACTTGTTTAATGGGGACAGAATTTTAGTTTTGCCAGATGAAGACGTTCTGGAGATCGGTTGTACAATGATGTGAATATATGTAATGCTACTGAACGGTGAACTTAAAAATGGTTAAGATGGCAAATTTTATGTCATGTGTATTTTATCACAATTGAAAACAAATACTATTTGGGCCAAACAAAATCATGTGTGAGCTCAGCGTGGCCTGCAGCTCCCCACCTTATGAGATCACTCAACTTGATCTTTTTTTTTTTTTAAAGATTTTATTTATGTATTTGACAGAGACACAGCGAGAGAGGGAACATAAGCAGGGAGAGTGGGAGAGGGAGAAGCAGGCTTCCCGCCGAGCAGGGAGCCTGATGCGGGGTTAGATCCCAGGACCCTGGGATCATGACCCGAGCCGAAGGCAGACGCTTAACGACTGAGCCACTCAGGCAAGGTCGACTTGATCTTTATGAGGGCCCTTCTGGCTGCTTTACAAGGCAAGAAGCCCCGGATGGTGGTGTCCTGATGGAAAGAAACTAAGCCAAAGGAAGCTATAAAGTGGTGAAAGCCAGAGACCCAGCCTGCCAGTACTGTGGGCCTGCACCAGGCGAACAAGCTCTCCACAGAGGATTGTCATTCGGGTTCCCGAGCCTTGTGCAGTGCACCCTGCAGATACGCGCTTCCAGAGGCCCCTTTTCTCGCCCACTTCGCCTTGCCTCTCCTAGCTCCTGTCTTCTGGCTGCCTCCATTAGGGGCTAGGAGTGTGGCACTGGGGCCCTGCCCCAGCCTGACTGCCCTTGAATACTTTTTGTGTTGTTCAGCTTGATTGTCCAATCCCTTTCACTGATACCTGCAGCTCCTCCAAAGAGTCCTCTAGCTTCTGTGGCCCTCGGGAGTGTTGCCTGGGCAGTCTGCAGCATGCCTCTCCTTCCTGGAGTCCTAGATGCGAGGCGGAGATCCTCGTCTATTTCCACATGAGGGGCACTAGCCCAGAGGTAGGTAGGTTCTGGTCTCCCAACAGCGAGCATCTGTTTCTCTGGGCTCCTAGGAGTTCAACTGTGAGTATCCACACTTCTGATTCACAGATGGGCAAACCAAGTCTCCGAGGTGCCAAAGGACTTGGGTCAATTTTTCTTGTACTGGGGACCCTCTCATACAGCCTGAGCCAAAGCTCCTTTCCCCAAGGAATGATCTTTCACCCTTCTCACCACTTGTTTCTTGCTCTGGCTGAGAAGGGGGAGGGAGGGTGTTCAGACCCAGGTGGGGATCTGGATCTAGGAGTATGAGGCCACACATTACTCTCTGGTTCCCACCACCAACCTACCCTCTCTCTGAGTGTTCCCAGCAGCAAACAGGAGCTTCTCCAGACTTTAAACTCCTCCCAGGCTAGGAGCCCTTTAGATTTGTCCTCAATTAATGCCTAGGTGTGTGTCCTTGGCCAAGCCCCTCCCTTGCCTGAGTCTGTTCGGCCTCTCTACAAAGCAGGTTGGGTTTTAAGAATATGGGCTTTGCACTAGGAGATGGATCTAGATGAATGCAGACAGGAGTGGCAAGGGGGTGGGGGGGTACAGATACCTGTCTATTAGGACCTGGAGTACTGAGGACCCTCTGCCACCTCTAAGGCTACAGGGGAAAGAATCCCCTAAGGCCTGGACCCAAGCCTGGTCACTGCAAAGGTAGAGCAGAGGTGGGGAGGTGGGGGAGGCCTGCCATCTGGGAGCCCAGCCAAGGGGCCGGACAGCCACATTTTAGGGCTGTCCCACCTGCCCCGGGGGGAAACAGCTGGGGCCCTGGCCTGACTTGGCCACATCGAATGGCAGGTGAAAGCTGCCCTGTTTGTCCCCGAGATTTGTTCTTTGAAAGCAAAGGACAGAAACAAAAATTAAATTTAAAAAGTAATTAAAAACAAAGGAGAGGAGATGCTCCACTCCTCTAGTAAAGCAAGCTAAGTATTGGCAAAAGGTGGGATTCATGTGCCCCTGAAATAAGTGAAAAATTGGACAGCATTTGGCCATACCTATTTCAGCTGATGACCCAGTTAAGAAAAAAAAATTGCAGAATGAGACGCCAAAGATGATACCATTTATGTAAACCTGAAAAATCACAAAACGTGTTTTTGTGGTACAAGAATGTGCTCTTAACATCACATTTATGTGCAAGTAAAACCTGGAGGGAAAGGAAACATGCCCCTGAGGACATCCCGTCCTTCCATGTTAAAATGAAAGCCCCCACCACAGTGATTCACACGCTGACAAATGGTGGAGAGTAATGAAAACAGAGGGAATTTCATTTTTGTTGCTTATTAAATTTGAAGCAAATATGACAAAATAGTCATAACAGTCAACCTTCTGGTAAGTTATCTGTATTTTTAAATCTCTTGGTAATACAACCAAAACCCTACGCAAATCAGCCCAAACAAAACTGGAGGCCGCAGTGAAATCGCCCCCTCCTTCAGGGCGCGGGGAGCCGGAGCGCTAACCACCGCAGACCAGCCCCGCCCCTCAGCCGGAAGGCAGGCGCTCCAAAGAGCAATCTGGAGAGCGGGGGGGGGGGCCCCCGCCGAGGTCCACGTCCGGGAGATCCTGGGCTGGCCCCGCGCCCCGCCCTCACGCAGCTCCCCGCCTCCCGAGGCACCAGCTGGGAGGCGTGCCGTGCACTCCTATTAGCAGGAACAGCGCCGAAGCTCCCGTCTGATTGGTGGAAATTGCGATCCTTGATTTGCATAGGGCTTGGGGCCAGCGCCCCTGCTTACCGTGGCTGCGTCTGCGCGGGGGCCCAATCGCCGTGGGCGGCCTGACAGCCGAGGAGCGCTCGGAGCCCGTTCCGCCCCGTCTCCCCCGCGCGCGGGCCGGCCCACTTCCGTCCAGAATCCCGCGCAGCGTTTTGCGGTCCTGGTCTCCCGGGCGCCCCAAAGAGGAAGTTGCGGAGCGATTCCTGGCGCTCCTGGAGATTTTTGTGCCCCACCCCGGGATCCATGGGAAGGCCCCTTCCTGTCTCAGCAGCGCCCCGCGTGCTCTCCCCGCGGCCTGTGCACCCTCTCTTCCCTGAGGCTTGCGGGAACCTTGCTGGAGCTCCTACCGACAGCGGCCCTGGCTCTTTGTACGCCCTCAGGGCGCGCGCGCGCGCACACGCGCACAATTCCCAGGTGTAGCCGTTTGTGTTAATGCCTGTCGCTCCTTGCCCAGTTCAGGGCGGGCCATGAAGTAAGTGCTCGCATTCACCTAACAAGTAGTTACACGTCGTTAACACTGGGAGAAAATAACGGTGAAAAAGTGGCCCCTGCTTTCAGAGAGCTAATGAGCCGGGTGAGGAGACAATAGACAACCATTCCAAATAATTATCAAGTGGTTCAGTGCCAAGGAGGAGCCTGCAGAGCAAATCACAGGGGCTCTGACCAGGCTGGGGCAGTTGATCGACCCTCTAGGCAGCCCTGCTCCAAGCCCCAAGCCCATGTCACCCTCTGTGCCCTGCTCTGCCCAGAGGCTGGGAATCTGGATGGGGCTTGGTGGGCTGTGACTGGGGCTTCTCAACCAGGTCCTATGGTCCCTGTGGTCAGGACAGGGTCTTGGCCTCTGTGCCCCATTCTCCCCCTCCCTGCCCCTCCCCCCTCGTGTTTGGCAAGCAGTCAGCTTGGTTTTAAGCTAAAGGATTCACAAAACTTCGAAGTATTGAGTGAACAGAGAGACAACAAAGAAACCACCACTCCCCTCCCCACCCCCACCCCAAGCCTTTTGCTGTTTCCGAAAAAGCAGTTTCCTTCACAGAAAGCCCTAGTGCTCCATGTTTGTCACAAAATCCATTCCTTAGGACTGATGCCAGGAGAAAACAGTAAGATCCAGAATTTCCCCTGCAGCAGCATTTTCTGAAATGTAAACAGTTTATCAAATATAATTTATTCAGAAAAAAAATACAGTGTTTTAAGAACTTAATTCCAAAAGGCTGACAGAACCCAACAGCTGAGCAGAAAACAGCCTTCTGTGAGCAGTACCAGGTCAGGGCTGAGAACCGCCAGCAGGTCTAGCTTTGAGAGAAGTTTCCACCGGTCATACCAGGTATAAAGGACCCTATGAATTATTGATGGTGGTGGTCCCCTACTCTCCCCAGGCTGTCCATTTGCTCCACTGTGGGTTCCTGGTTGCAGCCAGGATAGCCACTCGTACTCATGAATCCACCACTGTCAACTAACACTGTGTGATCTCATCCCAAAGCAAATCCACACACATACAACACAAACACCTGTTATCAGCAACAATATTTAGTACAGCAAATCGCAGTCTTAGTCTCTGAAAATCCAGGGTTACTCGTTGTGAGGCCGCTTGGCTACGGGCTCCTCCTTCTCCGGCTTCAGCCATCGTTCCAGGAGTCCTGCACCTCCTCTCTTGGTGGGGAGTGGGCTCTTTTGCAGGACCTGGCTGGACCACCGGGGCACATCTGACTCTGCCTTCGGGGGTGTTTTGGGCTCTTCCTTTTTGGGTGACTTTGTGGTCAGCCATTGCATCATCTTCTGGCTACTACCACTTGCCTTGAGCTCCTAGGAGAAAGAAGAAAATGTTCAAACCACCCAGCTCAAACTTTTGGGAACAGGCCAACTTTGAGGGAAGAAACAGGGGAAGAGGCATTAGGTACTGACCCAGGCTTGGAAAATGTTACTAAGAGCCAGATGGGGCCCACTGGTCAGGAGTGGGGAGAAGGGAGGAGCAACTGAGTGTGCTCCAAGGGGTGCAAGGGGTAGGGAGGAGCTCTTTAGAGCAGGCCTCAAAGACGAGGTGTGTGGGACCACTCAGTGAGAAAAGAGAGCTGACAGGCATTCCAAACAGGTGCATTCTCACAGAAGAGGATATAATTTCCCAACAGGCTGAGTGTTGGGAAATGAAACTGGAGAGGAATGGCTTCAAACAGTCACCAGGATTAAGGATTCAGCTCAGGCTGAACAGGCTGAACTGTTTCCCCACTGTGCAGCCTCTCTTCGACCGGCGCTGCTCCCTCCTGCTCTCACACCTGCACCCCAACCCTGAATAGAAGGTTCTGAATTCCCATAGTGCCACTTCTCCAGGATGGGGATTCTTCAGGAGTAAAGACCATGGCAGAAATGGGGTAGTGTCCAGCACAAAATGAACATGTATCATTACATTTTTAGAGACATCTAATGAAGAAAACGATCAGGATTGCAGGAGTTTGCAGAGAACTGAGACAAAAGAAGATGACACGGAGTACGGAAAACTTTGAAACTTTCAGAAAAATGGGGGGTAGCTGTTTTGTAATCATTGTCCTTAACACTTCTCAGGCATTCTAAGATGTCTATTCTTGGAACACTACTTAAGTCCCTTGGTGCCACCTGGAAACAGCTGCTATTCCTAAACCTTTGCTCTGGAACTTCTATTCCCACTGAAGGCCTTTGGCCTGTTCACCTTCCCTTCAAAATACAACTGGATCCTTCCTTGCCAATTCTAAAAAAGTTAAAGTTCATGGTAGGAATGTTCTCAAATCCTCCTGAAGGAGCATAAGGATTGGAACTCCCCCAACTTGTAGTTGGGAAAGCAGAGGTACAGAAAAGAGACAGAAAAAAACTCCACATTGCGGACAAAGATACAATTATGGACAAGGGCTCCTCTTTCTTACAATCACCCTCTAGATTAGGAGTCCTCAAACTTGGTTTATCAGACTCACTGAAGCAGCTTTTAATGACACAGAAGCCCAAGCCCAGCCAGCCCTGGATACTGACTCAATAGGTCTAGATAAGGTCCAACATTTTACATTTTGAAAGAGCTCTCCTGAGGAGTCTGAGTCACAGCCAGCTTTGAGACTAGTGCTCTGCTTAACCTTGCCATACCATAAGGAAATGTGAGTCCTGGAAGGTTTAAATTAAAGCTAACTGTGAAAGGCCGTATCCTAAAAGAAAAAGATATTCTGACAGAAGACAAAGTTCAGAAAGGACCATCAGTCACAGGCCCCTACCTTTTTGACCAACAAGTTGAGAGGAGCCAGACATTCAGGAGTGTTGTTTCGGGTGTTGTTCACCACGCAAGAGACTGGATGGAAGGCGATGTTCTCTGTGGGGTGGATTAACTTCAGAGCTTCCCGAGTGGAGACCTCACCAAAGTCAAGCCATTTAGAGACTTCCTCCTCTCCATCTAATATGGCAGGCATCCTAGTCAGTGAGGTAGAGACATTAACTGGGAGGCAGAGGGAGGGTAGGGACAGAAGAGAGACCTGAGTCAGCACAAATCAACCTAAGGAGAAGCTTGTCCTCTCTCTACACATCATGTGTCGATTGCTGCCATGTGTGCCCTGACCAACTTGACAGGGCAGGAAACTCAACCCTAGAAGAGCTAGCTTACAAAGTTTTATGGCAAAGACAATGAATAGTGCTATGACTGGATCCAGTGCACTCCAGTGTACATCCTGATTGGTGAACTTTCTATGACTAAGCCTAGAATTAAAGGGAAAATTTGTCTATCAGTAATAATCTCTAGATTTACAGTAAGAAAGAGTTATTCACATAATTGTGAACTCTAGGAAACTATGCCTCAGAAAGCAAGGATGCTGTTGCCTAAGATGACTCCTGGAGACGGGAGGAAAAGATCCTATGTTTAGCTTCCAGTTTTATGTCCTAGGCCAATGCGAAGCATGCTACACATTCACTGGTGGGTGGCACAGTTGATTTTAGGAGATAAATGCACAAACATCTATTTTAATAATTTTTTAAAAGATTTTATTTATTTATTTGAGAGAGAGAGAATGAGAGATAGAGAGCACGAGAGGGAAGAGGGTCAGAGGGAGAAGCAGACTCCCCGCTGAGCAGGGAGCCCGATGCGGCACTCGATCCCGGGACTCCAGGATCATGACCTGAGCCGAGGGCAGTCGCTCAACCGACTGAGCCACCCAGGCGCCCTATTTTAATAATTAAAAGTCATAACTTCAACAAATCAAACGTGTACTTTAAAAAATACTTTACAATTGGGGCACCTGGGTGGCTCAGTGGGTTAAGTGTCTGACTCTTGATTTTGGCTCAGATCATGATCTCAGGGTCATGAGATGGAGCCCCACATTGGGCTCCACGCTCACTGTGAGTCTGCTTGAGATTCTTTCCCTCTGCCTCCTCCCCCTGCTCCCTAGCTCTGTCTCAAATAAATAAATAAATCTTAAAAAAAAATTTAGTCTCTGAAATCCAGAAGCGTTTACTGATGAATGGCATCTCTGCATTGTATTATATAGTTCAGTTAGAAGTAGTTGGGAGCACTTTACTTTTTTTCTTTAAGATTATTTATTCGACAGAGGGGGGGGAGAGAGAGAGAGAGAGAGAGAGGGGAGCGGCAGGCAGAGGGAGAAGCAGACTCCCCGCTGAGCAGGGAGCTCAACCCAGGGCTCCTTCCCAGGACCCTGGGATCATGACCTGAGCCGAAGGCAGACACTTAACCAACTGAGCCACCCAGGAACCCCGTGCTTTACTTTTCTTAGCAGTGTATAAAATAATGTTTTATTAAAAAAAATCAATGGTGTCTTAGATTAGATGAAGTGGGAATTTATCTTCAATTAGCAAAAAATAGAACCACTATATCACGTGAAAGTATAATTTCACACACAATGCTTAGGAGGAAGTTAAAATAGATAATCCTGTTATGTGCAGCACTGCATTCTTTTCAGCAAAACATCAAGTATCACTTCTGAGGGCACTCAGATCTGGCAAAACTATTAAAGTGTTACACACATATGGTCAATTCTGCTAATGCTTGTTTTTATTTTTTAAAGATTTTATTTATTTATTTGACAGAGAGAGACACAGTGAGGGGGAGTGGGAGAGGGAGAAGCAGGCTTCCCACCGAGCAGGGAGCCCGATGCAGGGCTCGACCCCAGAACTCTGAGATCATGTCCCAAGCCAAAGGCAGATGTTTAACGACTGAGCCACCCAGGTGCCCCTGCTAATGCTTGTTTTTAAAATGTCAGCTGTTCCAATGTGATTGCTGTATTAGAGAGCAATTTCAGCATAATGCAAATTTTGTGTTTATAGTTTTGTCTGTGAGAAACACAAGGTGAACACACAGACAACTGCACCCAGCTGAACGGAGCCTTCTAGGAACACACAGAATGCACACATACACACACCTCAAACACTGACAGCTACTGCGTTGCGACTCACTGCACGTTATCTTCCCAAGTTGTTTTGCTCTTATTTTGCATTTGTGAACTTCTCCCTATATAAAAATCCCTCTTCATTCAACACCTCACACACGTCAAAGCTTTGTAGCTCAAAACATGCGAAGCAGTGCACGTAGGTGGAAAATTTTTAAGTACTGACAAGAAGCTTGAACTATTAGAGCATCTTCAAGGTAAAAAGAGAACATGTGGTATCTCCTTAGCAACAGACATAAAGGAATCCACCAGTGACAACATTGTGAAAATAAAAGGAATGTCTATGATTGCAACAACTTCAAGAAGTATCATGAAGTCAGTATCGATCAGGCCTAAAGGAACAGAAACAGAAACAATGAAGAGATTCTTTAGCATATGGACTGAATGGCAAATAGTGAAAAAACTGCTTTCTCAAAAAGAGAATGCACTATCTGAAATACCACAGAACTGGCTCCTCTGAGTGCTAGCAATGAATGGCTTGGTGGTTTCAAACAGTGATGGAATTTCCAAAGCTTTCAGTGTCAGGTGAAGACATGAACATGGATGAAAATGTTGGAAGAATTTTCAGCAGTTAATAAAGTAGTTAATTGCAGAAGGGGGCTACACACTGGATCAAAATGTTCAATTTTGATTAAATACATATCTATTCTAAATGCATGCCTTGAAGGAACATTTCTTTTTCTTTTTTAAGATTCTATTTATTTGACAGAAAAAGAGACAGCGAGAGAGGGAACACAAGCAGGGGGAGTGGGAGAGGGAGAAGCAGGCTCCCGCTGAGCGAGGAGCCCGTTCTCCCTCTCCCATTCCCCCACTTGTGCTCTCTTGCTCTTTCAAATAAATAAAATCTTAAGAAAAAAAAAAGATTTTATTTATTTGAGAGAGAGCGCAAGAGAGAGCAAGAGCACAGAGGAGAGTGAGAGGGAGAAGCAGAGAGCCACTGAGCAGAGAGCGCTATATGGGGCTCGATCCCACAATCCTGAGACCATGACCCGAGCCAAAGGCAGTCACCTAACCAACTGAGCCACCCAGGCACCCCCTGAAGGAAAATTTCAAAGGCAGAAAAATATGCCCCAGGATTTAAGGCCACAAAAGAGCACAAATTTTGCATAATCTTCCCTCCATTTCATGACAGCTTATAAGCTACAATTTCTCTGACACTCATTTTCCACAAGCAAATTCTGGATCTTTCTAAGGTAAAGTGCCATATTTAATGTAATGTCTACGTAGACAACGGTGGTACTGTTTTTAATAGATCCCTATTATTTGTTAATGTGTTCCTGATAAATTTTTAGGTGTTGTCCCCCTAACCCTGCTTTTTCCATAAGTTCTTGGGTTTTCACTGTACAGTCTGGCACAGTGTAGTGACTTTTAGGAATGCATGTCATATTATAGCCAAACTGACCATAACTGTATTTTGCAAAGTAACTGCTACTCTCTAAATTTGTGCACTGAATCCAAAAGCTACCTATCGAAAAGCAGAGTACAAACCCTCCTCTGAATCCTTTTGGACTCAGGGATAAGAACTGTGACTTGCCTAGGGTGAATGTCATTCAAGCTTTTGCAGGAATCGACTGTGATGATGGTGTAGGAATACAGGAGGTCTCCTTCTGGGGACTCCCAGCAGTCAAAGATCCCCGCCATTGTCAGCAGCCTCCAGTTGTCCCAGACCTTCTCCCAGTGCTCGGGACTGTCCACAGCACCATTACCTGACTGGAAGCAAAATACATGGGCAGATTAGACACTCAACAGCCCCCTCCTACACACAGGTTGGGTACTACTACAGGCTTAACACGGCAATCATCTCACAAATACTTCAGCCCATGTGTTAGTAACTCCTCTCGACCCACTGTCCCAAAAGAAAGAAGTTTAATGGACATACCCACCGAAGCTATGGATTTATAGCTCCTTAATGCTTTCAGAATACAATCCAACATCACCAATGGGCATTCAGGCCTTCCACAATCCAGCCCATCATTCTAGCTTTTACTAATAATTTTAATTTGAGGGGCACCTGGGTGGCTTAGTTGGTTGAGTGTCTGCCTTCGGCTCAGGTCATGATCCCACGGTCCTGGGATCGAGCCCTACATCGGGCTCCCTGCTCAGCAGGGAGCCTACTTCTCCCTCTCCTTCTGCCTGCCTGTTCTGCCTACTTGTGATCTCTCTCTCTGTCAAATAAATAAAATCTTTAAAAAAAAAGATAAAATAATTTTAATCTGAACCAAATCCAGCAGTCTATAAATGAAGCCCTTGTGCAATTACATGCCTTTCTATCTTGCCAGAGCAACCTCCTCTGCCCAAAATGTCCTGCCATTTCTCATGCCAGCTCCTACTTGCCATTTAAGATTCAGTTCAATACCTAGAATACAGAAAGCTGGAAAGAGTACCCCCTCCACCCTAACAATAAGAAGAAAGCTAGATAATCTACAAAAATCATAACTTTTCATTTTTATTTTATTATTTTATCTTTTTTTATTTTTTTATTTTCAAGCCCCACGTGGAGCCCGATGTGGGGCTTGGACTCATGAACCTGAGATCCAGACCTATCATACCAAGGGTTGGATGCTTAACCAACTGAACCACCCAGGCGCCCCCAAAATCACAACTTTTCTTAAACTCATCAGAAAACTGAGGTCACTGGGCAACCAACTGGCATGAACTTTAGGGGAAGACAGGGGCCTCCAAGGGAAGATAGAGACATAAGTACTGGCTTACTGGTGGCAAGAGGAGAAAGACAAGGTCTTCATTCAGATAAAATTATTACCAAATTGCTAAAAACAGTGTATGGGCTGGCCTGAGAGCCCAGAACCCCTGGGAGCTGCGGATGTATGGGGAGTTCACATCAGCTTGCGGGTTCTTCTCCATCAACTTCCCCAGCTGCTCACAAGAAAGACGGGGGCAGAGCAGGATACTAGAGAAAGCCTGCCTTGCTGGTGCATGCCTAGAGGCGGGGAGCTCTCTTACATCAGGAAAGGCATGAAGCCTCACCCAGTCATTTCTTCTCTAAGGAGCAAAAGCCTTAAGGCGCCAGGGTATGGGTAATAAAGCCTATTGCCCCTAAGACACAGGTAAAGACCCAATGAGTCTGGGGAAGGGTAAATGAAAAATCCTTCTACTCCCCTGGGCAAGGAGTAGGATCCCTGAGGAAGCCTGAGCCTGACAGCCAGGGCCCCGGATCTGCCTGAGACTGAGGCTGTATGAAGACAATGAACACTCTCCCACCCTTTATATCAGCAAGCACCACATGGACAGCAACAGCAGCCTAATTCTAGGGAAGGGGCAAGAGCATAGAGAGATCCTTTCCAAAGCACAGGCCTAAAAGGGAGGTTCTACAGCTGAAAGCAGCAGGGCTACTGAGAAAAACCCTCTGGAGAATCACCCTTACCCTGAACACAGGATGGCACAGAGAAATTTCAAGCCTGTAGTGAATAAAGGTAATTATAACAACAAAACCAGTTCAACTCCTAATAAGATCGGCTCAACCTCACACATTAATGGCCTATTAGAAGGTTAAGTGTGTCCATTCCCAGACATAATTATTTATCTCAGTCTCTATGTATGGCAATCAATAAAAAATTACAAGACAAACAAAAAAGCCAGAAAACCCAATGAACTGCCAAGAAATAGAGCAATCAACAGAACCAAACTCAAGATATTTCTTTTCCCGGGGCGCCTGGGTGGCTCAGTTGGTTAAGTGTCTGCCTTTGGCTCGGGTCATGATCCCAGGGTCCTGGGATTGAGCCCCGCATTGGGCTCCCACCATGGTGGGGAGCCTGCTTCTCCCTCTGCCTACTGCTCCCCTTGCTTGTGCTCTCTCTATCTCTCTCTGTAATAAATAAATAAAATCTTAGAAAAAAAAGATATTTCTTTTCCCAAATACTAAAAACTATCAGAAAGGAAATTTAAAATAAGCTTTTTTTTTTTAAAGATTTTATTTATTTATTTGACAGAGTGAGACACAGTGAGAGAGGGAACACAAGCAAGGGGAGCGGGAGAGGGAGAAGCAGGCTCTCCGCTGAGCAGGGAGCCTGATGCGGGGCTCGATCCCAGGACCCCGGGATCATGACCTGAGCCGAAGGCAGATGCTTAATGACTGAGCCACCCAGGCGCCCCTAAAATAAGTTTAATTAATATGTTAAAGGCTCTTGTAGAAAACGTAGACAACATACATTAAGAGAGAAGAAATCTTAAAAAAAAAAAAGAGAGAGAGAAGAAATCTTGGCAAAGTAAGAAAGAAGACTTGACAATAAAAACTACCCAAACTAAAGCACAGAGAAAAATAAAATACACAGAAGAGAACATTCAAGAACTATGGGACAATATCAAATTGTCTAATATGTGTTATTAGAATCCCAGAAAGTGAAGAGCAATGGGTAAGAAGAAATACCTGAATATATGTTGGATGAAAATTTACCAAAAATTATGAAAGACATCAAATCATAGATCTGAGGGAGCTCAGAGAACATGCCAAACACACAAACACACAATATATAAAAACTACACATATCATATTCAAACTGCTGAAAACCAAAGACAATCCTTCTGAAGGCATTAGGCAAAGAGGAGTGGTGGAAGCGCACATTACAAACAGAAGAAAAAAGACAAGAATTACAGTAGACTTCTCAAAAGAAACTAGAAGAGCCAGAGGCAATGGAGTATTTTTTTTTTTTAAGTGCTGGGAAAAAAACCAAAAAACTGCCAACCCAGAATTCTATACAAAGTGAAAACACCATTCAAAAATGCAGATAGTGATGCCAGGTGCTGGGGGCAGAAAAGGACTAAAAATGGGCATGGGGGAGAAAAACCATGAGAAGCTCTTAACTATAGGAAACAAACTTAGGGGGTGCCTGGGTGGCTCAGTCGGTTGAGCGACTGCCCTCGGCTCAGGTCATGATCCTGGAGTCCCGGGATCGAGTCCCGCATCGGACTCCCTGCTCAGCAGGGAGTCTGCTTCTCCCTCTGACCCTCTTCCCTCTCGTGCTCTCTATCTCTCATTCTCTCTCTCTCAAATAAATAAATAAAATCTTAAAAAAATAAAAAGAAACAAACTGAGGGTTGCTGGAGGGGAGGTGGGTGGGGGGATGGGGTAATGGGGTAAATGGGTGATGGACATTAAGGAGGGCATGTGATGTGATGAGCACTGGGTGCTACACGCAACTGATGAATTACTGAACACTACATCTGAAACTGATGATGTACTGTATGTTGGCTAACTGAATTAAAAAATGGGCATGGGGTTTCTTTTTGGGGTGATAATAATGTTCTGAAATTAGACAGTGATGATGGTTACCCAACATTTTGAATACTAAAACCACTATACACTTTAAAAGGGTGAATTTTATTAAATGTAAGTTATAGCTCATAAAGAGAATGATGATGATTAAAAAATGAACTAGATAGTTTTTTGGACAAACAAAAGTAGAATTCATCTGCAGGCCTACACTACAGGAGGAATTTTTTTTAAAAGATTTTATTTATTTATTTGACAGAGAGAGAGATAGTGAGAGCAGGAACACAAGCAGGGGTAGTGGGAGAGGGAGAAGCAGGCTTCCCGCCGAGCAGGGAGCCCAAAGCGGGGCTCGATCCCAGGACCCTGGGATCATGACCTGAGCTGAAGGCAGACGCTTAATGACTGAGCCACCCAGGGGCCCCACTACAACAAGAGGTATTAAAAGAGGTTCTTTAGGCTTAAGGGATATGATACCAGATAGAAACTTGGATCTACCCAAAAAGTAAAGATCCATGGAAATGGCTAAAAATTAAGATATTTTTTAATCACTCTAAAATATAATTGCCTAAAGCAAAATAGTAGCATGTATTGTTGAGTTTATAGCATATGAAAAAGTAAAACCTATGACAATATACCAAAAGACAGGAGGAATCAGGAATATACGTTATAAAGTTCTTATACTACACAAGAAGCAGTTTATTCTTTGAATGCAGATTATTAATTTATAATGTATCCTATTGGGACGCCTGGGTGGCTCAGTTGGTTAAGAGTCTGCCTTCGGCTCAGGTCATGATCCCAGGGTCCTGGGATCGAGTCCCACATCGGGCTCCTTGCTCAGCGGGAGCCTGCTTCTCCCTCTGCCTGCCGCTCCCCCTGCTTGTGCTCGCTCTGACAAATAAATAAGATCTTAAAAAAAAATAAAATGTATCCTAGAGAGCAGCTATCAAAAATTTTTTAGGGGTGCCTGGGTGGATCAGTCAGTTGAGTGTCTGCCTTTGGCTCAAGTCACAATCCCAGGGTCCTGGGATCAAGCCCCACATTGGGCTCTGTTTGGTGGGGAGCCTGCTTCTCCCTCTCCCTCTGCTTGCTGCTCCTCCTGCTTGTGCGTGCTCTCACTCTCTCACTCACTCTCAAATAAATAAATAAAATCTTTTTTTTTTTTTTAAGATTTTGTTTATTTATTTGACAGCAAGAGAAGGAACACAAGCAGGGGGAGTGGGAGAGGGAGAAGCAGGCTTCCTGCTGAGCAGGGAGCCTGACGCAGGGCTTGATCCCAGGACCCTGGGATCATGACCTGAGCCGAAGGCAGACGCCCAACGACTGAGCCACCCAGGCGCCCCTAAATAAATAAAATCTTAAAAAATTTTTTTTAAAGAAGTAAAAATAATAAGCCAACAGTGGAGACAAAATAGAATCATAAAAAGTACTCAATTTAAAAGCAGCCAGGAAAAACATGAGAAAAGGAAAAAAAGCTAATGAAACAGAAAACAACTAGCAAAATAGTGAATTTTTAACCCCATCAGGTTGATATTTATATCAAATGTAAATCTTCTAAACACTACAAAATTCCTTCCTCTAGGAAGCCTTCTGTGATGCCCCAGTCTGAGTTATCTGCTCTCCTCTATGCCCCCATAACCTCACAAGCATGCCTTCCTTGAGCATTAGCCTGTGATTGTTGACTCAGGTGTCTTGGCAGTTGAGCTTCAAGGATAGAAATCATGTCTTCTGAACTTCCAGGAGACTAGCAGCAGGACCATATACAATGGTATGTGGTTAATAAATGTCCATTGAACAAACAGATACATTTTTAAGTAGGCTCCATGTCCAGCTAGAGTCCAACCTGGGGCGTGAACTCATGACCCTGAGATCAAGACCTGAGCCAACATTGAGAGTTGAATGCTTAACTGACTGAGCCACCCAGGCGCCCCCAGATATATTCTGATAGGGAAGAAGAATTAAAAGCTAAGCACTAGAAATCTTATGGACTGGTTCCATCAAGAAAGAAACCCCAGGGCGCCTGGGTGGCTCAGTTGGTTAGGCAACTGCCTTCGGCTCACATCATGATCCTGGAGTCCCTGGATCGAGTCCCGCATCAGGCTCCCTGCTCAGAGGGGAGTCTGCTTCTCCCTCTGACCCTAACCCCTCTCATGTGCTCCCTCTCTCAAATAAATAAAATCTTTTTTTTTTTAAGGTTTTATTTATTTATTTGAGAGAGAATGAGAGAGAGAGAGCATGAGACGGGGGAGGGTCAGAGGGAGAAGCAGACTCCCTGCTGAGCAGGGAGCCTGATGTGGGACTCGATCCCGGGACTCCAGGATCATGACCTGAGCTGAAGGCAGTCGCTTAACCAACTGAGCCACCCAGGCACCCCAATAAATAAAATCTTTAAAAAAAAAGAAAAAAACCCAGAATTCTGACTGTTAATTTATTTACTTAAAGATTTTATTTACTACTATTTTTTTTTAAAGTAGGCTCCACACCCAGCGGGAAGCCCAATGTAGGGCTTGAACTGAGCTGAGACCAAGAGTTGGATGCTTAACCAACTAAGCCATCCAGGTGCTACTAAAGATTTTATTTTTAAGTAATCTCTACACCCAAAGTGTGGCTCAAACTCACAACCCCGAGATCAAGAGTCACATGCTCCATCGACTGAGCCAGCCAGGTGCCCCCAATAATTTCCAGTTTTTTTTAATTTAAATTCAATTAGCCAACATATGGTAACATCATTAGTTTCAGATGTAGAGTTCAGTAATTCATCAGCTGCATATAATACCCAGGGCTCATCACATCATATGCCCTTTTTTTTTTTTTTAAATTTTATTTATTTATTTGAGAGAGAGAATGGTAGAGAGAGAGCACGAGAGGGGGGAGGGTCAGAGGGAGAAGCCGACTCCCCGCTGAGCAGGGAGCCTGACGCGGGACTCGATCCCGGGACTCCAGGATCATGACCTGAGCTGAAGGCAGTCGCTCAACCGACTGAGCCACCCAGGCGCCCATCATATGCCCTTCTTAATGCCCATCACCCAGTTACCCCATCTCCCCACCCACAATAATTGCCAATTTTAATGAAGCAAACTGTGATGAGAATGCAAAGGCTTTAGCAGTATCAAAGCAATAAATGTGATTAAAATGAAAACATGCTGGCATGTCTGATTTGTTTTCAATTTCCTTATAATGTTATGTGAACAGGCTAAATTTTTAGTCTTAGAGTTTTTTTTTTTAAGATTTTATTTATTTGTATGAGAGACAGACAGAACAAGCAGGGGGAGGGGCAGCTGTTAAGGGAGAAGCAGGCTCTCTGCTGAGTAAGGAGGCGGATGTGGGACTCAATCCCAGGACCGTGGGATCATGACCTGAGCCGAACGCAGACGCTTAACTGACTGAGCCACCCAGGCGTCCCTTAAAATGAGAGTTCTATGAGGGGACTGTTAAATATAGAGTCACCATGTGACCTAGCAAATCTACGCCTAGGCATAAACCTAAGAGAAATTAAAACATATATTCATACAAAAACTTGTACATGAATGTCCACAACAGCATTATTTGTAGCAGTCAAAAGTAGAAACAACCCAAGTGTCCATCAACTGGTGAATGAACAAATAAAACATGGCCTATCCATACAATGGATAAGCCATAAATGAGCAATGAAGTAGTGACACATGATACCACATGGATCAACCCTGAAAACATGATACTGAGTAAAAGAAGTAAGACACAAAAAACCACATATTGTATGATTCTAAATATATTAAATGTCCAATATAGGCAAATCTATAAAGACCAAAAGATTAGCGGTTGCCTGGGCAGGGGGAAATAGGAAATGGAGAGTGATGGATAATGGATATGGGGCTTTTCAGGGTGATGAAAATGTAAAATTAGACAGTAGTGATGGTTGCACAACTCTGAATATACTAAAAAAATCACTGACTTGCATATTTTAAAAAGGTGAATTTTAGGGCGCCTGGGTGGCTCAGTTGGTTAAGCGACTGCCTCAGGTCATGGGATTGAGTTCCACATCAGGTTCCCCCTGCTCTGCAGGGAACCTGCTTCTCCCTCTGCCTCTGCCTGCCACTCCCCCTGCTTGTGCTCTCTTCCTCTCTCAAATAAATAAAATCTTTAACAACAACAAAAAGGTGAATTTTATGGTGAATTATACCTTAATAAAGCATTTATTTTTTAAAAAATTCTATGAAGAAAGAAACAAAATGTCCTTGTTTGGATTAGCTTCTCTATCCCTTTCCAAATATCTACTGTGAATGCTGTTGGACAATACCTTTTCTGTTTTGGCTTGGGGGAAGTAGATGAAGTATGGCTGCCTTTGGCTAGTAACCACACATCGCTGCCACTCATAGAATCCATCTGCTAAAACGACACAGCGTCTTCCCTTTCCAAGAGGTACCTAAGGGAAAATGTGAGTAAGATAGGGTCTTAGTGACAGAATGTGTCATGGACTTGAGTTAAAATCTCAGGTCCACCAATGTATGACCTTAGAGCAGTTATTCAATTTCTCTGTACCTCCCTTTTCTTATGCATAAAGTCATCACTCACACAGCTGTTGAAAAGATTAAATAATGTACTCCAGCTCTGTTAATTATAAGTGCATGAGAACCTCCAAGTGAAAACTGTCTAGTTGAACCCAGTCAACCTACAGAATATGAGAAATAACAATAGTTTTGTTTTAAACCACTAAGTTTTGGGATGAATCATTATGTAGTAATATATATTAACAATACTCAACATTATTAGGGAACTGGGAACACACTTTCCAGGAGAACCTTATTTTATTTCTCAGGTATATAAAGTACTAACAGCTCTGCTGGAATAAAGAACAGAGTATGTGCCTTTTCCCTAGACCTGCTACCTACCTTGAAGGAATGCTTCTCCATTATGGTATCACTACGACAGTTGAAAGTGTTGAACTTCAGCTTAGAAGGATCACTCTCTTTGAACCAAGATGGGACCAATCCCCATCGCATGGGAGCAATGATACGTTCAGATGAGTCTGCACCCTGTCATGGGAAAAGGTTAAGATCCAGTGAGGAGATAATGAAATTGAGAAAACCAAATGTAGCACATGCATCACATTACACTGAAATACAAAAAACACAGATTATTAAAAGGGCAAGAGGGCACCTGGGTGGCTCAGTCGGTTGGGCGACTACCTTCGGCTCAGGTCATGATCCTGGAGTCCCAAGATCGAGTCCTGCATCGGACTCCCTGCTCAGCGGGGACTCTCTTCTCCCTGTGACCCTCCCCCCTCTCATGCTCTCTATCTCATTCTCTCTCTCAAATAAATAAATAAAATCTTTAAAAAAATTAAAAGGGAAAGATTCTACTTGAAAACAATTTTATTTCATTTATTTAAGAGGTTTTTTTTTTTTAAGATTTTATTTATTCATTTGAGACATAGAGATAGAGAGAAAGCATGAGCAGGGGGAGAGGTAGAGGGAGAGGGAGAAGCAGGTTCCCCGCTGAACCAGGAGCCCAATGTGGGGCTTGATCCCAGGACGCTGGGATCATGACCTGAGCCAAAGGCAGACGCTCAACCATCTGAGCCACCCAGGCACCCCAAGATTTTTTTTTAAGATTTTATTTGTTAGAGAGAGAGCACAAGCAGGGGGAGTAGCAGGCAGAGGGAGAAGCAGGCTCCCAGCTGAGCAGGGAGCCCAATGTGGGACTCGATCCCAGAACCCTGGGATCATGACCTGAGCCAAAGGCAGACGCTCAACCATCTGAGCCACCCAGGCACCCCAAGATTTTTTTTTTTTTAAGATTTTATTTGTTAGAGAGAGAGAGAGCACAAGCAGGGGGAGTAGCAGGCAGAGGGAGAAGCAGGCTCCCAGCTGAGCAGGGAGCCCAATGTGGGACTCGATCCCAGAACCCTGGGATCATGACCTGAGCCAAAGGCAGACACTCAACCAACTGAGCCACCCAGACGTCCCTTGAAAACAATTTTAATGATTTATCATGATGTGAGTAACTTGAGGTCTTCAGCATTTATTAGAATGTAAGACATACTGCTTGGGTAGGGCGGGGGATGCAAAGAAGTTTAGTCTGTAAACAGTTACTTAGTGCCTCCTATGAGAGAGACATAGTGCTAGGCCTAGCAGTTCATGTGGTCCTAGCTCTCAAGAAGCACAGGTCACAGACAATGATAATATAGTGAGGTACATGCTATGATCAAGGCATGCACAGGGTGCCGTGGGGCACATGCAAAAGTTTTTAACCTCAAAGGGCTTGCACGATAACATGCAAGGCCACAGACATAAAAATATTAATAATTTGAGATACAATAGGCTAATGGCCATATAAGTGGTACAGATGAAGAGTAGCAAAGGAGTTCAGTGGAGAGTGATCTGTGAGAGATGGAATGGGTAAGTATCAACTCCTCAGAAGGGGCAAAAAGACAGGGGTGGGGTGGGGTGGTTCTTAAATTAGATCCCACAAGAGGTACAGAATTCAGACAAAGAGATGGGAGGGAAGACAAGATGTGAAATTAAATGAACAGGGGTGCTTGGCTGGCTCAGTTGGAGGAGCACATGACTCTTGATCTTGGGGTTTTAAGTTTGAGCCCCTCAATGGGTGTAGAGATTATTAAAAGCAAACAAACTTTAAAAAAATTAAATGAACAAAGAGGCAATGTCAAGAATGTGTAGGGGTGCCTGGGTGGCTCAGTTGTTAAGTGTCTGCCTTCAGCTCAGGTCATGATCCCAGGATCCTGGGATCGAGCCCCACATCGGGCTCCCTGCTCCACAGGAAGCCTGCTTCTCCCTCTCCCACTCCCCCTGCTTGTGTTTTCTCTCTCGCTGTCTCTCTGTCAAATAAATAAATAAAATCTTAAAAAAAAAAAATGTGTAGGAAGTGGTTTTGTGCAGCAAAGTAATATAATAGCAAGCCTGAGAATGCTATTTTTTGGAGGGCCTGCTTACAAGGTTGGCCCTCAGCATCTGGGAACTTGGATTTTGAGTTTTCCCCTTTTCCCAACTGATAAGGATGGTTTGGTTTACTGTGCCTAGTCTGTGCAAAAATGAGGTTTATGCCTAGCATCTGTTTTCCTTCTGAGAGTCTGGAATTTTGGTGCTTGCTAGGCAGAGTACCCAATAAAAACCTTGGGCTTTTGGGGGGCTGGCTCAGTCCATGTGCCTCTTGATCTCAGGGTCATGAGTTCAATCCCCACGCTGAGTGTGGAGCCTATTTAAAATAGGGGCGCCTCAGTGGCTCAGTGGGTTAAGTGTCTGCTTTCGGCTCAAGTCACGATCCCAGGGTCTTGGGATTGAGCCCCACATTGGGCTCCCTGCTCAATGGGTAGCCTGCTTCTCCCTTTCTCACTCCCCCTGCTTGTACTCCCCTCTCTCTCTCCCAAATAAATAAAATCTTTAAAAAGATAAAATAAAATATTTTTTTAAGGATTTATTTATTTGAGAAAGAGAGAGGAGAGTGCATGCCGGAGTAGGGGGAGAGAGAGAATCCTCAAGCAGATTCCCCACTGAGTGTGGAGCCCGACACGGGGCTGAATCCTAGGACTGAGATCATGACCTGAGCCAAAATCAAGAGTTGGCCCCTTAACCGACTGAGCCACCCAGGTACCCTAAAATAAAATCCTTAAAAACAAAATGGACCAAAACAAAGCAAAACAAAACAAAAAACAACCTTGGACTTTCAGTTTCTAATGGGTTGCCCCAGGCAGAAACACTGCACATTACTACATTTTTCATTGCTGGAGAAGGAACATGCCTGGTGTATCCCCCCCTCACAGGAAGGAGGGAAGATAAGGAAGCCTGTGCATGGATTTTTTTCCCAGATTCCTAGTGGTGTCTTTTTCCCTTGCTGATTCTATTATGTATCCTTTCACTGTAACAAACCTTAGCCATAATATGCCTTATATGTTAAGTCCTTCCTAGTGAACCTCCAAATGTGGGGGTACCCTTGGGGGGACTCCGGCACATCGTTGTTAAAATTTGGGAGGTAAATGGCCCCTTAAGAACTTGATGAAATCTAGATTAAAACGCCTACTTATGTGTGCATGCATGTGCGTGCGCGCGCGCGCGCACACACACACACACACACACACACTATTCTATATGGTGTGCAGAGAGTGCATTCTGGGTGCTACCATGATGGTCTGGGGGTAAGGATATGGTGGGTCTCATGATGGTAGTAAGAATAAGACACCAAAAGATAGACTAAAAATAAAATTGTGACGGTAAATGGAAAAGAAAACAGGACTGATTAAATTTTCAAGCCTAGAAGAATGAGCAAAAGAAAAAAATCTGAAGAGGAGCCTGATTTGGGGAAAGATCATGTGTTGATTTCAGATAATAGTGGGACATCTATAGCAGTTCTGTATATTTTCAAGTCTGTAGCTATAGCAGTTTAAAGAAATGGTTGCAAAATCTTTGACACTCCTCTCATTGAGAGCTGGAGGTGTATGTTCCCTCCCCTTAAATCTGGATGGACCCGTGATTCACTTGTAACCAACATAATGTGGCACAAGTGACACTATATGATTTCTAAGACTAGGTCAGAAAACGTGTGTCAGCTTCTTCCTCACTTGCGGAGACACTCCTTCTGAAGCTCTGAGCTGCCAAGTAAGAAATCCAGCCACCCTAAGACTGTCATGCTGCGAGGAAGCCCAGGCTACATGGAGAGGCCACATATGAGTGTTCTGGTCAACAGCCTCAATTGAGAACCAATGCCAATTGCCAGATAAGTGAGTGAAAATACCTCTAGATCAGAGGCTGGCAAATTTTTCTGAAATGGCCAGATACTAAGTATTGTAGATTTTGCAGGTCATACAGTGTCTATTGCAACTATAATATAACTACTGTTACAGGGGCAAAGCAGCCATAGATAACAGATAAATGAATGGATGTTTTTGTGTTCTGTAACATTCCTGCTCTAGATGATTCTAGCCCCAAATGCCAGGTCTTCTCAGGTGAAGCTCAGACTTCAGGGAAGAGACAAACCATACCTGTAATGCCCTGGCCTCATCCCTCACTGGTGAACAGAACAAAAAGTTGTTTAAAGTCACTAGAATAAAATCCAGTACAGCTATTTATTACATCCAACAAGCACTCAGAGATATGGAATTAAAGCTTAGGAGAGAGGCAGCAAAGTACAAATAATGGGCCAGAAAACTTGCTCTGTGAAAGGCAGATAGTAAATATTTTTGGCTTTGTGAATCCATATAGTCTCTGTTGCAATGACTCAAGCAACTCAACTCTACTGCCACTGGTATTATGAAAGCAGACAAAGAATGAAGGAGCGTGGCTGTGTTCTAATAAAACTTTACAAAAACAGGCGGTGGGCTAGATCTGATCTGAGGACCAGTTTGCCAACCCCTGGTATAGAGGAAAGAATAAAGCCTTTACAAGAAGACCCTGGTTCAAAAATCCCATCTCTGCTACTTACGAGGTTGGACTAGTCTCAACTTCCTGGACCCTCAACGTTCCTTATCTGTAAAAATAGAGTGAACAATACCTACCTTGCAGAATCATTTAAATGCATGACATGAAATAAGCACACAGATTATAGTTTAATGTTTTTCTAAGTTTAGAATTAAAAACAAATAGAATTTTCTATCTGAAGGTGCTTGTTAAGGCCGTGAGGACAAAGTTTCTTAGAAAGTAAATCAGGGCTCCTGGGTGGCTCAGTCAGTTAAGTGTCCAACTCTTGATTCTGGCCCAGGTCATGATCTCAGGGTCTTGAGATTGAGCCCTGCAGAGGGCTCTGTGCTCAGCAGGGAGTCTGCTTGAGATGCTCTCTCTCTCAAATAAGTAAATCAATCTTAAAAAAAAAAAAAAAGGTAAATCAAGCACAGGATTTAACCTGGGGGTACAAAAAGAAAACAGAGAAATGAAGGAAAACAGAATCTAAGAAAAAGTACCTAGAGAAATGAAAGTAGAATGAGAAAGAATGAGTAGAAAGAGAAAAGTCAAGAGGATACAATTCTAAGATAAGAATCATCAGCAGTGGTACTGTCTCCAAAAGGCTCCCCTTTTGTTTGAAGCTAATCTCTCCATGGCGCTCCCCAAAAAATCCTGTCCCGTTACTTCTGAAATCTTGCCTTATCAGATATCCCATTCTCTCTCTCGCACGCGCACGCACACACACGCACACACGCGCGCGCACACTCCATTCTCATTATTCATGGCAGTTAGGTTCTACAAAGTCACTGTAAACACTGAATTAGTGAATACTGGATTACTGAGCTGCTTTTAGGGGAAATACGGGGTTAGGTTTCCACCTACCTACGGAGACATTTTTATCAACTGAGCAGTATATAACCTTGTTCTGTATTTCTGTTTAAAGACACTTTAATTTATATAGTTGATTCATTAATGTTGAATTCATGACCAACAGCACTGTAATTCATGCCTGAATGATGTTTATCTAATATGTTTTTCCCTGTAAGGCATATTACAACCTTCTTGCCCTTAAGAATACAAACCAGCACTTTAGCATTATGCTTGGGGACAATTTTAAACAGTGAAGTCACCAACAAAAAGCACAGGAATGCAAAAAACACAGCACTAAATCAACTCCAAGAAGGCTACTTGTTTACAAGGTAAGAGCTAAAACAAGAAGGCAGGGCTTTGCTGGGAATGTGTACATTGGGTGACTCAGTTTCCTCTACTCTATACGTCCATGAATGACTTCAAAAGCAACATGAATATTATTTTGGGGAATACAAATAATTTTAGAAAGTAGGCAAATTTGCAAGCTTGAAATCTACAAATAATGAGGATCAATTGTGTGTGTGTGTGTATATATGTGTATGTATATATATGTATACATGTGTGTGTATTCTTCCCGTTAAAGACAGAGGAAGCCTGGGTATATTGTATGCCAAGAGGCAGGAAAAACAAAAGCAATTAATGAGCATGCAGTGTAAGTAAGGAAAAGACTACCCTGGAAGAAATGGTAGCATAACTGAACTGAACATGAATTTGCTCCTTGGTGAGTTACAGATAGAGACTATACCAGGTGGAGTTGTCACACAAAGTAAAATTTATTTGCAGCAAATAAGATGGGGGTAAGTGGAGATGGGGGTGTGGTGAGTGCGTTTCTCTTATTTAGGATTAGGATGAATATTCAGAAAGGGGAGCTTTATCATCACCTGTAAAAGTGGGCCTAAGGTTGCACAGACGGACTTTGGGAAAACTTGCCTATAATGCATCTTATGTTATGTTAATGAAGTCTGTGCTCCAACTAGGGCAGAGGCTTTAATATCATAATGAAGCAGAGGTAACTGTAGGATAAGGGTAAAGGGGCTATGGGAAGCCTCTGAAGCAGGAATAAACTGGATGGGGCTTGGGATCATTATCTCAGGTAAGGAAAGCAGGACCTTGTTTACTTCTGAAACAGCACTGGGAGTTTTACCACTGATTTATTGTCTCTGATAAGGTTAGGCTATTTCCTGGCCTGGTAGACACTGTTAGTTTTGCATTCCCTCTGTTCCCTTAAAATACTTAACTATTGAGATTTTTTTTGTGTGTGTGTGGTATTTCTGACACCTCCTTTTGCAAGAAGTGAGCTTAGGCAGGGCACCTGGGTGGTTCACTCTGTTAAAAGTCCTCTTGATGTGGGCCGGGTTCATGGTCTCAGGGTTGTGAGGTCAGCCTCCATGCTCAGCTGGAGTCGGCTTGAGAGCCTCTCTTTCCCTCTGCCCCTCTTCTCCCCCACCCCTTGCACACTCTCCCTCAAATAGATAGTCTTTATTTTTAAAGATTCCATTTACCTACGAGAGAGAGAGAGAGAGAGAGAGAGAGAGAATGTGCGTGTGAGGAGTAGGAGTGTGGGGGGAGGGGCAGAGGGAGAGGGAGAAGCAGACTCCCCACTGAGCAGGGAGCCTGACTTGGGGCTGGATCCCAGGACCCAGAGGTCATGACCTCAGCTGAAGGCAGATGCCCAACCAACTGAGCCACCCAGGTGCCCCAATAAATAAAATCTTAAAAAAAAAAAAGTGTGCTTAGGCAAGCAAAGCCAGTAGGACATAGATCACAGAAAATACCTGGGGGCCTAAAATGACTTCTCTTGTGTCATGAAAGCTATGTCTCATCTTTCTTTTTCTGGGGACCCCCTAACTATTTCCGTTTTCAGTAGGGTAGAGAATGTAAATCCAAGTGTTAATCTCATGTGAGATAGGAGAAAGAGAAAGAATGTACAGGGCTTTTGGGGCGCCTGGGTGGTTCAATTGGTCTTGATTTTGACTCAGGTTGAAAACTCTGAGTTGTGAGATCAAATGCTTTGGGCTCTGTGATCAGCAGGGAGTTTGCTTGAGATTCTCTCCCTCTGCCCCTCCCCACACTAGTGCACATGGTGTGTTTGCTCTGTCTTTTGAAATAAATCTTAAAAAAAAAAAAAAAACGAAGAAAAACAGCTTTTATGAATCCTCTCTTCGAGAATCAAATGTGCCTTCCAAGCAGAAGCGCCCCCTTATCCAAAGCATAAATGAGATAACAGCCATTTAAATGATCTCTGATCAGGAATTTGCAAAACCTCACTACTCTAAATTTGACATTCTCAACATGCAATTTGACAACCCTTCCCCACCACCAAGATCTAACAGGGAGAAAGGGGGGTATGCTACTGGCATCTGGTGGGTAGAGGTCAGTAATGCTGCTAAACATTCTGCAATGCACAGGACAGCATCCCACCCAAAATGTCGAAAGTGCCAAGGTTGAGAAATCCTACCTTCCAAATCCCACTGATCATCACTTTTAATGTTAGTGTGTTCACTGGACAATCCTAAACCAAACCCAAACATGAGGCTGCCCCCTACTGGGAACAATAAATAGAAAATGGCTGAGAAGCCCAAATACTGAAAATACTGCTCAATATTAGTCATCTTTTCCTTCTACCCTTTTGGACTTGTGACCAGAACAGCTGGTAGAGCTGGGGTAGATAAATGAAAGAGGAAGTAATTTGCAAACAGTGGTTTCAAATGCAAATGCTGCAATCTATACACATGTGCTGGCCACTGATATGGATTAATGATCAGCTGAAGTGATTCTAATTTTGTTTTACAACTTATAGGTTTGAGACAAATGGAACCTCATATATTTATCAAAATTAGGAAACCCCAGCAATCTTAACAAAACTTATTAGCGATGTGGAGTCAAAACACTACATTAGTAAATTCATACCACTGACGGAAAGGGGGGGAGCTATGTTTGCTAGGAGCTCCACCTTCTCCATTCCTAGTTCCAGGAAGCATCCACTGGAGTGGTTCCGGAAAGTGGTCTGGACCTCAGTCCCAGCTCTGTCCCCTCACTTACTGGGTAACCTAAGACAAGTCACAATATCTCTACACTTCTGCCTTTACATCTGTTAAACAAATTTTTCTTCCAGATAACATTCATTCTATAATTCTAAAGACGTGATATAGAGAGAACCAAGGCTAAAAAAGGCACATACATTTAATCCGTCTCTCTTTTCACTTCAATTAGGCCTTCTTTTGAAACATGTTTTATTATTCTTTTCCAGTTAAGTTTCCCCATGATACTCGTTTATTTTGATTTCCCTCTCATTAAAAAGTTTTTTAGTTTCAACAGGGAAGGATGCACTCAGCTCAAGAATAAACTATTTCATGTATATGGCTTCATTCAACCAAAAAGATGTTATTTGGTATGCTTATTTCAAATAATATAGAAATGAACCTTGACTACAATATTATCACAAGAATTCTGACAAGTAGGAGAGGTACAATTGACTTTATAAAGTGATTTAAGCATTACAGATCAAATAGAGTAAAAATCCAGGATGGAAACAATCATGATTTTTAATAGCCTATCAAGGGCATTTAAAATGCTTAAGATACAGAGGGGCGCCTTGGTGGCACAGTCAGTTGAGCATCTGACTCTTGGTTTCAGCTGGGGTCCTGATCTCAGGGTCCTGGGATCAAGCCCCGTCAGGTTCCTCCCTCAGCGTGGAGTCCGCTTGGGATTCTTTCTCTCTCCCTCTGCCTCTGCCCCTCCCGCTTGTGCTGTCTCTCTAAAATAAATACAGTCTCGGGGCATCTGGGTGGCTCAGTCGCTAAGTGTCTGCCTTTGGCTCAGGTCATGATCCCAGGGTCTTGGGATTGAGCCCCGCATTGGGCTCCCTGCTTTGTGGGGAGCCTGCTTCTCCCTCTCCCACTCCCCCTGCTCATGTTCCTTCTCTATGTCTCTCTCTGTCAAATAAATAAAATCTTAAAAAAAAATACAATCTTAAGATAAATAAAATGCTTAAGACATGGAGAAACCATTCATTTCTGGAATTAAGCATTTTATTTACTGCATACTAGCACTGGTGCTCAGGTGCATGCACACACGCCCACACACATTGAGGAGATAAAGCAAAGAACCAGAACATGATTATGAACTACTGGTCACTCCAACACTACAGAGATAAATACTATAGAAACAATGAGTGCAATTAAACTTCAGACAACCAAACCAACTACATCTGTTCTCGCTTCAGTAAAAGACAAGCAGAAAAAAAGAGAAACTTCCATGTTCAAGAAACACCAGAGGTGTTTCAGATTAGCTCGTCTTAATCCTGCTCTAGGCCTAGAGATTCTGGTTCACCTGGCCTGGTAAGGGGCAGGATATTTTTTTTTTTTTTTAAGATACTCAAATGACCCTGATAATCGGTGAGGTTTGAAAGATGCGGTCTTAAAAAGGTATTCAAATAAATTTGGCATGCATGCCGATGAACCCTTAAATGAGCCCGAAGAACACTGCATCATCGTGTTTTTTTTTTCCCCCAAAGATTTTATTTATTTGACAGAGAGAGACACAGCGAGAGAGGGAACACAAGCAGGGGGAGTGGGAGAGGGAGAAGTAGGCTTCCCGCGGAGCAGGGAGCTCGATGCGGGGCTCGATCCAAGAACGCAGGGATCATGACCTGAGCCGAAGGCAAACGCTCAACTGAGCCACCCAGGCACCCCACGGCATCTGAGATGAGAAGATACCGATCAAACTTCTCTTTGCAGTGAGGTCCGGAGTGGTTCTCAACGGGGGGTCAGAACCCGTGAGCAGAGGCTGAGCGCGCACCAAACCCAACCCAAGTGGATGAGCATTCCCTGCGGGCCCAGAAGCCGGCCCGGCACAGACACCAGCGGTTACCTTCTCAAAGTGCAGTCGCGACAGAAGCACTGGGCTGCTAGACTGAGGGTTCTTGTTGTACGAGGGGCAGTACTTGTCGGGGTCCCTCCACTCGGGGAGCCGCTGCCGGCCCTGCCGGTCCCGATAGGCGCACGCTCGGGCCAGCACATCTTTAGGCAGGTGACAGGAGGTGCGCCCGCACATGCTCCCGCGCCGCCCGGCACAGCCTGGAGACGAGAGCACCGCAGGGCGGTCGCGCTAGCTCACCGTTTCCCCGCCGCCGGGCCAGCACGGCGGCTCGTGCCAGCCTAGCCGAGAGCGGACACACTGCGGGGAGGCGGCCCGCCCCGAAGCGCCATTCTTCAGCTCAGCCTGCGGCCGAGAGCCACGGGGGCGGCCTGCGGTCATTGCTGGAGCCGCACGCCCTGCCTCCGCCAGACCCTTTCGGGCCACAGCGTCCCGTCCCCGCTCCTCCTACTCTCCTCCCCCACCCTCGGGGCACCGACTGCGGGCGGGGGGAGGGGCTCTCGCCCGCTAACCTCCAGGACTGCTGCCCGCGCCGCCAGGAGGCCGGCTCTCCCGGCGGGAACTCGACCTGCTCCCCAGGGCCGCCGCCCCGCCGCCCCGCCGCCCCGCCGCCCCGCCGCCCCTCACCTCACGTCCACCTCGGCCCGGCCCCCTGGCCGCCCCGCCTCGCTTCACGTCGCCTCAGCTCGCCCCAGTCCCTCTCCGCCCGGCCGCCAACACCGCCTCACTTCACGTCCACCTCGGCCCTGCAGCGCCCGACACTCTCCTTCCGCAGACGCTCAGGCTCTGCGGGCCCGCCCTCCGGCGTCAGGCCCCGCCCCCAGCGCGGTCGGCCCCGCCCCCGAGTGGCGAGAGGTTCCCGCCGCGTCCCGCGCGCCCCGGAATTTGAATCTTCTGAAAAGACCCCAAGGATAGGCCACGATCCGGAGCCCCGCTCTCCTCCATCTTTGCCCTTCCCCCTGCGGGGTCTGCTCTCAGGGCTGGCCGCAAGAACGGGCTGGGGCCGGCTTACCCTCGCGCCGCTGGCAAAGACCCTCGTTGTGTCCCAGGGAGCGTGAGGTGCCCTTGTCTGTATAGCAAGAGCCAGGACTAGGACACCGGGTCGTTGTAGGGATAACAGGAAACATTCTCTTCACTTCCCAGTGAGGCTAACCACCTCAGAGTTTTGGGGCAAAAACTGAGAAACAATCAGGAAAACGTCCATGAATCACACAAGTCACTCTCATACTTCAGTGGGCACCAGAATGTGACTTTCCAGGGCCTTCACCTACCTCCCCACCTCCAAATCTGAATTTCTAACGGTGAGGCCTAGATTTTTTTAAAAAACAGGCTTTGCAAGCCTATTTCGGCCACCTGGCTTGAGTTTAACAGCAGCTGAGGTGGCCTCTGAGCCTGCTCCCTTGGGACATAAACCAAGGATTTCTGCATCTTCAGCCAACAGAGTGCTCTCTAAGGGCTCTTCTTCCCCTCTGTGCATTCACTGAAGTGGGAGCAAGCAAACCCCAGTGCACATGCTAGGGAACGCCCAAATAATCCACCCAAACCGTCTGAGGGCTCCATTCATCACCTAGAGAAGGAGGGTGATGGTGAGGATGCAAGAACAGGCACATGACCTCAGTGACTGTGGTCATGACCTGCATTGGCCCTGTTCTGGCGCTTGGAGAGGAGTGGGAGTGGTCTGCCTTTAAGTACAGAAGCCAAAAGGCTGTGCATGTGAACCAGATAGAGCAGGTGTTCTTGGTGGGGGCTCAGAAGGGGGAAGTGGAAAGTGGAGCCCTTAAGCATGAGTCTGCAGAAGTAGCAGCCATTCAATAAATACATGCTGATTTATTTATATGGATAAGATGGTTTTCTTGGGGATAAATTCAAGAGGAGGTGCGAGCATTTTATTCATTTGCGATGTCCCTACCCTGACAGGCAGGTCAGCAGGTTCTAGGACAAGCTAAAATCATCCCCTATTTAAAAAAAGAAAAAAAGGTTAACCCCTGGCAAGCCTGGGACAGGGTTGTTAAATTAAAAAAAAAAAAAATTTTTTTTCCCCAGTGATTTCTAATTGTTTTTGATACAGAGGCTTGGGAAGGAGTTTCCACTGGATTCAGGATGAAGGCATGACTTCTGCGCAGTGTTGGGGGGAAAAGGGTAGGAGCAGGGCTCATGCAGCCTGGCCTCTTAGCCCACAGACGCCAAGATGATGTCTACTGGCAGCTCCTCCGAACTTCTGGCTGTCACCTGCATTGTTACTGTGTCCAAAAGCAGCAGTCGGGAGCGCACCAAGATGTCATGACCTCCCCGGAACACACCTAGAGGAAAGACAGAAGTACACGTGTGTAAGGAAGAAGGAAGCTGCAGAGGGTAGGTTGAGGGTGGCATGTGCAGCAACTGATCAAGGCAGCTGTGGTGTAGTGAAATGGGAATGGGTCTGGAAACAGGGGAGCTGGGCTGAAATGCCTAAGTGAGATCTTGTGCAAGTCACTTTACCTCTCTGAGCCACAGTAGCCTCAACTACAAAGTAGAGGAGATGATTATACTAACCGTTTTTTTTTTTTTAAAGCTTTGCCAGGTGCAAATGAATTAATGAACATACAAAGCTTCTACCTGGCATCACAGAGGCTCTCATGCATGTTGGCTAAATCTCAGAGCACAGATGTAGGGACAGCCCCTCCACGACAAAACCGCACTGCAAGTGTCTGCAAGACCCAGGGGACTGCTTCAGTGCGGCCAGAAACATCCGCTTGGGGTCTATCAGCTGTGAGCAGGGCACTGAAGCAGAGCTGCCTCCCAACCCTGTTTATAAACACTCAGGAAAAAAAAAATCTCTCATTTCATTTTGTTCAATTTTAGTTGAACAAAACTGCTCCCTCCCCCCGCCTTTTTTTAAAAGATTTTATTTATTTGACAGAGAGAGAGAGACAGCGAGAGAGGGAGAAGCAGGCCTCCCGCGGAGCAGGGAGCCTGATGCAGGGCTCAATCCCAGGACCCTGGGATCATGGCCTGAGCCGAAGGTGATGTATAACAACTGAGCCACCCAGGCACCCCTGCCCCCACCCCTTTAAACAAAATCTCTTAGAGAAACATACAGAGGTATTTACATACAAAATGCTATCTCTGGAATTTTCTTTAAAATAATCTGGGGTGGGGAGTAGAGTGAGTGGCAGTATAGATGCTGTTAGTTGTTGAAGCTGGAGGATGAGCACATGAGGGTTCACTGTACTATTCAATTTTTGTGTAAGTTTGAAAATTTACATGTTGACTTCTTAAAATCCCATTTCTATTAGAAAAGACCAACTAACGCAGTAGAAAATTAGAGAAAGGATATGGAAATAATTCACAGAAAAAGAAATACAAACGGCACACATATTTGGGAAGATACTTAACTTCATTCAATATACAAGAAATGTAAAATAAAAACTACACTAAGATACCATTTTCCACCCAGACTGGCAAAGTTCATTTGATAATGATTTGATAATATACTATGTATATTACTGATTACTGTATTATACTGATAATATACTATGTTGTCCACAGTGTGAAAGGAAAGGTATACAGTTCCTATGGAAGGCAACTGGATATTTTTATCAAAATGAGAAATGCACTTTGACTTGGTAATGCCTCGGTTAATTTATCCTATAGATATCCTCAGGGCATACATGCAAAATAAAGTACGTGTATATATATGTATATATGTGATTATTCACTGTAGCACTGTTCGTAAGAGCAAAAACCTGGAACAATCTAAACGTTCATCAATACAGGCTGATCCTATAAAATATGGTATACCTATAAAATGGAATACAAGGAAGCTAAAAAAAGTATGAAGATTCACTTTGGGATGATAAAAAAAGTCCTGGAGAAGGACAGTGTTGATAACTGCACATTAATGCAGATGTACTTAATGCCACTGAGCTGTATACCTGAGCTCAAAATGGTCAGTTTTACATTATGTACACTTTGCCACAATTAAAAAAAGAAAAAGAGGAAACTATGTATTCTTCAATTTATTTTTAATGTAATCTCCACCCCCATGTGGAGCTCAAACTCACGACCCTGAGATCAAGAGTTGCATGCTCTACCAACTGAGCCAGCCAGGCATAGGAAAGATCTGTCAAGTGAAGAGCGAAGTGCAGAACAATGTATATACCATTTACACATAAACATTTGAGTTAAAATAGGGAAATGTGTACATATACCGTCATTGTTTGTAATAGCAGTGCCAGTCGCCTGTAATCGGAATGCAACTAGATGACAGGCAGCAAGGGTGGGAGGATGTTTCACTGCTGGTCTTTTTTTTACTTTGTGAATTTTCAATGCTGTGACTTTGAATCTCCGTGTTCCCAGTGGGAACCCTCAACCCAGGATGCAGTGGCATACAGGCTGTGAGCTACACAGGCCCTTCCCACCTAGAAATGCTGCTTACCAGCCAGGAGCAACGTGTGGGTGTTCTTGTTATCTGGCACTTTGTCTGACCTCTCACAAGGGTGCATTCCCAGGAATTTCACGATATTGCCCACAGCCTCTGTAAGGAGAAATCTCAGCATCATTAAGCCACATCTTGTTTCCCCTTTGTGTCACCACCATGCCCCCATCCCCTAAGCCTGCTCTAAGGGGCTTTTTTGGCTTATTCATTTTGTAATCTCTACACCCAACATGGGGCTCAAACTCTTGACCCCGAGATCAAGAGTTGCATGCTCTTCCACTGACCTAGCCAGGAGCTCCTCTAAGGGGCTTTTCATGAAGTGGCATCTGAAGTATGTGCTCTCGACAGGGCCCTGGATCTCTGGGGGGCAAAGGCCGGTAGGGGTGAAAGGAGAGGACACATTTCAACAGTAGCCAAGGATTTTTACCTTCAAGTGTCTTGATGGTAGACAAGGTGAATGTTTCCTCCTTCTCAAACTCATCCCCTACCTCATCCCAGGCTGCTTCGAAGTTCAGCTTCATGACCTTTTGGATGTGATCAGCGACAGTGACTTCCAGATCTTCCAGCTGGGGAGATGGAGGTGGAACTTAGGCACACACCTCCAGGGGAATGAGTTCCTGCTCCGCACATCTCTGCTCTGAACTCACTGCTCATCCCTTTGTGCAACGCATTCGGCAGGTGCTGGCTAGGCGCTGAGCACTGTGCTCGGCTCTAGGCACATACAGTAAACTGGATATCTGTCCTTCAAGTGCTCACAGCTAAGTGGTGTCCTTTCAATAGAAATGCCCTAAGCCAAGTACTTACCTGAAGATGTCAGCTGCCAAGATCACATCCCTTCTGAAGCCTGCCTAGAGTAAGTGCCTCAAGGATCCAGGTCTGCCTCCTATGGCTCTATCACTCCTGACTCAACAGATCCCACCCTCTGCCTCAGCTGTGTTCTCTGAGCCTGACATATTTTGGACCCTGCCTCCATCTCAGCTGTGTCCTCCCTGAACGTGACACATATTACTCCCCACCTCGGACAGAGAGAGCATAAAAGTTCTCCATTCATTCACCCACCAGATCTTCACTGAGCCCCTACTCTTGGGGATGTTTAAGGTGTGCCTAAGTAGGACTCAGCTCCCACAGCAGAAGCAACACCTCAGGGCCAGTTCTCCCAATGAGCTCACTTGGTCCTAGGGCAATTCCTGATCTTAGGGTCACTGCTGGCTTAGGGAGGTCCCCTCAACAATGGCTCCAGTGTGACAATGGTGAATATCAGTTGTATTCCACAGTAACTGTCCCTTTAGTTATGAGGAGCTTGAAGAATCTGCATCCCCAGGCTGAGTATAATAGTTGGCCCTCAGATGGCACTGAGCCACTGCCCCATGGTCAAACCAAGAGCGATCCTGCACTCAGCTCCATCCAAGCTCAGAAGAGTGTAATCAGAAGTCCTTTGAGTACATGAAAGGACCACTCAACAGATGCAAACTGATCCAACTTCTCTAGAAAGCAATTTGACAACAGGAATCAGTCTTAAAGTCATGCTTATCCTTTGACCCAACTTTTCTACTTCTAGGAATCGATCCTAAGGAAATAATCTGAAATGCAGATACAAATTTGTACCCAAAGGGATACTTAATGCAGCTTTCACAGTGAAATTTGGAAGCCCAAATGTTCAACATTGAGGGAATAAAGATCACGTGTTATCTCTACATACCAGAGTATTTTAAAGTCATTAAAAACTTTGTTTATGAAGTATTTGTAATCATACAGGAAAATACACTATGGTTTTAAGTGGAAACAGCAAGATATATAATGTCCAGAATGACTTCAATTATATAACTCCTCCCCATCCCTCCACATAACTCCCAAGGACTACGAGTAATGTTTTCCTATTTGTTCACACTTGGTTTTTGTAGTTCCCAAGTTTTCTTTTTTTAAAGCATGTAGTCTTTTTAAGTTAAAAACAAAACAAAAACTTTCTTTCAAAGAGCCAAAAACAGCAAGAAAAAGCTTCAAGTCTAGTTGTTAGCTCCTGGAGGGGGTTGCTCTGCAGCCTCAGGCACAAAATTAAGCCTCCTGACACTAGCTTCTTACCACATATTCATCTTCATAGCCTTCATCATCGGTCTCCCCAGTGGTGGGGTCACAGTCCTTGACAGTGAACTTCATCATGCAGCTGAATGTGCAGGCCACTGCAGGGAAGAGAGGCTAGCTGGTCAGGATGTCCCTAGCCACTGCAGGGGACGAGCTCCTCCACAGGGCAGGTGGCCACAGCCTGCTCCCCAGGCCTCTGTTATATTATCAGTAGCAGCAACCCCACAGGTAGCCATCCAACCCCACAAATCTGGACAGAAGATACCACCTTGTGGAAGGGCAAAAGAGTCAGGTCATGGGTCTGAGGAGCCCCCTCACAGGGAAGAAAGAAGAAAAGCAGAGGTGCTACAGGATGGCTAAGCCTGTGCTACAGTCAAATGTCCACTGTCAAAGGCCTGGAAAAAGACGCTGGTGGGTCCCTTGGAAGGAGTGGAGTTGGGATGTTTCAGTCTTTGCACGCTCATGGTGAAATGAAAGAGCCTCTGGCTGAGGACCAGAGAGACCTGGGTTCTGCCTCTTACCAGCCACATGAACTTAGGTGACTCATTTACCCTGAGTCTCAGTTTTCTCATCTAGGAATAGGGAGAGCAGTACTCATCCCCCCTACGTCGTCTGTGAGGGTGAAATGGGATGACGTATAACAAGCTCCCAGGACTCAGCCTTTCTTCTTCTTCTAAGACTGAAATCAAGGAGTTGAATCTCTCATAGGAGACAAATGGCTGGTGTACAACCGGCCCATCCCATCTGGATCCCAAGGCCAGGGTGGTTTCTGGAGAGGGGCTCACCAGCTGTAGGGTCTTCCTTGGGCAGTGCCACCAATGTGTAGCAGGTCCCAGGCTGGTTGTAGGGTAGGCTTCGGGCAGGCACGTAACAGAGCACCTCGTAGGCTTCAGTGGGCTCCATCTGCACCGTGACGTTCTCCAAGGTCTGGTCGTTGAGTGTGTTTGTGCAGTCAAACTGGAGCAGGGAGGAGAGGGGTTGCTTAGACACTGCTCTAGGTCCAAGCCCTGCTATAGAGAAAGAGCCTGGAGGTCCTAACTCACCCCATGACTCCTATCCCAGTACCCCTGCACAGGCTCCCTGTTCCCAATGCTGACACACAGGAGCCAGAGAGGTAATGGGTCAAGGCTGCAAGACACATACCAGCTGGTGACAGAACCTATCATCATGTTGGGCTCCTGACCAACTCAGTGTGGGACCCTATAGGACCCATCAGACTTGGGACCACTCCCTAGCCCCACACCCCAGCAGGGCCTCAGCCCTCCCTGCTCACCTGGAACACCATGTGGTCAGTGAAGGTGTGTTTGGTGCAGCGGATGACATACTCAGTCTCTGATTCAGTGAGGGCCACAGGCTCAGGTGAGGACTTGAAGAGGGGCCCCAGCCCATGGAACTCTGGCACCGCTGCCAACTGCTCTGAAAGCCACAGTCCACAAATTCACTCAGCGCTTCAATTCCCAGACCAACCCGTGATGGTTTCTAATAAATGCTCATGGCCAATTTTCCAGGTCTTTCACCCTACTGAGATGGATGGATGGATACGTATATACAACGACAGGGTACTCGCTATTTCCCAAATATACCAATGCATTTTCTCCTCTTGCTAACTTTCCTCAAGTTGTACCACCCACCATGAATACTCTCTTCCCCTCTGTCTCACAAAAGACCTCAGCCACAGAAAACTGACTGGGAGACACCAATGGCCTAGGCCTAATCCCCTTGGAGACTCCTATAACTTTAGAAACTCAGCAAGGATTCTTAAAAAGGAAAACTCTAAAGATGAGATGAGTGATGTTATAGCCACAGAATCAGGCAAAAGAACAAACTGGTCCTATATACTTGTCAGTTAAGATAAATGGCCAGTAAGGAGAGGTTTCAGATTCAGACTTGCAGAAAACCCTACTTTAAGTGGTCTGTGGGCACCTGGTAAGGCCTATCCCTATACCGCAAAGCCAGGTTCCAGCACTGGGCTGGGTCCTCTGGCCCATAGGCCCCCACCCTGGCCCATCCAGGTGAAGGAGACCTCTGGCAGCAGTCTGCACACGATGTCTGCCTACGATGGCTGCGCCTACTCTTCCCCATTCTATGGCAGGGGCAGCGTTTCTCAGACTATGGTCAGGGATCATCGGTGTCAGAATTACCTGAGTTAAAAACTCACATTCCTAGCCTGTCCTAAATAAGCTCTATCAGAATCTCTGGATTTGGGACTCAGGAATCTGCATTTCTAAGAAATTTTCTCAGATGATACTGATGTGCACTGATTATTTGAAGACCACTGCTCTAAGATTTTTAACTTGTCTTCCCAGTTAAATTGAACTCTGTAAGGACAGGAATTGTGCCCTGAAGCCAGGGATCTGATATTTTGCCCTGAACTTAGTAGGTACTCAATTCATGTTTCACGGATAGAGACAGAAAGTAGGCATTATTATTATTTTGCTTTCTCTTTGTGACTGCTTCGGCTCTCTGCCATCCGAAGGACTGTAGCTGATGAACGTGCAGACAGTAAAAAGCCCAGAAAGAGCCAGCTTATATCAGTGGGCACTTTTTTTTTTTTTAATTTTATTTATTTGACAGAGAGAGACGCAGCAAGAGAGGGAACACAAGCAGGGGGAGTGGGAGAGGGAGAAGCAGGCTTCCCGCTGAGCAGGGAGCCCGATGCGGGGCTTGATCCCAGGACCCTGGGATCATGACCTGAGCCGAAGGCAGACACTTAATGACTGAGCCACTAAGGCGCCCCATCAGTGGGCACTTTTGGGCCATCATATCACCAGCCACCAGAGTGCTTTTCTATGGGAATTTATTTCATCGGGCCCCAAGTTTCTAGACCTGATACTTAACTACCCTAGGGGATTCTGCTAGAAGCTATCAGTTAATGCCTCTGAGTTTCTGACTCTTCACCAATAACATAGATATAATAATCTTGTTCACAGGATTATTGTGAAGATAAATGAGGCAATAAATGTCAGGATCTAGCAAAGTTCCTAAAACTGAACAGGTGATCAATAAATGTTAGACTTTGGAAGACTGTTTAAAGATGAAATTGATACCCTCTAAGAGACTTAGAAGGAGCCTTCCTTCGAAGGTGTGGCAGAATGGTGGCCCCAAGATGTGTACAAGCTAACTCCCAGAACCTACAAATACGTTGTATCACATGGTAAAAGCAAGTTGAATCTTGAGACAGGAAGATTATCCTGGATTATCTGGTGGGCCCAATGTAATTACAAGGATCCTTAAGACAAGGAGGTAGAAGGCTCAGAGTCAGATTTGAAGAGGCCACACTGCTGACTGTGAAGGCGGAGGAAGGGGTCACCAGGAGAGGAATGGAGGAGGCCTCTAGAAACTAGAAAAAGCAAAGACACGATTCTCTCCTAGAGCCTCCAGAGGGAGCCAACACAGTGAAACCCATTTTAGACTTCTGCCCTCAGAATTTTAAGATAATGTTTGTGTTGTGCTAAGCCACTAAGTTTGTGGTGATTTGTGGTAACAGCAAGGAGAAAGTAATACAGAAGGAAAAGTTCTGTGTTAGAGTGATCCCAGTTAGCTCCAGATCCTAGTTTTGCTGAATCTGAAAGATGACAGAAGACAGGATTCTGGAATGGAATGGAATGGAATGGAATGGAATGGAATGGAATGGAACGGAGGGGAGGATTTAATTTAATTCAACAATAATTGGGAACTCACCCAATTAGGAGGAAGAAAGGCACTTTGCTAAAAGCTATGATAGAGCGTATAAAGGACAGAACCTGTGAAGAACCATACAGAACTAGTTAAGAGAAGACAGAAGAGCTGGAGTAGAAGTGATGAGCATAGGGGATCCTTCAAGAAGGAAGAGGGGCATGTGTTAGTCCTTGAAGGTGGGAATTTAGTAGATAATATGGTCTGGCAGTTAGACACATAGCCTCTACCCTTAAAAAGATAGAAGACCAGAGGAATAGATAAATACCTAAATAAAACCTTCCCAGACAATGTGGACTGAATGCCTCTGGCACCCCTCAAAAAAGTATTAGGGTCTTTGGACCCCAACTGTACTGAATCTGACATTCGGCACGAACCTGGGCTCCAGGGACCAAAGCCCTCAGAACCAAGGCTGAGTGGCAGCTCTGAGCCAGTTTGATGTGAATCTTAATTCCAACCCCTCTACTTTCTTGCTGTGCCACCTTAGGTATATCATTTTCTCTCTCTGAACTTCTGTTTATCCAATACCAAATGGACCTGATGACTTCCACCTGAGGGTCAAATGTGCTGTCTAAAGTACTCTTAGGGCCCAGCACTCAAGAGTAAGAACTGTCGTTGAGGGGACACCTGGGTGGCTCAGTCAGTTAAGCGGCTGCCTTCAGCTCAGGTCATGATCCCAGGGTTCTGGGATCAAGCCCCACATTGGGCTCCCTCCTCAGCGGGGAGTCTGCTTCACCCTCTCCCTCTGCCCCTCCCTGCTGTTCATGCTTGCTCTCTCTCAAGTGAATAAATAAAATCTTTAAAAAAGGATACGGACTGTTGTTGATTGAGTCTCTCCTAATTCCCCTGAGAAGAGCAACTACCCTAAAGCTGAGGACACCAAGCCCAGGTCCTGAAAGCCCCACCAAGCACTGCTACTCACCCTGGAAGATCTCTTGCCGGGTGGCTGCCACTTTCTCTGGCTGCTTGGCGGCTGTGATGGGGGTGCTTTCTGCAGGAGCAAACATACATAGTGACCAACAACTCCAGTAATAGGGCAGTGTGGTGTTGACCACAGAGCTGTTACTTACGGATTATAACTTCCAAACCCCGAGAGCCTAAACAGGTGAGAGTACAGAACATGTGAGAAAGAGAGGGAGTGTTTATGTGCATGTGTTTCCATTTCCTGGAGCCAGATGTAGAAAGGATTATTCCATCCTCTTTGTACAAAGCCCTCCCATCCTGGCCAGGTTTAGTGGCTTCATGGCCCATGCTGACCCTCCAGCAGAGGCCTGGATCCCAAGGCTTCTGAAAGCACAGGTGTTACTTACCTGTTCTCTGCTCTGCGATTGGTGTGGTGGCCAGGGGCACAGACTTGAGGTCAAAAGGTTTTTCCGATGGTTCTAGAGTGTACTGCTGCAGAGCTCTCTCCAGACCAGGGATAGAAACGGTCAGACCTAGAAGTCAGTGGGAGAGAGACACTGCCTGAACACACAACAGAACGAGCACCCGGAATCTCCCATGAAAGACTGAGGCCCTGGGGTCTAGGTTGTATGATCCTAGACCACCAAGAAAACCACTTAACCCTCTGGGCTTCCACTTTCTCATTTACATCCTCCTTCACAGGGCTGGTATGGGGATAAATGTATATAAAAGAGTGACTTATAGAGAGTAGAGTACTATGCAGAGAGAGATTTTTATTAATGACTAGTGTTTCAATTCACCGAGCTGTTTCCACACACATTGGTGTGAACTGCAAGATTCTAGGTCTGCTGAGGTTACAGTCATGCCATGAAGTTGCCATGAAAGTCTAGCCGAAAGTGTCTTGCCTCAGACTTCCCCTACCCAGGGAGGGTGCGCCTGCTCTGGAGTGGTGAGAAGGGCCACAGCCCTGGGACGGGACCAAGTCAAAGATAGCCAGTGAGACTCACCATTTAGGATATAGCCTGCATTGAGGGCCTTCTGCTTCTGCTCCAGAACATTGAGATAGAAGGTGGCTCGGTCCCTTACTTCATTGTCATCGTCCATCACACACCTGTAGCCAGAACACACAGTACTCCTAACTAGAGCCCCCAGGGGTGGCAGGAGGGATGCTGCAGGGCTTCATCAGAGGGTAGTCAGAGGAAGCAAGTCTCGTAAAGCTCAGTCCCCAGATGTGCAATCCAGGCATCAAATGCACAGAGGAGCCTGTAATATTCTAACTAATTACCCAAGGGGTGGTCATATTCATATTCCCTGGGCCCTCTCCCTAAAGTCCACCTAGTGAAGGAGGCAATCTCCTATATCCAGGGACATATGTCAAAAAAGAATTTAATATGACTCAACAATTCTCCTCCTGGGCGTATCCTCATGAGAACTGATGACAGGTCACACAAAAACTTGTACATGAATATTCACAATAGCATTATTTGCAAGAGCCAAAAAGTGGAAACAACCCAAATGTCTGTCAATTGGTGAATAGCTAAAACGTGGTCTACCCATACAATGAATTCTTTGACCATAAAAAGGAATGAAGTACTGGGACATGTTACAGCATGGATGAACCTCGAAAAAAACATCACAAAGAAGCTAAACACATGAAAGGCCACAGATTATATGATTGCATTTCTATGAAATGATCAGATAGGGCAAATCCACAGGGACAGAAAGTAGATTAGTGGTTGTCTAGGTCTAGGTAGGAGAGTGCTGGGGGGAAGGCAAAGTGACTAGTAATGGATATAGGGTTTCTTTTTCTTTCTTTTTTTTTTTAAGATTTTATTTACTTGAGAGAGAGAGAGAGCATGAACACAACTTGGGGGAGGCAGAGGGAGAAGCAGACTCCCCCATGAGCAGGGAGTTTGATGCGGAGCTTGATCCCAAGACCCCAGGATTATGACTTGAACCGAAGGCAGACACCCAACTGACTGAGCCACCCAGGCGCCCCACAGGGTTTCTTTTCTTTCTATTTCCACCCTCACCAGCTAACCAGCAAAAGAGCCAAGGAGGCACAGCTGAAAACAGTCTCATCAAACTTCATACATTGCAAAAAACCCCACAGGAACCAAGGAGTCTTCATGCTGGGAAGACACACCCACAATGAGAAGAATGTCCCAGCCCAACAGACATTTACTCTGCGCTGTAAGCCCCATGGATATAGGGTTTCTATTAGGGAAGATTAAAATGTTTTAAACTGGGGTGCCTGGGTGGCTCAGTTGGTTAAGCGGCTGCCTTTGGCTCAGGTCATGATCCCTGGGTCCTGGGATCGAGCCCCGCATGAGGCTCCCTGCTGGGCAGGGGGCCTGCTTCTCCCTCTCCTCCCTGCTTGTGCTCTCTCTCGCTGTCTCTAATAAATAAAATCTTAAAAAAAAATGTTTGAATATACTGAAAACCATCACATTATACGTTTTATTTATTTATATTTTTTTCAAAGATTTTATTTATTTGACAGAGGGAGACACAGCGAGAGAGGGAACACAAGCAGGGGGAGTGGGAGAGGGAGAAACAGGTTTCCCACCAAGCAGGGAGCTTGATGCGGGGCTCAATCCCAGGACCCTGGGATCATGACCTGAGCCAGCCAAAGGCAGATGCTTAACGACTGAGCCACCCAGGTGCCCCACATTATACATTTAAAATTGGTGAACTTTATGGCTTGCAAAATATAGGTCAGTAAAGCTTTTTTAAAAAAAGAAAATAACTCCAAAAAAAAAAAAAACTCAATAATGGTCACAAAATTTTTGCATGATACTGTTTTTCATGCTTTTCTATTTTTTTCCCTACAATCCACAGTTGTGTAACTTCTCTCCCCCGGGGAACACCGTCATCCCTCAGGGACCTCTGGCTTAGACTCACCTCTTTAGCAACACCAAGATACTGGGTAACATCTCTTCATTCTGGGCTCCAAACTTGGCCAGAGCACTCACAGCACCTGTACTTACAAAGCAAATATGATTTACCCAGTGTATCTGACAGCTCATAACTTGGACACTTATAGTGCTTAGAATAGGTCTTTGAGCAGAAGAGTCCCAGACCAAGCTTCCCGAGCGTGGAGGCCCAAACCTGCCACCAATGCAATCAATGGCCCTGGGTGGACCTCCATTGGGCCTCAACTCCCTCATCCATTTCAGGGAGAAGGCAGCCCCATTTTTAGGTTCCAGGAGCCATTTCAGCATTGACTGCAATGAGGCCACAGAAGATAGCCACACATAGACTGCTCAGTTTCTGTATCCAAATGGCCTCAACTTGCAGTTATTAGCCTTTGGATTAATATAAATGAGAAAATGAACTATTTTAATGAATATCAATTGCTGAAACAAGAAAAATCTGTTCACTGGGGGCATGAGAAGGACGGAAAATTTAAAATAAAATTAAGAACATGACAGTTATGCATTGAATTGTACACTCTTAGAGTGTGAATTTTGGGGCACCTAGGTGGTTCAGTTAGTTAAGCATCCAACTCTTGACTTTGGCTCAGGTCATAATCTCAGGGTTGTGAGATCCAGCCCCGCATCAGGCTCTGCACTGGGTATGGAGCTTGCTTAAGTTTCTTCTTTCCCTCTGCTCCCCCCAACCTTTTTAAAAATTTTTTTAAAAGATTTTATTTATTTGAGAGAGAGAGAGAGCACAAGCAGGAGGAGGGGCAGGCAGAGAAAGAAGCAGACTCCCCACTGAGCAAGGAGCCCGATGCGGAACTCAATCCTGGGACCCTGGATCATGACCTGAGATGAAGGCAGATGCTTAACCAACTGAGCCACCTGGGCATCCCATGCTCCCTCTCTTAAAAAAAAAAAAAAAAAAGAATGAATTTTTCCAGTATGTGAACTGTATCTCTTTTTTTTTTTTTTTTTTTTTAAGATTTTATTTATTTATTTGAGAGAGGGAGAATGAGAGATAGAGAGCACGAGAGGGAAGAGGGTCAGAGGGAGAAGCAGACTCCCTGCTGAGCAGGGAGCCCGACGTGGGACTCGATCCCGGGACTCCAGGATCACGACCTGAGCTGAAGGCAGCCGCTTAACCAACTGAGCCACCCAGGCGCCCTGTGAACTGTATCTCAATAAAACTACCATTTTAAAAAAAAAGCTAACCAAAACAAAACAACAAAAAAAAACAAGAAAAGAAAGTTAAACGTAACATGTAGTGAAAGTTAAAAACCAAAAATCAGTAACACAAATAGGAGAGCTAAAGAACCATTCAACTGGGTGACACCCAACCATCTAAGGTCCTTCCCGTCCTTCCCACAATGTTATAAATCACCGAGCTTGTGAGGCAAGAACACAGAGTGCCCATGGGCGGGGGCTCAGGTCCCTTTGGCAGGCTGCTGCTCGAGCAGCAGCTAAGAGCCCCCATTCAGCCCTGGCTCAGACCCACCTGCCCGGACCTCCTCATGTTCCAAGACCACGCGGTTATAGATGAAGCGGATGTACTTGGAGGGGTTGTTGGTCTTGGGACCCTCCTGGCCTAGAAGATGCAGGATGCGGGTGGCCAGCACGGTGAACTCGCAGTCCTCGATGAACTCGCAAAGGTGCGACAGCCCAGTCTCCTTGCTCTCTGTGTTCTCCTCAATGATGCTGATGATGCAGTCCACGATGGCCCGCTTGTACTCAAAGCCGCCCTGCAGCAGGAGGGGTTGAACTGAGCAAGGAGGCTGCTCTTTCCAGAAATGATCTGTGAGGCCCAGCACCTAACCAGGACCAGGGACAGCAGTCCAAACACAGAACCTGGAGCAAGGGACCTGGCTCTCGGGGCCTCTATCTTATTTTTTGTGTAAAACAAGGCGTGAACTGAATGCTCGCTGGGGCCCTTCCAGATCTAATAGTAGATAGTTTAAGAGAAACATTTTGGGTCTCACTTTCCTTCCGGACTTTGAAATAAAAGTCAGACTGGGTGGTACAGATGTTATGGAAAACAGTACAGGGGTTCCTCAGAAAACTTTATTTTTTATTTTTTTTAAAGATTTTATTTATTTATTTGAGAGAGAGAGAGAATGAGAGATAGAAAGCACGAAGGGGAAGAGGGTCAGAGGGAGAAGCAGACTCCCTGCTGAGCAGAAAGCCCGATGTGGGACTCGATCCTGGGACTCCAGGATCATGACCTGAGCCGAAGGCAGTCGCTTAACCGAGCCACCCAGGCGCCCCTCAGAAAATTTTAGAAAACAGAATTACCGTATGATCTGGCACTTCTGCTTCTGGGTATACACTCAGAAGAATAGAAAGCAGGGTCTCAAAAAGATAGCTGTACACCCATGTTCATAGCAGCATTATTTATAACTGCCCCAAAGTGGAAGCAACCAGTGTCCATCAATGGATGAATGGATGAACAAAATGTGGTCATTCAGCCATAAAGGGAATGAAATTCTCACATGTCCTACAATATGGATGAAACTCAATGGGGCGCCTGGGTGGCTCAGTCGTTAAGCATCTGCCTTCGGCTCAGGTCATGATCCCAGGGTCCTGGGATCGAGCCCCGCATCGGGCTCCCTGCTCCGCGGGAAGCCTGCTTCTCCCTCTCCCACTCCCCCGCTTGTGTTCTCTCTCTCGCTATGTCTCTCTCTGTCAAATAAATAAATAAAATCTTTAAAAAAAAAAGAGAAACTCAATGACATTTATGCCAAGTGAAATAAGCCAATCACAAAAAAACAAATAGTGCATGATTCTACTTATATGAAAAATCTAGAGCAGTCAAATTTATACAGATGGAAAGAACAGTGGTTTCTGGGGACTGCAGAGGGAAATAGAGTTATTGTTTAACAGGCACAGAGTTTCAGTTTTACAAGATGAAAAAGTTATGGAAATTAGCTCTACAACAATGTGAATATATTTAACTGTATTGAACCAGACACTTAAAAGGTTAAGATAGTAAATTTTATGTCATGTGTATTTTACCACAATTGAAAAACAAACAAACAAAACCCAAAGCAAACAGAACGGGGCAGCAGAAAGCCGAAAGACCCCAGACCAAATCTGTGCTCTGCGACTTACAGACACTAATGACAGAGGTGCCAGGCATGTAATCTGGCAATGGAAGTGGAGTGGATGGGAGGGGTGAGGCACTGGACAGTGCCCATAGCACTTAAGAGGGAAATCACCACTCAACCCAGTGTTGCCAGATCTTCTGAATTTTGTAGGAGAAACTAGAAATCCATTGTGCCAGTGTTGGTGGCTGTTTTCCTGATTTGTAAATAAGGGCCACTAACTTGAAATGTTTAAAACTTTGTACAATCCAAGTACAACTTGGCTGTGGGTCAAATCTGGCCCCTGTTCTCAGATTAGTTTGTTTTACCGCTGTGAGTCACTTTCCTTGTCTGAACCTTAGGCACCTTCATAATGACCATCAGTGTACTTACTTGACAGGTTACTGTGAAGAGTAAGAAAGATGCTATTTGTATGCTGTTGTACTTCAGTGAGGCTCTTACGTGAATAGGCGCACTGTAAACTTTCAAAGGCTATTTTCAGTGTCAGTTTTACAGCCAGCCAAGCAGCATGGGGGGGCAGCAAGAAGCTCAGAGTAACTGCAACGAGGCTTTGCTGGCAGCTGCTCTGACTAGAGAACGACACAGCCCTGTGCACGAGCAACAGACCCATTCCTAAAGGACAAGGTCTCAGTGTCTGACTGCTGCACTCTAATGAGTGAACGTCTTACACTTAACTGATATTTGGAACCATGAATTTTTCTGGGAGGAAAGGAGGTCTGGGAGAAAATCATGGAGTCTGGAGCCAGATACATCTCCATTCAGATCTTCGCTCAGATACTTACTGGGCAGCTGACCAGAGGCAGGTCACTTCACCTCTCTGAGTCTCAGATCCCTGATTTTAAAGGGAGAAAATGATGTCTGTTGACAAGGCCTGTTATGAGGATCACAAGATTGTGTGCACTGTGTAGCGTCTCCAAAATGCTGGCCCCATTAGCTGAGGGCTAAGTATTAGCGCCCTCCTCCCCTCTAATATCTTAGGAGCCCTAAAGACACCCCAGGCAAGGGCTCCTCACCTGCCTTGGTCCAAGGGCTACTCTGGGCTGGGACAAAGGGGCAGCTGGGGACCAAATCTACTCTAAAACCCTTTGCTTCTGCTCCTCTGAATTAACTGGTTTTGTTGAGACACCCAAGGAAGGCAGTGTAAGTGAATCACTAATTCACATCAGAAACAAAAACAGAACCCAACGTCACATTATAAGCATCAATTTCAGAAGAAACCAACCCTGGAGCTCATGGAATGGCCCAAAAAATTTCTATACTAGACAGCAGTGAAGAACACAGGTTTTCCTGACTCTGGCACAAGCACTGCCACAGGGCATCTGCTGTATCTTTAAAGCCAGGTTGGTGAGTCACTGGTTATTACTTTAATTACTGGGAATTGGTGAATGTTTATACTGTGGTCCATGAGGAGTATAAAGGGCCACAGGCACCAGGAAATCCACCTGGTTAACAGGTTGATCTGGGTACCCCCCAAGAAGAGGATCTTGGCTCCAAACTGAGCATGGAGCTGCCAGGTCACTTCCTACATGAGGAGACCTGACATGCCCCAAATGCCTGCTCTTACCTCTTCCCGCAGCATGGTGAACAGGAAGTTCATAAGCACGGCGTGTTTGCGAGGATACTTCTGACACAGGGCGCTGATGGCCTGGACCACCACCACCTGAGTGAAACAGACATGTGTGAGCAGCAGCCCCTGCCACTAGGGTGGGTCAAGTTACCTAGTTCACTAAGTGCCAACGGAGTCCTTCCTTAGGCCCAGCCAGGCCGTACCTAGTGGGCAAGGAGAGAACTCCATCTCTGCCCTCAGGGAGCACATGACCCCCCCAAGCCCATCCAACTAGGGTGGCATGCACACCAGCCCCAACAGCTCCAAATCCAGACTCTGGGTCCCCCAAACTCAGCTTTCCTCAGACCTCAAGCTAAGTCCACAGGCCCCTCTCCGTCCCACCTGTCTTGCTTCTCTTCCTACCTCCACTCCCACAATTTCACCAATCAGCTGTTCTGACTCCTCCCTGGGTACTCTGTCCTTGACCCTTGCACACTATCTCTTTAGCAGTCCTACCTCCTCCCGTGGTTTTACCCACCTCTTCTATGCCACTCACTCCCAAACCTTTGTCTATTGTCTGAGCTCAAGACCAGTGTTTCCAAATGTCTACAGGCAACTCCACCTGGTGCCCACTGGCACCTCAAACTCAGCATCTCTGCAATCACCATCATTACCTTCTCATTCTCCTCACCCAGGACCCGACTCTCCCTCCTTCCCCAAACTGATCAACAGTACCACCATCAGCCCATACCAGAAAACGAGAAATCTCTGACACTTGCTCCCTTAGCCCTCACTCCGTGCCCTGCCAACCGGCCTCACAAAGGAACAATATGGACAAAGACCCTGGGGCAGGATGTGTGTGTCTCCCAAGGCTGGGCCCTGTGAAGGGCAACATGCCACCCCCTCCACCACGTCCTCAAGCCTGACCAGCCCCCAGGTCAATCCTGGCCTGGGGGCTGGGGAACGTGGGGGAGCAGGCACAGAGTTATCTGCCTCACTCTGGGGACGACAGGTATTCCAGACATTCCCAGGTACCTTGAACTCATCTGAGATCTCCGACATGAAGGACGAGATCTGCTTCATGAGGCGGTCGATGCTGCTCTCACTGCCGGTCTTGAGGAGTGTGGTGATGGCCAGCGTGGCGATGCTGCGGTTTGAGTCCGTCACCAGGTTCTCCAGGTCCAGATTGCAGGCTGTCACTGCGGACGGGTGCTTCATGGCCACCTGTTTGGGAGGACGGAGAGAACAGAGATAAAAAGGGACTTCTGTTATTCTACTGGATGGCTCTGGCCTGGTCAGAGGTCCTTTGGATGAGCCCATCTCACCACCTGGTAGAAACGAACTGTAACCAGCACCACACCTTTTGCAACTCAGGTCAGGGGCCACGACACGCCTCCAGCTGGATCAGGCCATCTCCCTGACCCTCTCAAAAGGCCAGACCCCCATTCTGCCCACCCCTGAACCCTTACCTTATTGAGGGTGCGGACAGCAGCATAGCGGAGAGCGGCCTTGGGTGAGCTGCAGAAAAGCTGGAGCACTGTGGGGAGACAGACGCCATGTGCCAGGCTGCCCTCACCGCTAAGCAGCTGGGAAAGCCCAGGCCTCCAGGGGAAGGGCAGGACAGGGCACAGAGGGCATGCAAAGACTAGGGGGCTGTTCAGACCCAAACGCTGTGCTCACTTCCCTGCTGGCACCCTCACCACAACCAAGGAAGAGAGCTCATGAGCAAAGAGGCCTTAATATGCTCGTGAGAGCCCAGTGGGTGTCGTGAATGATGATGGCTGCTACTTATTGAGCACCTGCCATGTGTCAGGCATTGTGCCAAGGAGCCGCTGTGCCTTGTCTCATTGATTTCTCACCATCCCATGAAGCAGCTTTTATTATTATCCCCATTTAACAGATACAGAGACTGAGCCATGCAGGGGTAAAGCTACTAAAGTAACTCTAGACTAGCTGCCAGTAAATGGCAGAACCAGGATTGAAATCCAGGACTGCCCACACCTGAAGCCTGAGCCCTTTACGCCTGTGAAGTAGAACTGCACTCCTCTCTCCTGGGCATGTACAGAAACCAGCAGAATTACCTCAGTCCTGGCTTCACCAACTGCCCTGGTTCATATCCTATGTGGGTACACGTCAGGTAGCATATCCCTCCCTGTGCCTTGGCTGTCAGGAAGCCAGGACTCCAACCCAGGCTATCGGGCTCCAGTGTCCAGGCTGAGGGACCCCTCTGAATTGCTTTCTCCTTTGAGACAGCTTGGGCCCCGGTGAGCATGAACTGGTTTTATAAATCTTGAGTTTTTCCACCAGGCCCTCTTGCCATGGCTAGCCAGCCCAACAGGCTGCAGAGTGGATCTGAACCCCATCTCTGCCTGTTACCAGAGCCCCAGGCTCTTTAATGAATAGTAAGGTAGGACTAAAAGTACCCTATCCCCAGACATAATGCACGTGAGAGAGCCTGGTACAGTGCCTGCCACCGAAAAAGTACTTCCTAGATCCCGAATCCTTTTCTTAACACTATGCTCTGGCCTGTTGGAGGGCTTTTTCTTTCCTTCCCCCAACCCTCAGCCTGGGGCCTAGTTTCCAGTAGGAATAAACGTATGGGGTTAGGGCGAAGGGATGTCTGTAACCTGACACAGCCGGGGCCAGCTCTTTGGCGCTACAGCCTGGAAGATTGACGATGGCCGAGGCAGCTTCGTACACCACCATCTCGTGCTTGTTGCGCAAGCAGCTCTCAATGAAGTCAAACAGTGGGCTGTCACGGCTACAAAAGAATACGGGTGGCAAGAAGTTGGGGATGGCCCAGCACTGAACGAGGAATCACCTGGCCAGGGGAGACAAGAGCCATTACCTGCCGTCCTCCTCCTCCAGCTGCTTGCTGGCCACCCGGATCATCATGCAGTAGGCAAAGGGAGACTTGAGGCCGTGCCGGGTGAACTTGCTGATCATTTTATTGACAGCCAGGCGGTCGTTCTTACGCACATGGTACAGGAGCCCCAGAGCATGGTACTAGAGGACAGGGGATGACGGCAGAGCACAGGTGTGTGAAGTTCAGGTCTACCGGCTGTGTGGCAGTGTATCTGTATTCAGCTCTTGCCCCCGATTTTGGCAAGGGTCCCAACGGAAAGCATCAGTACAGATGTGGAGGGGACAACAGATGCCACAGAGATGAAAGAATGGGACATGGTGTCTTTCAGTAAGAGAAAGTGGGGCCAGGCCCCGAGCATGGACATGTGTGGTCAAGGTGGCGTGCAGCACACCTCCCATGAGACCTTATAGCATTAAATCTTATGATGCCCCTGAAGGTAAATACCTGTAGTCCCACTGACTTGCCCAAGGACTCATGGCCAGTACTGGCAAAGGTAGGTCTGGAGTGCCCAAAGTCAAGGGATTCCCCTTATGGAGATGTAAGGTGCACAGAGTTATTTCCTATCCCCCTGCTCTTTGTTTCTTTACCAGAGTGGTGTTCAAGGGCTAAGTCATGCAGCTGTGGGTGTCTTGTATGTGAGAACCTTCTCTGACCCTGGGAAGTATCTTGAGGGGCCACAGCTGGCCCTGAAGAGGGGAGTCAGCACAAAGGGTGAAGAGAAAACACACAGGGAGCACCTACAGGTATGCATCCAACAGATCAGATGGGTTTTTTTGTTTGTTTTTTATTTTAAGATTTTATTTATTTGAGAGAGAGAGGGAGAGGGAGCACGACCAGGGGGAAGGGCAGAGGGAGAAGCAGACTCCCCGCAGAGCAGGGAGCCCGATGTGAGGCTCGATCCAGGCCCCTGGGATCATGACCTGAGCAGAAGGCAGATGCCTAACCCGAGAGGTCAGATGTTTTAGATGCTGTCTCATATTGTCCTCACAGCTTTGTGAGGCAGAAACTTTCATTCCCATTTTACAGACAAGGAAACTGAGACTCACAGAGGTAAAAGGAATTCCTGGCCTAGGTCACTGAAAAAGAGTTAAGTAGCTGAAAGCCCCACCAAGGTATTTATATGCATCACTAACCAAACCAGCTTGGCAAAGGTCCTCTGCCTGCCTGGCCCAAGTTTGCTACCTCCCATACCCCAAAACACTACTCAGCTGGTTATCAAATACTTGAATATTTCTGTCCCAGCTGGTAAGCAGCCTCTAACTTAAACCTTCCCAAGTGGTGCCCTGGATTCTTTCCCCACACTCCCAAGTCTCCCCACAATCCAATGACAGAAGATTAAAGTCTGCTCCTGCTAGGGACCACCAGGATCTCCATGGTGAGTGTCCATTCTGACCGGCTAGTGCCATGCCATCTACCTAAGGATCGTAAATATCATCGCTCTGCTCACACCTCACCTGGACCATGATGTTATCACTGGATGCCGCCTCCTGAGCCTCATTCACCCAGCGCTTGACCACGTCAAAGCTGCACTTCAGCAGGTGCTATGGCAACAGAGCACATTAGAAAGCAGGCAGGCTTTCTCAACTATCATACATCCTGGCCCCAGCTCACAGTTCAGTCCAGCTCTGGATCCTCCCTCAGACACAGCCCAGAGCCTCTCCGTTATGCTGGTTCTGTGAGACAGTGCACAAGAATAGCTCCTACCCTCACTCTCTGCCCTGGTGGCAGATCTCCCACCAGACCCAAATTCCAACAATCGGTCACCCCAAGGGATGGGTCAAGAGTTCCCCAGCATGCTTCACTAAGAAAGTAGGTGGGACTCTCAGATCTGGGGATACAGAAACCCTTTTTGTCCTACTGAAAAGCAACACTGGTATTTCCTCAGTTTCCCAATCTGCTGTCCAGCCCCCCAGGGTGCTACACACCAGGGAAGACACCAGGGCAGAGCTGGAGACACTGGGCACCTTGTCCACAATGGCCTGTTTCATGTAGCGCTCGATAGCCTGCAGCATGGTGCTCTGTGGGGACAACAAGTGGGGGCAGGAGGGGACCCAATCAATCCTTGGCGACCGTCAGGAGTGCAGGTGATGGGTGGAAGAGTGAGGGCAAGAAGGAGGCAAACTTTTATCTGGTGTTCCTGCACCCCACCCACACCCCCACAACGGCTGGCCCAGTGCTTTGCCCAGGAGACTGAGCCTTGCCAAGAAGCAGGGAAGGAGAATGGCTGCTTGGTGGGGGCAGGAGACTCACGTCAGTAATCTGGCAGAGGGCACGCACAGCTGGGCCCCGGTAGTTGTCTTCTTTCCCAGTCATGTCCTTTGTTAGGCTGTGGGAGGGGAAGGCATCGTCCACACATAGGAGATTGGCCCTTCCCGAGCACATGTCCCCATCCATTCCTCCCCAGCTCTGGTCACCACGCTTGCCTGAACTACCATACAAGTCTCCTAACTAGTGCCCTCACTGTATCCTTACTCCTTCCTGGTCAAAAGCCACATGGCAACAAGATAGATTATATGAAACTCAAAAATGATCAGGTCACTCTCTGGCTTGGATTAAAACATTTCCAAGGCTTCCTACTCCCATCATCAAGTGTAAGTTCCTTAACAGAGAAGTCCCCAAACTGGTCATGCTCTCTCCTCTCCAAGCCTTTGTATATGCTATTCCCTCAGGCTGGAGCACTCCTGGCCCCCTCCACCTCTGTCCTGCTATCTATCTATCTAGATTTCTATCTTTCTTTTTTTTTTTAAAGATTTTATTTATTTATTTGACAGAGAGAGACACAGCAAGAGAGGGAACACAGCAGGGGGAGTGGGAGAGGGAGAAGCAGGCTTCCCGCTGAGCAGGGAGACCGATGCGAGGCTCGATCCCAGGACCCTGGGACTATGACCTGAGCCGAAGGCAGACGCTTAATGACTGAGCCACCCAGGCGCCCTTACCTCTCTCTCTCTTTCTTTTTTTTCTTCCTCCCTGCCTTCCTTCCTCCCCCCCTTTCTCTTTCTTTTTTAATAAGAATTTTGGAAGAGTTTTGTTTTGTTTTTATAAGATTTTATTTATTTGACAGAGAGATAGAGCACAAGTAGGCAGAGTGGCAGGCAGAAGCAGAAGACTCCCCGTTGAGCGGGGAGCCCGACGCAGGACTCGATCCCAGGACCCTCAGGTCAGGGTCATGACCTGAGCCGAAGGCAGACGCTTAACAACTGAGCCACCCAGGCGCCCAGAAGAGATTTGTTTTCAGTGGCTTCTTTCTTTCTTTTGAAAAAATATGGAATGCTTCACAAATTTGCCTGCCATTCTTGAGCAGGGGACATGCTAATCTTCTTTGTATTCCAATTTTAGTATATGTGCTGCTAAAGCAAGCACTGTCCTGCTATTTCTCACTCATCCTTCAGGACTTTACTCAGACAAGTCTAGGAGACCTTCCCTGATCCAAATTCAAGTTGGCTATCTTTCTGGTCTGTTCTCACAGTCTATCATACATCCCATGATAAACTCTATTATATCTTAACGCCTGTCTGCCTGGCTATTTTCTCTGTTAATTCTGGGGCTGTAGAGCTCATGTTGGTCTTATTTGCTGCTATATTCCCAGAGCCATACACAGGGACTGGTGAATATTCAATAAATAGTTTCTAAATGAACCTGCAATGGAACGTACAACATCCCCCCAGCTCCAAAGTGTGGCAAGAATAAGAGAACTGAGCCCTAGTTCTTAAGGACAGGGATTAGAGGGGCGCCTGGGTGGCTCAGTCGTTAAGCGTCTGCCTTTGGCTCAGGTCATGATCCCAGGGTCCTGGGATCGAGCCCTGCATCGGGCTCCCTGCTCAGTGGGAAGCCTGCCTCTCCCTCTCCCACTCCCCCTGCTTTGTGTTCCCTCTCTCACTGTGTCTCTGTCAAATAAATAAACAAAATCTATTAAAAAAAAAAGACAAGGATTATATTTTAGTCACATCTGTCCCCTGAATAACTCATTCTAAAGCAGAAACCAGTACTTGGTAAGTGAGCCTGTCTCTATACCCCCTGCACTCTCCATGTCTATTTTTCTTGTGTTCTCTCTTGGTACTCACTAAAGTCTTTGTGAAAGTTCCAGGCTGGCTCAGTTGACTGAGAGGAATCAAGGAAGCAAGGAAGGATTTATGCCACTAAGGTAAGGCTAGATAATTAAAAGGGAAACTGTACATTCTAGAGGCTGCCATGGGTTGGGCAGCAGTAACTGAAAGAAGAGGGAGACAAAAGAGGAAAGGGTGCCCGGCATATGTCAAACAAAGTCTCATTGCCTGATACACATGAGAAAAATTGGCCTCTGTGGCAATGGCATCCATCAAAGGAGCCATCCACAGACCCAAGACTTACCTGCTGGTGACGATGATAACATCCTCAGCGATGCAAGACATCTCCTTGATGGTCAAGTAGCACATCCGACGGAGTGTGGGCTGGTTAAGAAATAGAAAAAGCCCTATGACCCGTGGCTCACCATGAGGGCCAAGGTTAAGAAAACTCCAATCCACACAAAAGTAGACCTTACTGACTGAGGGCACTTACATCATTGGACTGAAAGAGCTTGGTCATGGCAAAGAAGGCCTCGGTTGCTTCGGTGGTCCCTAGGTGCTCCCCCTGTTTTAATCAAAAAAGAAGTCTCAGCCTGGGACAGAGAGGCCAGAAGGCTCTTCCTGCCAGATTAGCCCAAGCCAGATCCCCAGACCCTGGAGAGGTTCCATCAAGGGCAACACATCAGAGTTAGACACTGAGGGGACTGAGAGCTGGACGACAACCACACAGGAGCTAACAAAAGCCCTAAGGGTTATCTGACTTAGCAACCCTCCCAATAACCCCTAGCACCATTTTCCCCACCCCCAAGCTCCATCCTCTTACCTGGTTTATGAGGTAAAGGATCTTGGTGAGGATGTGGGCACATTTTCGAGGGTTGATGGGAGTTTCATTAAATACACGGGCCTAAGAAGAAGCAATAAAGAACATTACCTTCTAGCCTAGTTTATTTCCCTCCCACTGACTGCCCTCAAGCACATTCAAGGTCTGAGAAGTCCTAGGGTAAATAAATACATTTGCCTGAATGAGCTTATTTTCATAAGGGAACAGTTTTGTTTTGCTTTTTCCTCCTCAAATCTTCCCTAAATATTAGTTAAGGATGTGCTGACTTACTAACAGATACTCAGTAGTAAACACCTGTTAACTAGAAACAGAGAGAACAAAAACAATAAATGCAAGCATAATGAAGTCTCTCCAGGAATGAAGTTTTCTTGTCTTTCCAGGAACAGGTTTTCTCCCTTACTGTTCTTTCTTTATTTTTTTTAAAAGATTTTATTTATTTATTTATTTGAGAGAGCGAGAATGAGAGAGAGAGCACATGAGAGGGGGGAGGGTCAGAGGGAGAAGCAGACTCCCCGCTGAGCAGCAGGGAGCCCGATGCGGGACTCGATCCTGGGACTCCAGGATCATGACCTGAGCTGAAGGCAGTCGCTTAACCAACTGAGCCACCCAAGCACCCCCTTACTGTTCTTTAATCCACCACTTTGAATGCATTCGTATTTTGAGCCTGCTGTGAACACTTAGGATGAAAGAGGGCAAATGACACTTGCCTCCTGGAGTACTGCACTCTTCTCAAGATGCTGGAATGGGTTGGAGCCTCCACCTACAGAACAGAGAAGACTGAGTATAGGTTGTAAGCCTAAACTGCAAACCTTCCAGACATAGAGAAGGAAAAGATGTCACTATTGTCTACCTAGCCCCAAGTTCAAATTACTCCAGAATGGCAATCAAAGCTCTACAACCTGCATATAGATCCTACCACTCTCTTGCAGGGAGCTCCCTCTACCCCAAACCACTTAAGTCACCCAGCAGCCCTGGTACAGTCCTTCTGTGCCTCTCATAGCATCTTGTCTTGCATTCATTTACGTAACTTGTACTTAACTGAGTCACTACAATGTGTGGGGACCACCATCTCCTAGTGACTAGAATTTCTTCACAGCAAATGTCACATTTGTAATTAATTACAGGTGTCATTATCTGGCTGGTGTCTATCTTCTCCATTACGCCTGTGACGTAATATTCCCAGCTCAGGCACTGAGCGTCTCATTTGTTCCACTGCAGTCTCAGAATGCAGTACAGTGCCTGGCATACTGTACACGCTCAATAGATGTTTGCTGAATAAATGAACGGAAGAGGGTTCTCAGCCACACAACACTGGCTCCACAGATTACACCCGAGTCTCGCCAGCAGCAGCGCAGCCTCGGCGAATCCCAAGAGGTCTCACGGAGAAAGTCACAACGGTGCATCTGGCCGGGCCCCTCCCCCTGACAGCTGGGGAAACTGAGGCCCACACAGGGGCATGACCCGCCCAAGGTCACCCCCCGAATCGTGGTCCGAGCTCACGAGAGGGGGCAGTGGAGCATGCTCGGGCTCTCCGAGGTCTGCCACTGACCAACTGCGGACCTTGGCACAAACCCTGTCCCTCACTGAGTCTCGGCTTCAGGTCTAGGCAGAGGCCCGGAAGGAGGGCTCCCAAAGAGGGTGCAGAGAGCCTGCGCTAAGGTCCAGCCTCCCCCAAGCCTACGCCCCCTCACCCGATTCCTCGTCTTTCTTGTCGAATTTCTTCAGCATGGTGGTGCCCGCAGGGCCCAAAGCAGCAGCCCCGTGGTAGTCCCGCGCAGTGAGCAGCGGCGATCGGGCGGCGGTACCACACAGTCAACTTCCGGCCGGCCACGTCGCCCTGCGCTCTGCGCAAGCGCAACCTGCGCTCTGCGCAAGCGCACAACCCAGGGCTGCTCCCCGCTTTAACCCTCTCCCTGCAGGGGAAGGACAGGTCTCAGGTCCCGGGGTTCGCGTGGAAGGGTGGAGGCCCTAGACTCGGGGCTGACGTGCACCCCAGCTCTGCGCCTTACGTCCTTCTTATCCGTGCAATGGGAGCGGTGGTTCCTCCCTCACTGCATTGTGGCGTTAGTTTAAACGGGCTTTCGAAGGTGAGGTCCCTAGCACACTGGCCCGCAGTAGACACCCAATTGTTACCTGTTATTATTGTCAGCTTCTCGGGGGCCCTCACTTTCAGTCTCCTTACCTTGCCTGATTTTTCTCCCAAGCTCGAATTACCATCTAACACACTGTATTTTTACTTTATTGATTTTATTGTCTTTTATTCACAGCCGTGGATAATGTTCGTATATAGTAGGTGCTCAGTCAATTCTTGTTGAACGAATGAACTTTCATGCATGAAATGCATGAACTTTATCTTAATAATTCATATCTGCCCACCCACCCTCCAATCAATCACATCTAATCCTGGTGCAAATTGTTTTGTACTTTATTAACTTTCAGGAATCTAAAGTAAGAAATCAGCATAGAAACTTAAATGTGCTTTTAAAATACTTTAGATATTTATCGATCGCCTACTAGATGCACCGCCCTAGTGCTGGAGGCGGGCATGGACTGAAAGGGGAAAAAGAAACGTCACCACAGTTTGTCTTCCTGGGCACCTGCGCGGGACACCCTGAGGCTAAGGTAAGGATGGTGCGTGCCAGCGTGCCAAACTGCATTTGGCTACTACAAACCAGAGTCAGGATAGCCGAGCGCTGCAATGCGTGTCAGGCGCCAGCTTGCCTGGAGAGGGGGCTGCCCGAAGTCAGGCGAGGAGAAGGAGCCCTGGTGAGCCAGTGGTGGAGAGCAGCGGCAGGGGGTGGGGCAGAGGCTCATAAGTGAAAGAGGGAGTAACAGCATAGCGGAGGAGTGGAATTAGGGGGAGGGGCCAGACGCTAGGGTTAGGCTTTGCTGAGGCTGAGGCTAGGGGCTAGAGGGAGAGCGGAGGAAGATCTTGCGCCAAGGTGAAATTGTCAAGAGCCAGAAAGATACTCAAAATCCTTAACCAGTAACACCACCCCTTATCCGGTGGAAATCATCCAAAAGAAAATAAACTTGCCCACTGCAGGAGTTTGCAGTAAGATAATTGGAAACACCCTAAATGTCCAGCAATAATGGGATGGTTAAGGGAATTATGGTAGATCTATCAGATGAAATATTCCTTGCCCTTTATAAAGGGATATTTCTGATGACTTGGGAGGCAATATGCAAACTTCTTAAATGAGACATTAAACGAGAAAAGCAGGGTGTAAAAGTGTTCACAATTAAGGTGAGATAAATATGCTTTGTGGTTAAAAAGCAGAAAAGAACCTCAGAAATTTGGATCGTTAATGTTAAGAGGGTGAAATACAGATGAATTGGGCTAAATACAGATGAATTGTATTGGGCTAAAACATCCTTTTATGTCTTTATGTTAATTCTATAAAACTATATACCAAGGCCAAAAAGTACAATACCTTTCTGAAAATAAGAATAGTGGGTGGTGACTCCAGCTCTAATTATGGGCTTTTATATGTGTGTGTATATATATATATATAAAATTGTAGGGTTTTTATTATTTTTAAATGTTAATATATATTCTTCAGGTTAACTGCTAAGTCCTTTGTAGAAACACAGAGTGCTGAAAGTACAAGAGAAACTAGGAAAATCTGAATGACATTGGTAGATTGTATCAATATCACTATACTGGTTGTGATATTACTTTTTATTAATTTTATTAGTTTAAAAAATTGAGGTATATTACCACATAAAATTCACCCTTTTAAATATACAAATCAGTGATTTCAGTGGATCTGCCTCTTCTGGATATTTCATATAAATGGAATCATACAATATGTGGCCTTTTGTGTGTCTGGCTTCTTTCGCTTAGCATAATGTTTCGGAGTTTTCAGAGTTCATGTCATAGCATGAATCAGTACTTCATTCCTTTTTATTGCTGAGTAATATTCCATTTTATGGATGTGCCACATTTTGTTTATCATGCATTAGTTTATGGACATTTGGGTTGTTTCTACTTTTTGGCTCTCATGAATAATGCTGCTTTGAACATTTGTAAACAAGTTTTCATGTGACATATGTTTTTATTTTTCTTGGGTGTATACCTAGGAGTAGAAATGCTGGGTTATATGATAACTGTTTAACTTTTTTGAGAAACTGCCTATTTTCCAAAGCATTGGCACCACTTCATATTTCCACTAGCAATTTCAATTCACCACCAATTTCTCCACATCTTGTTAATGCTTATTATTATCTTTGTGATTATAGCCATCCTAGGGGGCGTGAAGGTGTATCTCTTTGTGGTTTTGATTTGTATTTCCTTAATGGTTAATGACGTTTCAGGTGCTTACAGCCATTTGTATATTTTCTTTGAAGAGTTGTCTAATCAAATCCTTTGCTCATTTTAAAATTGTTTTTTTTTTTAAGTTGTAGAATTGTAAGATTTCTTTATATATTCTGGATACTAGATCCTTATCAGACATACAGTCTGCAAATATTTTCTTCCATTCTGTGGGTTGTCTTTGCACTTTTTTTACAGTGTCCTTTGAAGAACAAAAGCTTTTTTTTTTAATTTTGATGAGGCCCAATTTATCTATTTTTTCTTTTGCTACTTGTTCTTTTGGTGTCCATATGTAAGAAAGTATTGGTTAAGCCAAGGTCATGAAGATTTATCCTTATGTTTTTTCCTAAGAGTTTTGTAGTTTTACCTCTTAAATTTTAGGTCTATGGCCCATTTTAGTTGTTGTATATGGTGTGAGGTGGGGGGTCCAACTTCATTTTTTGCATGTGGATATCCAGTTGTCCCAGCACTGTTTGTCAAAAAGACTATTCTTTCACCCGTTGAATTGTGCTGTTACCTCTGTCAAAAATCAATTGATAGTAATGTATGGGTTTATTTCTGGACTCTAGATTCTATTCAACTATCTATATACTATAGTTGTTTTTTTTAAAGCTTTATTAATTTACTTGAGAGAGAGAGAATGAGTGGGAGGGGCAGAGGGAAGAGAGAATCTCAAGCATACTCTGCGCTGAGCACAGAGCCCAACCTGGGGGCTTGATCCCATGACCCCAAGACCACAACCTGAGCCGAAACCAAGAGTCAGATGTTTAACCAAATGTACCACCCGGGTGCCCTATGTAGTATAGTTTTACAAAATGTTACCATTGGGGGAAACTAGTTAAAGGATACATGGCATTTCTCTGTATTATTTCTTACAACTGCTCATGAATCTGTAATTATCTCAATAATAATTTAATTTTTAAAAAGCTGAGATTATTTTTAGGGTACGTTCTTACCACCAGCACCCCACCTGTGCCCCTGAACTAAAAGAAGTGTTTTGTTATAAGAACTTTTCTAGCCTTCCTCTGGGGCGCCTACTCTCACCCTCCAGGTGGCACCAACTCTCTTTCTTTTTACCCCTAGTTTTTCACAAGTCAGAGCAGGAAAAAGGCCCTTTCCCGGTCTTTTGACAAGAGCAGGACGCCAGTCTCTGGCATCCACCAGAATGACTCGGGGCCGTTTCAGAGCCCTGGCCAGCCCTGAAGGTCCCCTCAGTATAACAGGGAGATTCAGGGATACCTTTGCTTTAGGGGCAGCATCTAGCCTCATAGAATGAATTCCCCAGTCAAAGAAGCAGTCCACTATTTTTTCTCTGCTTATACCCACCTATGAAAGCATTCATTCATTCATTCCTTCAGCACTTAGCACCCACTATTATATAATTCTTATAAACATAGCAAGTACTCTATACAGGTAAGGTATTATCTTAATAAAAATTAGACTTTTTTCGGGATCAGATAATGAACATAACTCCCCACACACCTTTGCAAACTGTAAAGGGCTACACTATAATAAGGTATGATCAATATTGGGGCAGGAGGATCACAATATAAGAGCTGGCATTTATCAAGGACTCACCGGAAGACAGACACTTCATGTATTTTATCCTTAGCCTATCCAAAGAAAGGTCAAAGTAAACATCACTGCTCCTACAGTCACAAAAACAGGATCTCAGAGAAGTTACGTATGTTGCCAAAGGATACACATCTACTGAATGACAGAGCTGGCGTTCAAAACTAGGTTCCCAGGTTGCCAAAGACTGCTGCTTCTTCTCCTGAACACCAGGCCATCAACTGAAAGGAAGTCTCTGGAAGAAGCCAGAAGCTCTAGGAAAGTTTGTGCTGAACACATAGTTATTAGATGACCTGGGGAATCAGTCAGCCTCCTAGATATGCGTTCCTTACACCATTTCTTCCAAGCATCCTAACACAGTTCTACTTATAAATTATTCCTGAATTTAGCAAGAGGCATTTCTCAGGTAATGTAATATATTTATTTATTTTTCCAATTAGAGAAAAAAAAGCATATATATTTGGGGGGGGAGGAAACCTTAGGACAATACAGCAAAGTAAAATGAAAAGTAGAAAATTATTCCTTTTTTCTTTTTCTTTTTTAAAAGATTTTATTTATTTGTCAGAGAGAGAAATAGAGCACGCACAAGCAGGGGGAGTGGCAGGCAGAGGGAGAAGCAGGTCCCCCGCTGAGCAGGGAGCCCAATGCAGGACTCGATCCCAGGGACCTGAAGGCAGACGCTTAACTGACTGAGCCACCCAGGTGCCCACCAAAGTGCCTTTAAACCACCCCTTACCCCAGACATTTAGTTGTTTCCAGTTTTTCCATGTGTAAATGACATTGTGACAAACATCTTTGGTATACATTTTGTCTCTGTTTCTCTTTGTTTCCCTAGGCCACAAGGGAGGTAGCCCCTTGTCAAAGGATGTGCTGATACTGCCTTCCAGAAAGTTCATGTCAGTTCCACTTCTCCAGTTTGTTTTAGTGTCAGCATTTACCAGTCATTGCCCCTAGTGAACAACCAGCAAAAGAAACTGACGTTTCTATAGCTACTTCTTTGGGCCAGGCACAGTACTAACTCACTCTCTCGTATGATCTCATTTGATCCTCACAACAGTGTCAGGAAACTAAAGTTCAGAGAGGTATATTCATTTGCCCAATATGATACAGCAAGCTAGGAATGCAAGCAGTCAGAGTGTTACACTCCTTAAAACCTTCCAAAGGATTCCCCTTGCACTTAGAATAAAATCCAAACTGCTCTGTATGGCCTATGAATCTCTAATGCCCTATATCCTGCCTCCCTCTCCCACCATGCTCCCCTCCAAGCATACTGGTTTTCTTTCTGTCCCTCCAGCTCTCCACCATCCCGCCCCTCCACCATCCCAAACATCTCCCCACATCTTTTACATGGCTGTTGCTCTCCCACTCTGGCTCAGCTGAAAGGCCACCTCCTCAGAGAAGGGGTCCTGACCTCCACAGCTAAAGTACCACCTTTCTCTTTTCCATGATCTTGTTTTACGTTCATCATGGCAGTTTATCACTGTCAGATTGGTCATTGATTTGCTTGCTGTGTTTGTCAGGATCTTCCAGAGAAACAGAAACAACAGGGTGTGTGTGTGTGTGTGTGTGTGTGTGTGTGTGTGTGTGTGTGTGTGTGTAGATAAAAGGAATTCACTCATGCAGTTATGGAAGTGGACAAGTCTCACGATCTGCCGGGTGAGTCGGAAATCTGAAGACTCAAGAGAGCTGATGATTTGGTTATAGTCCAGGTCCAAAAGTTTGAGAACCAGGAGAGCTGATCGTGTAGTTCCTGTCTGAAGACTGACAGGTTCAAGATTTAGGAAGTGCCAATGTTTCGATTCAAGTCCAAAGGCAGAAGAAAAGCTGATACCTCAGTTTGAAGGCAATCAGGCAAGTGTAGTTCTCTCTTAGTCAGCAATTTTGTTTTATTCAGGCCTTCAACTGATTGTATGAGGCCCACCCACATTGAGGAGGGCAATCTGCTTTACTTGGTCTACTGATTTAAATGTTAATCTCATCCAAACACTCTCACAGAAAGACCCAGAAAATGCCTGACCAGACACCTGGGCACCCCATGACCCAGTCAAGTTGACACATAAAATTAGCCATCACACTTGTTTATTGTCATCTCTCCACCTTTAGCTGCTAAGGCAGTTCCTTGAGTGCCCTGTCCCTGGCAACTGGTACATAGTAGGTGAGCAGTAATAGCAGCTGAATGAATGAATGACAGAGCCTAGATTCCAGCCTTCATCTAGGCAATTCCCCATTTATTCTTTTTTCACATTTATTCTTTTTCTGTAATAAATTACTTCACATTGATCACTGATGGTTTACTGAAAAAAAATTGATGTAACATCTAAAGTCAAATCAGTGTCCATGTGCAAATGCGTGATTTTTGTGTGTGCGATGACAGAGCCCTGGATTGGGAGTCTGAGGGCACTACTCAGCTTCTTGGGGACCCTTGGTTCCCAAGCAACAAGTTAACACCCATGTTGCTCTTCTCTGAGCATGTGACTGTGAGCCAGCTGAAAGTCAAGTAGGCCTGCAGCAAAACTTCAGGGTTATTGAGAGATGATTTCCTGTCACTGCAAAGTAGGAGGAGAAGCAGCATCTGCAGGAGAAGTGGAGTAGCTGAATACTTTTTAGTGATTCATCAGAAGCTGATGACCACGAATAGAAAGGGTTAGGACATCTCCACCCATCAGATGGAAGAATAATGACCTTCCAGTATATCCAAAGGGAGTATCTCTGATAAGCTCTGAGATCTGCACCCACCCCTCAGTGACTGCTTTATACAACCCATTATGCCTGGGCCCAGTAAACATTGGATTGTGCTGGGGTCTGAGGATTCTATAGTCAGAAGGCCCCCAGAACAAGTCTGCCTTTGCATAAACAGCTAAAGTACTGATGCATGGTGTGGAGTGTACACAAATCACACTTGCGTGAATAAAGCAGGAACACATTTCACGTGCAAGGACTTGGTTCTGGCGTTGCCCTGGGGGGTGTTTATGGTGCAGTTTGTGAAGGACTTTTGACCCAGGAACCCCTAGGAAGTTCAGCCATAGGGGTGATTTCGTTTTCTCTTTCAAAAAATGTCACTGGGGGTCTACTATACATTATGCTTTGCTTGGAAGAGACTTGAACAAGAGTTGGTGTGTTGGGAAGGAAGGGCATGGAGCTGGATTGCCCAAGAGACAGATTAAGCATGTATTTGCACCCCAGCCAAACAGAAGCACCAAGAGGAAGGAGGGAGGGAGAAAGAGAGAGCGAGAGAAAGAATCCTTGAAATAATTAAATATTTGATATTTATCACCCAAAAACCACTCAGAATAGCCATCAGAGAGAAAGAAAAAAAACCTAGAAAATTGCTGGTTTATATTGTCTTGTTTTTTTTTTTTTAAAGATTTTATTTATTTATTTGAGAGAGAGGGAATGAGAGATAGAGAGCATGAGAGGGAAGAGGGTCAGAGGGAGAAGCAGACTCCCCGCTGAGCAGGGAGCCCGATGCGGGACTCGATCCTGGGACTCCAGGATCACGACCTGAGCCGAAGGCAGTCGCTTAACCAACTGAGCCACCCAGGCGCCCTATATTGTCTTGTTTTTTTTTTATTTTGTTTCAGACTTGGGCAATTGAACAAAACATTTTGGTAAATGTGCAAGCTCAGGAGCCATTCGGGTTGGCTTCCAGTCCCACCTGTCATAGGTGCCATAGGTATTTAAACATAATCAATTCTTTCCTATTTTAAAAAGGAAAAGAGAATAAAGCCCTCCTTCTGACTACCACCCCCTTCCATTTATCTCACCCTCTCAGGAAAATCATTGACAATCCATAAAAATTATATAGACGACTCCTCGAGCCCCTGGGTGGCTTGGTTGGTTAAGTGGCCAACTCTTGATTTCAGCTTAGGTCATGATCTCAGGGTTGTGGGATCAAGCCCTGCATTTGGCCATCTGGCTGTCTGGCTCCATGCTTAGCATGGAGTTTGTCCCTCTCCCTCTGCTCCTCACCCTGTGCTCTCTCTCTCTCTCCCTCCCTCTCAAATAAATAAATAAATAAATAAATAAATAAATAAATAAATAAAAATCTTTTTTAAAAATTACACGGACGACTCCTTAAAAAGTTGCCCTTATTCTTTGCTTGCCACTGCCCAACCCCTTCTCCCCATCTCCACCCACGGAGTCTGCTCTGTCTGAGGTCTCTACCTTTGTTCTGTGATGACTGCAGGAGCTTTCATTTCAGTTCTCCTCTTGCTCAACCTTTAAGCTACATTTGAAACCAATAACTCTGCCCTTCTTGGAACTCACAAAATGAAGTGGTATATTACTTATCTCTTGCTATGTAAGAATCACCCCAAACTTAGCTGCTTAAAACAATATACATGAAGTGAGATACCACTTCATGCACTTTGGGGCAGCCACTATCAAAAAATCCAAAAACCCCAAAACAGAAAAATAAGTGTTCACAAGAGTGTGGAGGAATTGAAACCCTTATGCACTGCCAGTAGAAATGTAAAATGACGCAGCTGCTGTAGAAAACAGCAGTTTTCTGAAAAAAACAGCGGTTCCTGAAAAAATTAAACAGAATTACCTATGATCCAGTAATCCCACTTCTGGGTATATATCCGAAAGAACAGAAAATAGGATCTTGAAGAGAAATTTATACACAATGTTTATAGCAGCATTATTCATAATAGCCAAAAGGTGGAAGCAACCCAAGTATGCATTGATGGATGAATGGATAGACAAAAATGGATAGATAGTCTATTCATAGGATGGAATATGATTCAGGCTTAAAGAGGAAGGAAATGCTGACGTACGATGCAACACAGGTGAACCTTGAGGACATTATGCTACATGAAGTAAACCAGTCACAAAAAGACAAATGCTGTATGATTCCCCTTCTGTAAGTCATCTAAAATAGTCAAATTCATAAAGACAGAAGGTAGACTGGTGGTTACCAGGGGCTGGGATGAAGGAGAAATGGGAAATTGTTGTTTCATGGATATAGAGTTTCAGTTTACAAAACAGAAGTTCTAGAGGTCTGGTGCGCAACAATGTGAATATAGCTAAAACAATTGAACTGTATGCTTAAAAATTGTTAAGATAGTAAAGTTTATGTTATGTACTTTTATCACAATTAAAATAAAAAAATACCTTTATTATCTCACAGTTCCTGTGGGTAGGAATTTGGGCATAGCTACCTGGGTCCTCTACTTCAGGTCTCTCATAAGGCTGCACAAAGGCTGGGGTCTCATCTGAAGGCTCGACTGGGGAAAGATCCTCTTCCAGCATGATTGTAGGCAGGATTCAGTTCCCTGTGTACTGTTGGCTTGAGACCATCGCCAGTCCCTTGACATGTGGGCCTCTCCAAAATGTCAGCTTACTTCTTCAAAGTGTGCAAACCAAGAAGGCAATATAGAGAGTCTGCTAGCAAGGTAGAAGTCATAATTTTCATAATCTAATTACAGAAGTGAGGGTTCCTGGGGGGCTCAGTCGGTTAACCGTCTGCCTTTGGCTCAGGTCATGGTCCCAGGGTCCTGGGATCAAGCCCCACGTCGGGCCCCCTGCTCAGTGGGGAACCTGCTTCTTCCTCTCCCTCTGCCACTCCCCCTGCTTGTTCTCTCTTTCCGTCTCTCTTTCTCTCGCTCTCTCTGTCAAATAAATAAATAAAAATCTTTAAAAAACAAACAAACAAACAAAAAACAAACATGGTTTAAAAATCTAAGCCAGTGGGGCACCTGGGTGGCTCAGTCAGTTAAGCATTTGCCTTCAGCTCAGGTCATGATCCCAGAGTCCTGGGATGGAGCCTTGCTTTGGCCTTGCTCAGTGGGGAGCCTGCTTCTCTCTCCCCCTATTGCTCCCCCTGCTGGTGCGCTCTCTCTCTCTCTCTCTCTCTCTCTCTCTCTGTCATATAAATAAATAAAAATCTTTAAAAAAAAAAACCTGGTTTAAAAATCTAAGCCAGAGGGGCATCTGGGTGGCTCAGTCGGTTAAGCATCTGCCTTGAGTTCAGGTCATGATCCCAGGATTCTGGGATGGTGCCTCACTTTGGGCTCCCTGCTCAGTGGGAAGCCTGCTTCTTTCTCCCCCTGCCGCTCCCTCTGCTGGTGCCCACTTGCTTTCTCTCTCTGTCAAATAAATAAATAAAATCTTTAAAAAAATCTAAGCCAGATATGAAAGACTGTAATTACAAAACATCCTTTGTTATACTCTACTGAGTAGAATCAAGTAATGGTCCAACCCACATTCAAAGGGAGGGGATGACACAAGGGCATGAGCACCAGCAGGCAAGAATCCTTGGGACCATCTTAGAAATCTCAGAGGCAGAGAAGGCATTTCATTAGGAAATATGCTCCCTCCCATTTTTCAAGAAATGCATGACTGTCTCAGTCTATATTTTGTTTTCCTACTCTCAGAAACATACATTTAAGAAATCCTCTCCTTTCTTTTGACTCTTTTAGAAGAAAAGAAATAATGCAATTGAGATGGTGTCATAGGGGGTGCCTGGGTGGCTCCATTGGTTAAGCATCTGCCTTCAGCTTGGGTATGATCCCAGGGTCCTGGGATCGAGCCCTGCATCGGGCTCCCTGCTTCTCGCTCTTCTGCTCCCCCTGCTTGTGCTCTCTTTCTCTCTCTCTCTCTGTCAAATAAATAAATAAAATCTTAAAAAAAAGAGAGAGAGATGGTGTCATTGCTGACTGTTTGTGCCCCCCCAACCAAGATTAATATGTTGGAGCCTTAACCCTAAATGTGATGATACTAGATTTAGTTTAGGGGGCACCTGGGTGGCTCAGTCATTAAGCGTCTGCCTTTGGCTCAGGTCATGATCCCAGATCAAGCCCCTCATCAGGCTCCCTGCTCAGTGGGAAGCCTGCTTCTCCCTCTCCACTCCCCCTGCCTGTGTTCCCTCTCTCGCTGTGTCTCTCTCTGTCAAATAAATAAAGTCTAAAAAAAAAAAGTTTAGGTCAGGAGGCTGGGACCCTCATGATGGGATTAGTGCCCTATAAAAAGAGGAAGAGAGAGATCTCTCTATGCATAAGAACCAAGGAAAGGCCATGTGAGCACCCAGCAAAAAAGTGGCTGTATGCAAGCCAGGAAGCAGGCTTCCACTGGGAACTGAGTCTGCCAGCATCGTCATCTTAGACTTTCCAGCCTCCAGAATTGTGAGAGATAAATGTCTATGATGTAAACCACGCAGTCTGTGGTATTTTGTTATAGCAGCCCATGCTGACTAAGACAGATGGTGAATGACATCTGCTAGGCCTCCAGTGTTAGGGATGCAACAGGGATAGGTAGAGACTGAGACAGAGAGGAGAACACACACCTCAGCTAATGGGGCAGTCATGACTCAATGCATCTGGCTTTTGGCATACAGGAGTTCAGGCCCAGAATGGCCCATATTATGACTTTTCCAGGGAAACTAGAATAGAGATTTCTTTTCTTTTTTTTTAAAGATTTATTTATTTGGGGTGCCTGGGTGGCTCAGTCAGTTAAGCATCTGCCTTCAGCTCAGGTCATGATCTCGGGGTCCTGGGATTGAGATGTCTCTTCAGCAAATATATGCAGAGTTCCTCCTTAAGGACCAGGATGTATGCTTGGCTTTGGGGATCAACAACAGACAGGACAGGCAAGATCTCTGTCCCCTTGATGCCCACACTCTAGCTGATACAGTAGCTTAAAACTTGTTTCCCTAGTTTGAAAATTAATGTAAAATAGGATTTATGTGGCACATAGTAAGTAGGCTCAACAAATGCTACTTAGATAAAGTAAGAAACCCCGTAAATGAAGACAAAAAGAGGATTCTGTAGGAGAGAACAGGAGCATGGGCCTCCTCTCCCTGGGGGGGGCCAGGGAGACTTCTTTGAGAAGCCCATATTTTGGATGAAACCAGAGGGATGAGAAAGGACCAGCCAGGCACGCATGGGGGGAGGGGACAGCCAGTGCAAAGGCAAGAGGTAGTACTCGGCTGGGCTGAGGTAGAGGATGTGGAGAGAGAGAAAGGGACCCACGTAGGAAATGTTTTGGAAGCAGAATCAACATGATCTGCTGTGGGTGAGTGAGGCAAGGGAAAGGGAGCAATCAAAGAGGATGCCTGTGTCTGGCTTTAATTAGCCAATCTCGTTTTTTGAAAGGGGGGTTACCTAGGACACCACCAATGTGGGGGAGGAGTGGAAAACAAGGCTCCCAGCCAAGAGGCCCAATAGACCATTTCCTGCATGGTCACTTGAATCCACCGTGTCCCTCCCTCTCCACTGCCACCCCTTAGTCCTGGACTTCTGAGTAGCTTCCACCCTGTTTCATTCCTGTCCAGCCCTCCTTCACTCTGCAGCTCCAGCCCGCTTTGCCCATACAAACCTTCTCTAGTTGCTCCCTGGCAAGCAAATAATCACTTTGTCTAAGAGTTCAATAGGGTGTTTATTAATTTACAGATTTATAAACTGTTGGAGCCAGAAGGGGCCTTAACAGCATCTTTACTTCAAATTTTCAATCAAGTGGTCTTTCTGCATCCACATTTCTCACTCACGAGAGACAGTGTGGCACGGTAACAGGAGGTAGGCCTTTAGAGTCAGGTAGAACCTGCATTCACTTTGGTAAGTTACTTAAATTCTGGGGACCCTAGACATTTTGTTTGTGAAAACTGTTTCCTTTGTAATTGGTGTGTTGGGGGTCCCCCGGACCACCCTCAAGTTTTTGATTTGCTAGAAAGACTTATGCAACTCAGAAGAGCTGTTCTACTTGTGCTTACAGTTCATTACAGCAAAAGAATAAAAGTTTAAAATCAGCAAAGGAAAAAGTGCATGAGGCAGAGTCCAGAAGAGACTAGGTGTGTGGCTCCAGTTGTCCTCATCCAGGGGAGCCTTACAGACAGAGCTGACTTCTCCTAGCGATTACGTGTGACAATACACACAAATGTTGCCAACCATTTTAGCCTTGGTGTCCAGGGTTTTTACTGAGGGTCAGTTGTGTAGGCATGGAGCTCTGGCATGACTGACCACCGGTATTCAGTGTCCACAACCACTCCCCAGCCCCAATCAAGTCAGACTGAAATGTGGCCGAGGCCCCAGGCAATTGAAAGCAGGCATTCACCCTAAGTCATGTTGTTAGCATAATCTATCTGGTGTGACCCAAGGCCCTGAGTATAGAAAGATACTCTTATCAGGCAAGATAGTCCAAAGGTTTAAAGGTTATCTCCCAGAGCCAACCAAGGGCCGGTCCTTTCTGTGGCTTGTGCAGGGTTCGAGCACCCCAAGCCTACTGAGTTAATCCTTTACTGCATAGTTAGTTTAAAAAATTACCATGTGGGGATGCCTGGGTGGCTCAGTCAATTAAGCGGCTGTCTTCAGCTCAGGTCATGGATCTCTGGGTCCTCGAATTGAGCTCTGCATTGGGCTCCTTGCTCAGTGGGGAGCCTGCTTCTCCCTCAGCCTGCCACTCCCCCCCCCCACCTCTTTCTCTCTCTGGCAAATAAATGGATAAAATCTTAAAAAAAAAAAAATTACCATGTGTATCAGGCAGACTCCGATCAGGAAAATCTAAATCACTGTAGTTATTTAAAACAGACAGGAGTTACTAGGAGTTGGTTACACAGGTGATGGAAGAGCTGAGAAGCTAAGCAGGAGGCGAGGCACCGAGGGAACGCAGAAATTAGCAGCAGCAGCAGAAAGCCTCTCCTGCCCCTAGGACTAGAGGTGGTCTTCCCAGAGCCCAGGGGCTGTGTCATCTGTGGGAACTGATGGGTGGAGACACCTGGGGGCCACTGGGGCCACAGAGGGAGGGGCTGTACAGAGGAAGAGTCAGCTCCCATCCCACCCTCAAGCTGAGGGAGACCGGGAGATAGACTCTGGCTTCTCCCTCCCTCCTACCTGTCAGTCTCCCACTAGCATCTCCCATTGGCTGAACCCAGTCTTGAGCCAACTGATAAGGGAGCTTGGGAAATGTAGTTTCCACAAGGGTGGGAGCTCTCTAGGAAATGATTCAGACAGCACTTACTTAAGGCCTGTTCTGTTGTGCCTGACAGTGCCAGACATGTTTGCCTACACCACCCCACATAGCCTGCCTGAAAATTGCCCTGCCAGCAGATGTCCCCGCTCCATTATATGGATGAGGACATTAAGGACTCAGATGAAGAAAAATAGTCTGTAAGGAATGGAGAGGGGGTGGGGGAAAGGAGGAAGGACTGTAGGCTTCATCCTGACATAGATGCACACAAAGTTTCTCCAAAAGCCTTCCAGGGCAGGAAGTATCCCCTATAGCCAGAGCGGGCAGAGGTGGGAAGAGTGAGGTATTAGTTCAGCACATTCTTTATTAATTTAACACAGTAAGGAGTTTCCTCCTGCCTGGAGCCTCATTTCCTTCCTCAGTCAAATTGTTCCACCTAGGTCTCCCCCAGGAAGACCTGGGTTTATTCACAGCAGAAATTGCACGGAATCCTTTCTTTCTTTTTCTCTCTCATGTGTGCAAAGATGACTTGTGTCTACAGTTTGTTTCTTCTCTCAAGGACTTACTCATTTCCGTGTTTCATGTCAGTGAAGTCGGCCTGGGGCTTACTAATACACAGTTAATTATACATGCTCAGAATCCAGAGACTGAGGAGCTCCCACAAAATGGTTTTTAAAAAATCTTTAAGAAAAAGATGTATTTATTTATTTATTTTTGAGAGAGAGTGCAAGTGGGGGTAGGGATAGGGGGAGAGGGAGAGAATCTCAAGCAGACTCCCTGCTGAGCATGGAGCCCAATGAGGGGCTCTGATTTCATGACCCATGAGATCAAGATCTGAGCCAAAATCAACTGACTGAGCCACCCAAAATCAACCAACTGAGCCACCCCCACCCCATATGGTTTTATTTTTTTTATTTATTTTTATTTCTTATTTTTTAAGATTTTATTTATTTATTTGAGAGAGAGAGAGAATGAGAGATAGAGAGCACAAGAGGGAAGAGGGTCAGAGGGAGAAGCAGACTCCCCGCTGAGCAGGGAGCCCGATGTGGGACTTGATCCCGGGACTCCAGGATCATGACCTGAGCCAAAGGCAGTTGCTTAACCAACTGAGCCACCCAGGCGCCCACACCCCATATGGTTTTAAATAGACCTTTGAATGATGCCAACTTCACACATTTGTCCAGGTCCCTGAGGATCAGAAAGCTCTTTTGTTCACACCCCCTACATTTGGCCCAGCACCCTGGCTGACTTTCCTATGCTCCCAGATAAGAGATGGAGATAAAGGTCTTACCTCCTTCCTCCAAGCCCTGTGTTCAAAAATTCTAATTATAGTTAATTTTCTTAGGTACGACAATGCTATAGTGGTTATGTAGAAGAATTGGACTTACCTCCAAAACTTTGAGGAAAATACACACACACACACACACACACACACACACACACACACAGTGAATATGGCCACTTATTAATTGTTGGATCTTTTATTTTATTTATTTATTTATTTTTAAGATTTTATTTATTTATTTGAGAGAGAGAGAACACAAGCAGGAGGAGGAGCAGAGAGAGAAGCAGACTCCCCGCTGAGCAGGGGGTCCAACTCGGGGCTCAATCCCAGGACCCAGAGATCATGACCTGAGCTGAAGGCAGACACTTAACCAACTGAGTCACCCAGGTGCCCCTAGATTTCTTTGTAATAAAAATTTTAGGGGTAAAAGAATCCCTATTCCCTCCCATTTAAGATTTTTTTTATGTATTTATTTGTTAACTGTAAAGT